>NW_004444079.1:4457360-4468573 GCF_000243295.1 Trichechus manatus latirostris | reverse complement strand
TAAAATTCTCTCTTTATTTTTGGTTTTGGTAAGTTTGATTCTAATATGTCTTGGTGACTTTCTTTTGGGATCTACCTTATGTGGGGTTCGATGAGCATCTTGGATAGATATCTTCTCATCTTTCATGATATCAGGGAAGTTTTCTGTCAACAAATCTTCAACAAGTTTCTCTGTATTTTCTGTTATTCCCCCCTGTTCTGGTACTCCAATTACTCGTAGGTTATTTCTCTTGATAGAGTCCCACATGACAGTTAGAGTTTCTTCATTCTTCTTAATTTTTTTATCTGATTTTTCCTCAAATAAGTTGGCATCAAGAGCTTTATCGTCAGTGTCAGTAATTCTAACTTCTAGTGCCTCAGATCTGCTCCTATGACTTTCTATTGAGTTGTCTAATTCTGAAATTTTATTGTTAATCTTCTGGATTTCTGATTGCTGTCTCTCAATGGATTCTTGCAGCCTATTAAATTTGGCATTATGTTCTGGAATAACTTTTTTAAGTTCCACTACTACTGTTTCTATATGTTCCCTGGCTGTTTCTGCATTCTATAGAGTTTCCTTTCTTTATTTCTACGAGTTCTGTATATTAATCTTTTGTATTCTGCTTCTGG
This sequence comes from Trichechus manatus latirostris, assembly GCF_000243295.1. Lineage (NCBI taxonomy): Eukaryota > Metazoa > Chordata > Mammalia > Sirenia > Trichechidae > Trichechus > Trichechus manatus. Next base: position 4,467,965 of record NW_004444079.1, on the reverse strand, counting down.
TAATTCCAAGTTCTCTTCCTCCAGAGAATTTATTGATTCTTTATTCTGGGAGCTTGCTGAAGCCATCGTGGACTGCCTCTTTATGTGACTTGATATTGGCTGTTGTCTCCGAGCCATCAATAATTTATTATAATTTTATTTTGTGTTTGCTTAGTGAGACCTAGCTTCTTATTTTGTTTTGTTTTGATATGCCCTAATAGGCTGCTTGTGTGCACTAGTTTGATTTTTGACACCTTTGGATCTCTAACGTCCTGTCACCAGATAGTTAGTTCTGTAAGTATGTGCACACAGGAGACGGTTACATTTTCCTATATGGGTTCAGCTCGGGTGTTCAGGCAGTCGGTCACCAAGTGTGTGATGCAGGCTCTCACCCCCAATTCCTAGAGAGGCATGGGTGATTGGTGCAGACACTGGACTCTGGCTGTGGTAGGGGATCATGTGCTGAGCCAGGCAGAAGGCTGAAGGCTGCCCCTGAGAGTCTGAAAGGAAAGCGTGTTCCTATTCTCTAGGGTGAGTAGGGAGGTGAGTTTTGCAGCCAGACTAAGAGCACCCCACTCTGTTGGCTGTAAAGACTCGATGGCACCACTTTTTCTTGAATTCCTGTAGCAGGTGACTAGGCACTTTAGGTGTTAACCACCAGTCCTCCAGACCCTGCTGCAGATCAATGAAAGTGCCTACTTAAGGGGCAGGGCTGTTTTGAGGGTCACAAATCTGCCCGTTCACAGCTGAAGCAGTTGAAGTTAAACTTCAGATGTTTGCCCTGTTGTACTATGGCAGTGAGGGCTAATGCTGTTGAGATGGGTCCCCACAAGTCTATACTTGTGGGTGTAAGGGGTGTAAGGCATTCGGAGTCTGCGGACCCCTGATAGCTGTGGCCAGCAAAGGAGCTGTGCCGACCCTGTGTTCCTGGCCTAGGGGAGCCAGCAGCTTATTTGTTCCCTTTCCAAGGCCAGGAGAATGGGTCAGGACGCCTTTTGGGATCTACTTCTGGCCCAGCGGATTCCCGGTGCAGAGCGCGGAGGGAGGAGGTAAAAGGGAGAGAGGTTTTTCCCAAATGGGCTTTTTTTTTTTTAAATCCCTGTGAAAGGGTGCACGCATGTACTTATCCTAGTCTCTTGGGAGCTGCTCTTCACTGGTTCGGAGTGTCCAAGCTGAATCTCTGCCGCTGGGTCTCTCTCGATGTGGAAACTGCTTCCCGAGCGCGTGCACAGCACAGCTGTTTGCCTGCTTCACCGCGAACCGGTGTGGCTGTGGCTCTGCAGTTTCGCCGCCACGGGTCTAGCCCTCCTCACCTCCTCCAAACAGTCTTCTACTCCCGTATCGCTCAGACGGATTTCTTAACCTTGCCTTGTTCAGGGCTGCCAGATGTTCACATATAATCAAATCACTTGTTTTTCCAGGTCTTTGTTGTAAGAGGGATATAGGAAGCGTCTAACTACTTTGCCATGTTGACCATGCCTCCCCTAGATTTTTTTTTCCTTAAGTCTTTCATTTTTCTTTCTTATATTTTGAAGCAGTGTTGTTAGATATATTTATGATTATTATGTATTCTTGATGAATTGACTGTTTTATTATGAAATGTCCCTTTTTATCTCTGGTCATACTCTTTGTGGTGAAGTTTACTTTGATATTAATATAGACACTGCTGCTTTCTTACTTATGCTTAACTTTTTATATGGTATACATTTTTCTGTGCTTTAACTTTCAACCTATCTCTGTTTTCATAAAGTGAGTCTCTTGTAGATAGCATATAATTAGGTCTTTCTTTTTGGTATGTTCTGACAGGCTGCCTTTTAATTAGCATTTTTAGTCCATTTACATTTAATGTAATATTGATATGGCTGTATTTAGATTTACTGTTTTACTATGTAAATTGAATATTACTTAATCAGATATTCTTTAGAATTTAAATTTAACTATTGCCTTTTCCCTCCGTAATACACATCCATTCCTATAATTCCTGGCAACATGCATCATAAAGCAAAACTACATGCCAGCTGATCATACTTCATCAGAAGAACTTGTAATTTTCTTGGATAAAGTACTTGGGAAGTTTTCATAGTCTTAATTGTAGAAACTTAGAATTATCCCTTAAACTTTTTTAAAAAATCAACTTTATTGAGAGAATTTCATGCAATAAAATACAATTATTTTAAAGTACATTTTAATGAGTTTTGACAAATTAATCACCCATGTAAACACCAACATAATCAAGGTATAGAACATACCCGTTACCTTAAAATACTACTTGTGTTCTTTTTTAGTCACTTCCCTTTCCTTCCCTGAGTCCCAGGTCTGCCTTCTGTCACTGTAGATTACATTTGTTTTTCATAGATATTTGTGTCTAGCTTCTTTTGCTCAACATGTATTTGAGATTAATCCATGATTGTGTATCAGTAGTTTATATTCCTTTTTTAAAAATTGCATATGTGTATAACAAAATCTGCAATTTTAACTATTTCAAGTGTACAACCAATTCATTGGCATTAATCACACTCACAATGTTGTGCAACCATAGCTACTATTTGTTTTCAAAACTTTTTAATCACCCCAAACAGAAACTCCTCAGTTCATTACTTTTTAATGCTGAGTAGTATTACTTTGTGTGAATATACCACTATTTTTGTCCAGTTTAAAGATGTTGCTCTAATATGAACTGGCTCCCATTGTTTCTGATGAGAAGTCAGTGACAATTCATATTGTTGTTTTCCTTTATGTATTGTATCTTTTTTTTCCTGTGACTTCTTTCAAGATTTTTTCTGTATCTTTCATTTTAGCAATTTGAGCATGGTTTGCTTAGGTGTGGCTTTCTTTGTATTTTTTCCCCTACTTGGGGTTTTTTGAGCTTCTTAGTCTGTAAAGTTATGTCTTTCGCCAAATTTGTGAAAATTTCAGACATAATTTTCAAGTATTTTTTCTGTCCCATTCCCTCTCTCATTTCTTCTGGGATTCTACTTTTATGATGTTAGATCTTTTAATGTTATCCTACAGATCCCTGAGGCTCTTTTCACTCATTTCCAGTATTTTTTCTAACTCTGTTCCTCAGATTGGTTCATTTGTATTGGTATATCTTGAAGTTCACTTGCTTTCTTGTATCTTTTCCATTCTGCTGTTAAGCCCATGCAGTGAATTTTATATTTCCAATATGGTATTTTTCAGTTCTGGAATTTCAATTTGATTCTTTTTTAATAGTTCCCATTTCTCTGCTGAGAGTTCTTATTTGTTCATTCCTTGTTATCATATTTTTCTTTATGTCTTTTTGCATAGTTAAACTAGATACTTTAAAATCTTGCTTGCTAAACGACCTTGGAGCCCTTTCCCATTGATTGCAAGTTGGGAAACAAAAGCATTATCTAAACAAGAAACCAGACACAAAAGACCATATACTGTATGATTCTATTTACATGATATTCTAGAAAAGGCAAAACTATACTAAGAGAAAGCAGATCAGTGGTTACCTGTGATTCGGGGTGGAGGGAAGAAATTGACTATCATATAGTAAATATTTTAGGCTTTTCAAGCCATACAGTCTCTGTAACAGTTACTCAACTTTGCTGTTGTAGTGTGAAAACTGTCATAAACAGTATGTAAATGAGTGAGCATAGCTGTGCTCCAATTTTTTTTTTTTTTTTGCTTTAACAAAGAGAAATTTATTCTCTCACAGTTTAGGAGGCTAGAAGTCCAATTTCAGGGTGCCATCTCCAGGGGAAGGCTCGTTCTCTTTGTCGGTTCTAGGAGTCTAGGAGTTTCTTAGCGCAGAGATCCCAGGTCCAAAGGACATGCTTTACTCCTGGCACTACTTTCTTGGTGGTATGAGGTCCTGCTGTCTCTCTGCTTGCTTCTCTCTTTTATTAAAAAAAAACCTCAGAAGAGATTGACTCAAGATACAATCTGATTTTGTAGATTGAGTCCTGCCTCATTAACATAACTGTCTCTAATCCTGCTTCATTAACATCATAGAGGTGGGATTTCCAACACATAGGAAAATCACATCAGATGACAAAATGGTGGACAATCACACAGTACTGGCAATCATGGACTAGCCAAGTCGACACACATTTTTGGGGGACACAATTCAATCTGTAGCATTTCACTCTCTGGCCCTCCAAAATTCATGCCCTTGCCACATGTAAAACATATTCACCCTATCATATCATGGCAAAAGTCTTAAATCAACTCCAAGTCCAAAAGCCAAAAATTCCTCTTCATCTGTGCAATCTAGAATATGAGTTATTTGCTTCCAACGTATAATGGTGGAACGGGCACAACAGACATTTCCATTACAAATGGGAGAAATTGGAGGGGAAAAAAGGGATAACAGGCACTAAGCAAGTCAGCAAAACATGTTACATTAGCTCTCAAAACTTGAAAATAATCCTCTGTTCTCTGACACCATTTAGACAGTAGTCCTGTCTTCCAGACTTTGAGTATTGGCCACACTCTCCAGATTCTGGGTGAAGGCCCCTTGGCTTCAGCTCTGCCTCCAGGCCCACTGGAATGGCAACTCTGATCCCTCGCATTTGGGTGGCCCCATTCTCCTAATCCATCTGAGTGGCGACTCCACTCCCTCGTCCCCGGCAGGCCCAGTTCTTCTGCCCCTTGGGTATGGCAGCCCTGCCCCCTCAGCTTTGGGCAGGGGATCTGGCCCCATCTTGCTGGCATGCGTGAACCGCAGCCCCACACGCCAGAACCGAGTTGGTAAAGATCTGACTCTTTGAAACCTAGGAGGCTGTGGCCCCACCCTTAGAAACTCCAGAGGCAATGGCTCCACTCTTTTTAACCTGAGGGATCATGGCCCTACCCTTTGAGACTGAGGCAGCTCTGCTTCTTGTGTTCCTTGTCTCTTCAGCTTCTGCTTCTTGGTTTCTTGGCCTCTTGGCCCCTTGGTCCTCATGGCCCACGTCTGCCCTGCTGAGGCAGGTGTTCCAAAACTCTTTAGCTCCACTGATAAAATGGCTGGAATCACCCCATTCTGCCAATAAACTTTGGATGGAGGACACTCAGCTCTTGCTGTGTGGGTCAGCAAGCCCAGCTCCACCGACAAGTGCTCAGAGGCGCCCAACTCCATCAGGAAGCCTCCTATGCAAGAGACATTCAGCTTTCTCATTCCATGCGTTGAGTCGAGCACTGTCTTGCACTGGTCTCCTGGTTCTGCTGCTGCTTCTCACTGTCTGTGCCTTCTCCAGTGTAACAGCTCTCCTCACTTCCTTCTGAGTCCTCACCAGAATTGTCTTTGATGTCCATAATTCCACCAACAGTTTCTTCAAGAGAATCTAGACTTTAACTCTTAGGCACCTTCAAACTCTTCCCAGCCTCTATCCAGTCACAGTTAAAACAGCTTCCATATTTTAGGTATCTGGGAGAGCAGCACCGCACTTCTGGTACTACATTCTGTCTTAGTTATTTAGTGCTGCTATAACAGAAATACCACAAGTGGATGACTTTAACAAAGAGAGATTTATTCTCTCACAGTTCAGGGGACTAGAAGTCCAAATTTAGGATGCCAGCTCTTAGGGGAAGGCTTTCTGTCTGTTAGTTCTGGGGGAAGGTCCTAGTCATCAGTCTTACCCTGGTCTAGGAGCTTCTCAGCACAGAGAACCCCGGGTCCAAAGGATGCACTCTGTTCTTGGCACAACTTTCTTGGTGGTCTGAGGTCCTCTCCAATAAAATTTAATTTACAAAAATGGTATACTTTGCCAACACTTGCTTTTGACTATGGATCATGTTCCTGTTTCTTTGTATGTTGGTAATTTGGGGTTGCATTCTGAACATTGTGAATAATAATATTGTAGAGGCCCTGGATTCTGTTATATTCCTTCAACGAGTCTTGAATTTTTTTTGTTTTTATTAGGCTGTTACCTTGGCTAGACTCAAGCATCATACTTTAGCTCTCATTTGATAAGCGGCAGCTATAATCTCTGTTCAGTTCATTTAGCCTTATCTGGGTTCCTTAGAATCTCACCTATGTGTGAGTGGTTCAGGTATCGGCTAGAGAATTGGGCAGATTTATATACAGAATTTGGGGTTCCCAACCTGTGGCTTTTGTTTTTCAGCTGGTAAGACTGCAAGTGTCTTTCTGAGTTTTAGTCATCAGTGTGGGGTTTGCCCTTAAGTGAACAATCATAAAAAAACAGGAAACAACAGTGATATTCACTTCTCCCATTTGTCAGATTCTCTCCAGTTTGTGCCTGGTTCTTGTTTGCTCTAGAGATAGGTTAAACTTGGTTTTGGTGGTTAGATTGGAATTGTGGTTAGAAAGGAGGTTGTTATCGGAGAAAGACAGCATAAAAAATTGAGGTTTTGAATACGGACCATCTGTGTGTAACCAGATGCTAAAAATTATCAAGGTCAGAGGAGATAAGAAGGGATTAGAGGTTCTGAAACATTTTGGTCTCAGGACCCCTTTACACTCTTAAAAATGATCAGGACCTCAAAGAGCTTTTGATTATATGGGTTTTATCTATCGATATTTACTGAATTAGAAATTAAAACTGAGAAAAAATTTAAGTATTTATACATTATTTTAAAATAACAATAATAAACCTTATGTGTTACACAACATTTTTTATGAAAAAAATAACTATTTTCCAAAGCAAAAAGTAATTCAGTTGAAAGAATGATATTGTTTACATTTTTGTAAATCTCCTTAATGGAGAGGCTTAATTTTATCTACTTCTACATTTAATCTATTACATGTTGTTCTGTTTTAAATATAAGAAGAAAATCTAGTGATACACAGATAGTTAGTTGGAAAAGCAAGGAGTATTTTAATAGCCTTTTAAAATAATAGTGGATATTCTACTTTGATACCCACTGCCATCGAGTTGATTCCAACTCATAGTGACCCTGTAGGACAGAGTAAAACTGCCCCATAGGGTTTCCAAAGCTGTAAATCTTTTTTTTTTTTTAATTGTACTTTAGATGAAGGTTTACAGGTCAAACTAGTTTGTCATTAAACAATTATTACACAGATTGTTTTGTGACATTGGTTGCCAACCCCATGACATGTCAACACTTTCCCCTTCTCGACTTGGGTTCCCCGTTACCAGCTTTCCTGTCTCCTCCTGCCTTCTCCTCCTTGCCCCTGAGCTGGTGTGCCCTTTTAGTCTCATTTTGTTTTATGGGCCTGTGTAATCTTTGGCTGAAGGGGGAACCTCAGGAGTAACTTCATTACTGAGCTAAAAGGGTGTCTGGGGGCCATACTCTGAGGATTTCTCCAGTCTCCATCAGACCAGTAAATCTGGTCTGTGTGTGTGTGTGTGTGTGTTTGTCTCCAGTCTCCATCAGACCAGTAAGTCTGGTCTTTTTGTGTGCGCGTGTGTGTGTGTGTGTGTGTGTGTGTGTATGTGTGCGCACGCACATGTTAGAATTTTCTACATTTTTCTCCAGCTCTGTCTGGAACCCTTTATTGTGATCCCTGTCAGAGCAGTCAGTGATGGTAGCCAGGCACAACTAGTTGTGCTGGACTCAGTCTGGTGGAGGGTGTGGTAATTGTGGTCCATTAGTCCTTTAGACTAATCTTTCCCTTGTGTCTTTGGTTTTCTTCATTCTCTCTGAGTCCAGACGAGGTGAGACCAGTGGAGTACCTTAGATGGCCGCTCACAAGCTTTTAAGACCGTAGGCGCCGCTCACCAAAGTAGAATGTAGAACATTTTCTTTGTAAACTGTGTTAATGCTGATTGAGCTAGACGTTCCTTGAGACCCAAGACCGTAAATCTTTACAGAAGCAGACTGCCCCATCTTTCTCCCGTGGAGCAGCTGGTGGGTTCGAACTGCTGATCTTTTGGTTAGCCGCCAAGCATTTAACCACCGCACCACCAGGATTAGTTGCATTATGTATTCTGAAACCACGTCAATGAACTAGTTGTACTGTTACATTAAAATCCTTTGGCTTACCTTGCATTTTAAATGGATTTTTTAGCCATGTTCATTTTGTAACACAATACATCGATGATTTGGAAAATATTGTGTAAAAATGGCATGGTAGGGGTGTCTGACCTCCTCTAACTTCACAAGAGGGAGAGAGAATCACCATCAGGATCAGCCCAAAGCTGATTCCTATGAGGTGGAGGTCAGACATGCCTCCTTTCTCCAACCTTTTTAGTAATTCTGACATCAGCTGTCCTCCCCACAGCACTCTCTACTACTCTGCTGGGTCGATAATTGGTTGCAGTGGCCACACACAACTCACAAACCGTACTCACAGTTATGGGATTTATTACAGATGCAACAGGTTACAATTCAGGATCAGGAACAACTCAGGATACCATTCTTTGGTCAGGACAGCTTCTCAGCTGTGCCCACAGGCAGGCTTTTTCCTGGCCCTTGGCCCTTTGGGCTTCTTGGGTCTCTTCGGCTGGCCCAGCCTCTGCTCTGCTTGGGCAAGTGTTACCAAGCTCCTTAGCTCTACCAGTAAGTGCCCAGGGGCACCCCACTACCAGTAAGCCTCGGCCCGAAGGCACTTAGCTCTCTTGCTTCGTGGGTTAGCAAGCCTAGCTCCATCGACAAGTGCCCAGAGGCAGCCCACTCTGCCAGAGAGCCTCCTGCCCGAATACATCAGCTCTCTTGCTCTGTGGGTCGGCACACCCACTGTAATTGCCTTGCTCCCTGGGCCGGAAAGCCCACTGTGTTGTCTTGCGCCAGTCTCCTGGTTCTGCTGCTGCTATTTCTCTGCCACTGCTTCTCCCTGTCTTGTGCCGTCTCCAGTGATACAGCTCTCTGTGTCCCCTGGGTCTAGGAGATTCTCAGCGCAGGGACCCTGGGGCCAAAGGATATGCTTTGCTCTCGTCTCTTCTTCTTGGTGGTAGTGAGGTCCACCCTTTCCATCTCTGGGATGGCTTATTTTAAGGCTAGCAGGATAGCAAAACTGACCAATCCCCTCATTAAGGTACCATACACCTTGTTTGCATGATCCCACCCCCACAAGGGTGCCATGCTCCTTATTTGCATTATTAGCCAGCTGTCTGATCCTCTTGGTGGGCCCCAAGCACCTTATTTGCATAGTTTTCACCCATCATTTGGTGGAATTACAAAACCATGATGAGAAAGACTGTGAAATAAATGATCCATTGCACCACACATTGGTTCAGAGTTATGCAGATCTTCCAACTGTTGACACATTTCATTATACAATGTTTTGAAAATCACATTTGTTTACATCATTATCGATGTCATCAGAATAGCCTTTAAGTAGTGGGAGGCTCTCAAGCTCACAGTGACAGAAACAGGTTTTCCAAAATTCTGATTTTTGCTTGAAAGCTTGAATTTTATTGTTGGTAATAAATACTGTCAGTTTTTTTTTTTTTAAAAAAAACAAAACAAAACAGGATTACTTAGTTCATTTTAAAAAACATGTTGCCAGATACCCAAGTTTGAATAACCATAGTTTGTCTGTTATTTGTTTTTTTTTTCAATAAAAATGGTGTTCTATGAATAAATAGGCTAATTCAGCTCACAACTTGATCTCACAAGTGCTTTTCCTTGAGACAGCCATTCTACTTTGGTGTATGTTTCATCACCTAGAATATAAAAACGATGCATGTTTAAGGCTCGAGATTTAATAAAATAGTAATTTTTACAGCTTCATCAAGGGCATCCTTAAGTAAAATTCCTCCCCCCCCATCAGAAAAGAATACAATGACTAGTAGTATAATTTGTTGTCACTGCCTTGTAAGGTGCCAATATTTCTATCCGCTGTAGTTTTTGCACTGTAAATGTACTATAAATGTCAGCACAGTGGTTCTAGGATAAACCATGAGATTCAACATTTATTTAACTTTGATTATGTGATCATCACTTGTGTTTCTTGTCAAGCATTCGTATAAAAGATCATCTCTGCCAAATACCGGATGAATGAATACTAATAAAATAGCAAGTTAACCAAGTATGTAGTTTCATTCATTTGTAAAGCAGGATTGCAGTTCTACAGATGACATTTTTAAGTAAGTCTTCAAATTTGCAGCAAAATCTTTAATTCGATGAGTTACTGTATCATTGAAAAGTGCACTGCCATGATTTATTTTACTGACTTTTTCATCCAGCATTGTTCATTTAATAATGTCAGCCGTGCAAGGTTGTCTCCTCCAAATTCAGTACAGAACTTGCCTTGCAAGATGCATCAGTGGTTTTTTCATTTCTTATTTGAAAGGCTGTAACAAGTTTTGGCTTTTAAAGAATTCATCACATCTACATTTAAAATATTCGATTTCTTTCTTTAAATTCTGAGTGATTCATCTTAAAATGTCACCACACCTTAACTGACAATACAATTCGAAAATGTTCTGTCACTTAAGATGTAATAAGGTAAATTATTAGCATCTATAAAGTCAAAGGAAAGACAGCTTTTGTCCTTATTTGGTCTCTCATTTACAGTTTTGGCCAGTTTCTTTGGAATACATCCTTTCTTTCCATGAGGCTAGTTTCATCTTTTTTAGTATCTGTAGATGTATAGTACAGCTGTGGGTTGAGAAAGTGAGTATTCTAATGTTCTCTTTTTTGAGCCAGTGATTCATTTTTTTTTTTAATTAATTAATTTTTTATATTTTATTGTACTTCAGGTGAAGGCTTACAGAACATATAGTTTCTCATGAAACAGTAGTACACTTG
>NW_004444079.1:4417047-4457260 GCF_000243295.1 Trichechus manatus latirostris | reverse complement strand
TTTGTATTATTGCAAAGCAAAATAACTGTACTTATTTCCACCTCGGTGCATAAAGAACTTTGAAATTTTACAGTACTGATTTGTTGAATAATAGATTACAGAGATTATAGTAAGTATAACTGAAGGTAGCTAGTAAGAGCACAGAAGTACTGAGAAAGAAAAAAACTGAAAACTAAAATTATGCCCTAAACCTACTACCCTAGAAAATGCTAGAAAACACAAGAATACAGAAGCATATATTCCATTAGCCATCAGAGTGATGATGCATGTTATATAGACTCAGGAAGACTCCATTGTAGACTCATGAAAGAATGAGAATGAAAAGGTGAATAACATTTTAGAATTACTCTGAAATTTTGGCTTCATGACCAGGCCATCCAAAGGTTTTGGGAACCCTTAGGAGCTCGTGGACTATGTTTTGAAAACTGCTGTTCTAGATGATTTTTTTAATACGTAGGGCTTCCGCTACTATCTATATGCTGACTTCTGAACTCCTTCCTTAGTTATGTGCTTTCTTACTGTTAGGCCCTGGCATATGCTATTTGTTCTGCCCATAATTTCCTTGTGTCCTTTGTTCACCTGGCAAACAACTGGATTGTGAGCTTCTTGGAGTTAGGAATTGGGACATCTTTATATTCCCAGGTTTTAGCAGAATGCCTAGCACACTGTATGTAGGCTGCTCAGGATATGTTCTTGAATTAAATTGAATCAAGGAAGAATTCCAGCCTCATCAGCAATAAATTCGCGGTTCATCTCAGGGTAAATTTTTCTATTTATGTCTAATCTCATTCTTTCTATATTGGTTTGTATTAGCTTCAGCTTTATAGAATAGGATTTTATAACCTAGTGCTCAAATTCAGGGAATATACCCTTTAGATGTTACAGCTGGTCCCCTGTGTATTGATTTGCCCTACAGCTTTTGTTTTGTTTCCTTTTGCCTTGCGTAGAGTATAATATATTCTCAAAGGAAGGTCTTTGGGCTGAGGTCTCAACAGGTCTTACCTCTTGGTTCTGTCTCTGATTGTTGAGGGTGTTTCACAGGACAGTTAGCAACTGCTTCTCTCCCCTAAAATCACCTGATTTCTGTCACCATTCATGGAGGAAACAATGTATGTATGTGTTTTAGTTTCTCTGAAGGAAGATGTTCTAGCTTCCAAATGATAATTAACATTTATTGAGTTCTTATGAAATACCAGAGACTATTGCTAAGTGTGTTACATGTGTTAACTCATTTAATCTTCATAGCAGCTCTCTGAGGTAGGTTCTTTCATAATCCTCATGTTATACTGCAGGAAACTGAGGCACAGAAAGGGTAAATAACTTGCCAAAGGTTGTGCAGATAGTAATAGGGCCAGGGTTTGAACTCAGAGGAGTTTGCCTCCGGAGGCTGTGCTCTTGACTACTTTAAGTAGGTTCCTCGCAAGTCTAAATATATTACTTTTATCGTTAATCTATGTTAGTACCACATGCACAGATAGATGCTCATTTCAACATTATTTATAACTGTGAAATTGAAAATAACTTAAGGGAATACCTAAATAAATACAAGTAGTCCCTAACTTAAGATGTATTCGAGTTACAACGAACCACACTTACGGCCATCCTTTTTTTTTTTTTAATTTTTATTTTTCGGTACATCTTATCGTTAGTAATAAGTGCTATATACAGTGTCACAGTGCATAATTTACTGATGTTATCATTCTCAGATGTGATGTTTCCAACCCCGAAAGACAAAGATCGGATTTATAAAGATATTAATAATAAAGGGCAATAATAATGAAAACTAAAATAAAAGGAGGTTTTTGACTTACGTTAGAACTGACTTATGACGGAGTAGTTGTTGGAATAGAACCCCAAAAAATCACATTTTTGAAGAATACTTAATGATATGGAAAACTACATTAAGTTTAAAAAATAAAATAAAAATTTCAATTTTGGTTTGAAAAGATTATATAATGATATATATGTGTATATGTTATATAAACCAAAAAAAAAAAGCCCATTGCGATCGAGTGAATTCCGACTCATAGCGACCCTGTGGACAGAGTAGAACTGCTCCAAAGGGTTTCCAGGGAGTGGCTGGTGGACTCGAACTGCCGACTTCTTGGTTAGCAGCCAAGCTCTTAACCACTGCATCACCAGGGCTCCATATGTTATATATACATATATAAATATATACAAGCAAATATTTATTTTAGAAGATTAGAAAGAAATGTGATAGTGATTCTTTCTGAGTAGTGTAATTATGAGAAATCGAGTTTTAAAAAAATGTTTAGAATAATTATTTGTTAGATACTCCTTATGTGCTAGGCACCATATAAATTCTTTACATATGTTTTCCCATTTAACTCCCCCATCAGTCCCATGATGTAGGTACTATTCATTTTCAAATGAAGAAACTGAGGCCTAGAAAGATTAAGTAACTTGACTAAATCATACAACCAGTAAGTAGAAGCGTTGGGACCTCTATGTTAGACTCTTTCTGTTTTGTGTTTTCTAAACTTTCTATAATTCGTGTATATTATTTACATGATCAGAAACAAAATTAATTTTAAAGATTATGCAAACCTGTTGGGATCTACAACAAACTATAGACTTGTACAATCTGGCAAGATTTATTCGTTTAGACTGTTGATACCCTAAACTAGCTATGCACAGTAACAGAAGCATGGGACTTGAATGAAATTAGACCAAGAATTTAAAAAATTAAAGTATACTCAGTGGTTTCTATTCTCACAAGGATTTTTTTTTTTTTTTTTTAAACATGGAGATTAAGGAAGAAAAGGTCCACCTAGTCATTTCTATTAGATGAATAGACCATGTCAGTAGAGGGTCAGACTAATGTTAGTGAATGAATGATGTCTGTGTGTACCTCTGTCTCACACACACAGACACGCACACCTATATCTATGAAATAGGGATCAAGGATGTATGGAGAATCGGGTCAAAAGCAAGAATACATGAAAGAGAAACGGGCCTCAGAAACTTCTGTTGAGTCAGTTGTTCCCATTCAAAAATGTAAGTTAGTAGAAGAACAGAAGAGGAATAAAATAGTTTCTCTAATCCCTGAAGAAAAGTGGGAACATTGCTCTCAAGATATAATTCTTCTTAACTCTTTCTTCATATTTTCACTTTTTTAAAACCCAGTGAAAATAGTTGAGACATTTCTGTATTGTTTTATCCACTGATCTGGGTAATATTGTTGCTTTCAGCCATAAAACTTACTACAATCAAGTGTAATATAAAGAAATTCTTTTTCTGCTTCTGTTCCTTAACAGCATCTTCAGTCCTGAGTAGGGTGCCCAGCTGTCCCAGTTTTAGCACTGAAAGTCTTGCATCCTGGGAAATCACTCAGTCCTGGGCAAACTGGAACAGTTGGTCACCCTAATACTGAGTGTGAACATTACAGTCTAGGGATGGGGATGGTGGCATGTAAGAAGGGAGGAATGGAAATGAGAAGTACTGATGTATGAAGAGAACATTTTTTTTTTCCTTTTGAAGGATGTTTACTATAGCTAAGAATGTGAAAATCAGTAAGACAGTATCTGTATGCTTCGTAGTAGTTAGTGATCACTGCGTTAGGGATGAGTATTAAATGGACCCCTGTGTTTGGGTCTGCGTTCTTCAGTACTGATACTAAAAGACAAGTTGGGATAGAGAAATGTCATAATGATTTTGAGCTCTCTTGAACATAGAAGTACATTCTGCTTTCATTGTAGGCTTTTGCTTTTAAGATAAACTCTTCTGGCTCTGGGTAACCTTATTTTAGCAAGTTGAGATATGAATATTTTTACTTTCAAATACAGGACATTTATGCAATTGCAAACCGCTTTAAGTATTATTTGTTGATACCTTTAGTTAGTGCTTAAGAGGAAGACTTTCTGCAAGGTGCCTGTTAGATCAGTTTTGGTTTTAGTTTTGCCTTGGTGTTCCTCAGCAAGCTTATCTCTCTTCTCTTGTTCTTGTTCTTGGTTTCTTACCCTACAGGGAGGTGTGGGAGATGGAACTGGATAGACTCAAGAATCAGGATGGTGAAATAAATCGGAACATTATGGAAGAGACAGAACGGGCCTGGAAGGCAGAGGTGAGGTCAAAAGCTGATATCTTGAAAACCTTGGTTTTGGACTTTCAGGTGAATATAAGTTTGATATAGTGTTATAAGAGCCACTAAGCATTTAACCATATAAGGGTAGCTTCATGTATATAAAAATTAATAAAGCATGTGTGCTGTATGTTTATTTATGGTTTCCTTAGATCTTGTCACTAGAGAGCCGGAAAGAGTTGTTGGTATTGAAACTAGAAGAAGCAGAAAAAGAGGCAGAACTGCACCTTACTTACCTCAAGTAAGTACATTCCCATTGTAGGGTTTTAATGATCCCACAGGTTTTGTTTTGTTTTTTGTTTTGTTTTTTTTTAGGTTTTTATAACCTTAGGCAGCAAGCCTGGCACTTAACTCTGTCTTCATGAGGGCCATCTCTGTCTGTGCAGCAGTAACTGCTCAGTGATTTCTCTTCCCATATTCTAAACCTCCTTACTCCTTAACTCTTCCCTTCTACAGTTTTATACTTTTTACTGTATTATTTCTGTTTGGGTAAATAGTATCTGTTGTCCTGTCAAAGCATAACAAAGGTCTTTGGAGATTTGTGTCTTATATATGCAGGTAGTCCCTGACTTAAACCATGTATTCTTGTTACAGCAGACTTTTTTTTTTTGTACATCTAAGCGTTAGTAATATGTATTACATACAGTATTGCAGCACATAATTTGCTGATGTTATCATTCCCATACCAACCCCCAAAGATAAAGATCGTGTTTATAAAGATACTGATAATAAAAAGCAGTAATAAAAACTTAAAAAAAAAAAAAAAAGAGGTATTCGGCTTATGTCAGAACGGACTTACGACAGAGTCTTTGTAACGGAGCCCCATCGTAAGTTGGGGGCTACCTGTAGTCATTTCTTGCCTTGGAATTTGGAGGACCCTTGTGGCATTTTTAAGCAGGTAAGAGCCCTCTCTTTGTGGATCCACTTTCTTGAATATTTGGCTTAAAACGTAATGGAGTTAAAGTGAGGCAAAGAACTTAGAATCTTGGGCTTCTGCTACATCTGCTCATACCTCTTAGGGCCCATTAGCCAGCTGCTGTTTTGCTATCTCAGAGAATTAGGGATAGAGCTTTCTTTAATTCTATAAATTCCTGGTTTTTTGGAAGGTCAACTCCCCCAACACTGGATACTATTCGTTCCAAACAGGAGTGGGAGACAAGACTGAATGGAGTTCGGATAATGAAAAAGAATGTTCGGGTAAGTGTAATAATGTGTGATCATTCATTCAGTGTTGTTCTGTGCTTAAACACTTCTGGTGATTGGGAGGTGACCTTTTGCATTGGGACCATCTTACCATTCCCCTTGTTTTCCTGATAATGGATGGTGCTCTTTTTCTGGAGAGGCTGTCTCAGCTCAGCAGTAAAAGGTAATCCTTTTCTCTCTTTTCTAGGACCAATTTAATAGTCATATCCAGTTGGTGAGGAACGGAGCCAAGCTGAGCAGCCTTCCTCAAATCCCTACTCCCACCTTGCCTCCACCCCCTTCCGAGGTAAGGGAGCTGGCTTTGGGGAGTCTACTTTTCCATGTTGGTGGCAGAGCCAGAGTCTTTAACCTGCTCTTTTTATGAAGATATTGGGGTCATCCTTATTTAGTGCAAGAGTTGCTCGTTAATGTCTGCTCCAGTTTCCTAAACTTTCTTTTTCTTCCTTTCTCTCTTTGTCTTCTACCTCTTCCCCTCTGCAGACAGACTTCATGCTTCAGATGTTTCAACCCAATCCCTCTCTGCCCCCTCGGATGCCCTTCTCCATCGGGCAGGTCACAATGCCCATGGTTATGCCCAGTGCAGATCCCCGTTCCTTATCTTTCCCAATCCTGACCCCTGCCCTTTCCCAGCCCAACCAACCTTCCCCACCCCTTCCCGGCTCCCATGGGAGAAATAGCCCTGGCTTAGGTTCTCTTGTTGGCCCCCATGGTCCACACATGCCCCCTGCTGCCTCCATCCCGCCTCCCCCAGGCTTGGGTGGTGTTAAGGCTTCTACTGAATCTCCCCGGCCCCAGCCAGTAGACAAACTGGAGAAGATCCTGGACAAGCTGCTGGCTCGGTTCCCACAGTGCAATAAGCAAGTATCTTTAAGGATTAATTTAAAAAACATTTGTCAGAGAAATGTTTATGGGTTAAAACAGGGGAGGTTTCATGGGTGTACCCCATGGTATAGCATAGAATCTCTCTCTCCTCAATATTTTTCTTCCTTAGGGCCCAGATGACCAACATTCTTCAGCAGATCAAGACAGCACGCACCACCATGGCAGGCCTGACCATGGAGGAGCTGGTCCAGTTGGTGGCTGCACGACTGGCAGAACATGAGCGGGTGGCAGCAAGTACTCAGGTAAGAAAACCTACTTGAGGGAGAACTCAGTCTTGCTGGGATACTGCGGGAGAGGCAGATTTCAGCAAAATTTAAGGTGGGAAGAAGATTGCAGCAAAGACTATCTAGCCTGCTTTCTTCCTTTGCTGAACTGGGAAACAAAAGATTTCTTTTTGTCATACGCTCGGTTACTGAGACTCCCTTCTCTTACTCTGACAATGTTTCTGCCCACAGCCACTTGGTCGGATCCGAGCCCTGTTCCCTGCTCCACTGGCCCAAATCAGTACCCCAGTGTTTTTGCCTTCTGCCCAAGTTTCTTATCCTGGAAGGTCTTCACATGTAAGACTCTTTTTCTTTGAGAACTGGAATATGGAGAAGGGGGGAGTGGGCTTACAGGTGAAGTGCAGAAAGAAGCCATCGTCTCATCAGCTGAGTTGTTTGCAGCCCCACCTGGGAAAATGCAAGTAATTTAGGCAAGAATCTACAGATGAACTTTATTTCTTTTGGTGTAAAGTCTTTATTTATTTATTTAAACTGTGCTTAGCCATTTTAGTCATTTTTAAGTGTACAAATTCATTGAGATGAATTACATTCACCATGTTGTGCTGCCATCACTACTATCCACTTACAAAACTTCTACATCCCCCTAAACAGAACCTTAGTACGCCTTCAGCAAGAACTCCCATTCCCTCCTCCCCACAGCCCTTGGTAATTTTTGTTTCTATGCATTTACATATTCTAGATATTTCATATAAATGGGCTGATACAATATTTGTCCTTTTGTGTCTTGACTTGTTTTACTCAGCATAATGTTTTCAAAGCTCATCCATGTTGTAGCATGTATCAGAAATTCATTTCTCTTATAGCTGAATAATACTCCATTGTATGTGTATACCACATTTTGTTTATCCATTCATCTTTCTGAACATTTGGTTTGTTAACACCTTTTGGCTATTGTGAATAATGCTGCAGTGAACATTGGTGTACACATGTGTGTTTGAGTCCCTGCTTCAGGTCTCTTGGGTATATACCTAGGAGTGGAATTGCTGGATCATATGGTAGTTCTATGATTAACTCTTTGAGGAACCACCAAATTGCTTTCCACAGTGGTTGCACCATTTTTCATTCCCACCAGAAATGCATGAGGGCTCCAATTTCTCCATATCCTCGCCAACAGTTGTTAGTTTCTGTTTTTCTCATAATAGCCATCCTAATGAGTGTGCAGTGAGATTTCATTGTGGTTTTGATGGTGTAAAATCTTTTTGCTGAATGGAAATAGTAGATGGAATCATGGGCATAATAGGAGACAAGGAGACCCAGAGGTTACTTACCCTTTTGACCATGCCTCCTCTGTCCTGCAGGCTCCAGCCACCTGTAAGCTGTGTCTAATGTGCCAGAAACTTGTCCAGCCTAGTGAGCTGCATCCAATGGCATGTACCCATGTGTTGCACAAGGAGGTGGGTGCTATACTACCTTCCTCATTTTCTGCTCTTCCTGTTAGCTGAGAATTTTTCTTGAACATCTACTGTGTTGATGCTCATCATTAATATCCAAACTTATGGTTTATAGTAAATTGTGACTTAAACATCAGCAGAATCCAGAATACTGGCAACTAGGATCTCCCAGCTTCCTTTTACCCCATTCCCTTCAGGGGACTGAATAAGCAATTCATACTAGAGCACAGATAGGTCTCTTTCTTGGAAAATTGATAAGAGATAATCCCATTTATCTAACCTTTGTTTCAGATTTAGCACTGTCAAAAGACTTTGCTTAGATGAGAGGAATGGAATATGAGAACCTGAATGTGAGATTAGTAACTCCATTAACAGAATAGCTTGAAAGCCTGCCTGCTAAAGATTATCTTCACAACCTGACAGGTTGTCCCTATCTCTTAGTGTATTACCAGGCAGAATTAAGTCTCTTAGCAGCAGGGATGATTCCTTCTTTACTGTTTTGTGTTGTTTCATTTTGTTTTTCCAAGAGGTAGAAACTGAATTTAAATCTTAGTTCTTGGTAAGAGAAGATCTTGAATAAGATTTGAGGGGTATTAGGAGTATCAGATATGTGGTATTAGGAGATGGAAGTTCATCTCAGCCTAAATGAGAGCAAGCCACATTAGATATTAAACAAAAAGTAGTGTTATACTATTATTAGCAGATTGTTAATATTCCCTGTAAAAAGGAAAGGTTTGCCTGTTTGAAGATTCTTTGGGGGGTAATGAAATAACCCCTTTATTCCCCCATGGTAAGAGTTTTTCCAACTTAGTATACATTCCTTAGACCTTGTTGAACCTTAACTGCACTCTCTCCCCTTCCTTCCCTCCATTTTTCCAGATAAACCTGAGGCGTGTCTTTCTTTCTTTCCAGTGTATCAAATTCTGGGCCCAGACCAACACAAATGACACTTGTCCCTTTTGTCCAACTCTTAAATGATGGACCTGACTGGGGAGGAAGAAGAGGAGAAACTGATGTGAACAGGAAGGAGCGGGTTCAAGATTTCTTAAACTCTATATTTATACAGTGACATATACTCATGCCATGTACATTTTTATTATATAGGTAACGTGTGTATAGAAAATCTGTATTCAAATGTTCGTAAATGAAAGTATGTATATAGTGCAGAAGCGGTCTGTTCCCCCTCATGTTGCAGTTCCTATTGGGGATGCAGATTATAGGGAAATGGTATTTAGTTTGGCCTTGAAATTATGATATCCCTGCTAGGGCTGTTTTCAAATACAATATAAAAACCATCTAGGACGCTGCTGTTGCTCTAAGGCCATCCTGCTTTGATTTGGCTCAGCCTCTGGTCCATTTTCTTAAGGCTCTTGTATGCAGGTTTGAACCCTGGTGCTTACCCACTGTCTAAGCAGATGCCTTGCTTACCGAAAGCCTCAGGGTTGTTCTAGCCACTCTACTCCAAAAGGATAAAATGAGACTGATTGAGGAAAAAAAAATGTGTCCCTAGTGGTTTGACTTTTCATTGAATATTTTACTGTGTTACCGCTCATTATTTGTACATAGACATTAGGTTTAGAGAATATTCTGTTTTACATCAGCAAAATTCACAGTCCAAGAATAACAACATAATCAGGTCCCATTTCCCCCAAACCCCCCACGATCTTCTGTTCACTCTACTTCCTGGATACAGTCTCTATTTAGAAACTGGCAGAACCCACAGGTTTTTCCTGGGCCAAGCTATCCCTTGGCTACCACTGAGTTGGTTTCTACTGAAGCTCTAACAGGCCAACCTTGTGAAGTCCTCGTCTCTTCCCCTCCACTTCTGGTCTCCTAGTCTAGCTAACCCCCCTCCCCCCTGAAGGTTAAGGCAGTTGGTTCACAACCAAGTTGTTTGGTGACCTTGGGTGAGCTCCAGACAGGCACTGGGGTGAGGAGATGTCTGTGCAAAATTACTTGCAGAATGATCTTGAAATGCTAGGTTTTAATTTTAGAAACAAGAAAGCTATGGGGGACATGTTTCCTGTCCTGGGAAAAATGCAGACCAGAGTGATACGAATAAGGAAGGTTGGATTTCAAGTTTATGAATCCTTTGCTCTGTGGATAGCTCTCTGGAAGTAGATCATTTTTTCACTGATGATTATCAAGCCCTTCTGGTTTTTAGGTTTCATACCTGGGAAAAGCTGTGAGTCTGTTATAACATTGAATCCTTTCCTGTCCTTTTTATCTTTACTCCTACCAGAAATGGTTTCAGCTTCCTTCTCTTTTGAAATTAATCAACTGAAAACTGTTAATTAAAAAAAAAAAAAAGTTTCCAGGGGAAGGACATTATTATATTACTAACAGTTGAATTTCCCTTTCTGGGACCTGGAAATACTTGTCATGCTAGCGATACACACCAGGGTGGCAAAGACTTTTCCTTTCAGGTCCAATTAAATTCTCTCCTTTCTGTCTTTGTTCTGTCTTTCATCCTTGCCTTTCATTTCATGGATGTATTCTTTCTTTTATCTTGCCTTAATTGCCCAGGTTTATTGACTAACATCATTTTAAGGAGCTGGACTTCCTGAGTCCTCCTTGGTGTCTTGCAGAGTGATTGAAATAGCCTGAGTGCTCCACTGTTGTAGAGGTCCGAAGACCCACTTTCTCTGGTTAATGAAATACTAATGTCTCCCGTTTAGTATCTGTTATGAACAGGAAATGTGGCAAAATGGAAGACCAGTTCCTTTGTTCTTTTCATTTGGGGGATTCATTTTTTATTTTGTAATCTAATATTCTCTCTTTGCAGCAGCCTTTGGGCCACCTGCAATATTTTTCAGTATCCTCTGAAAATTTAGAAATTAGAGATGAGTATAAAGAATATTCTGTTTCTTTTCCAAAAATCTTTGAAGCCATAGGAGTAGATAGAAAAAAAAGGAGGAGGTACATAGGGGACCTTAGCTTGCTTGCTAGTAAAAGTCCCTGGAAAGTCAACTATAGCAGGAGGACAAGTGTTTGGGAGATTTGTGCATGGGAGCTGGGGCCTTGTTGTTGCTCTTTTCTCTTTCTTGTTTAGGAACAATTAGAAAGCAACACTTAAGTTTCAGCTACCCTTGTTCTCCCTTTTCCCTCTTTCCACTGGCCTGCAGTGGTAAAAACCATGCAAGCCAATGGGAAAGGCCCCAGATGAGGTAGGGGGGAGATGGGACCGTCAGTTTTCAGGGGTAGAATTAAAAAATAGAGATATATAATACATATTTTTACAAGTAAGAACCCATTGTCAAGATTTTTTTCTTTTTTTACACCTAGAGTTCATAGTTGCAGGGCAGAAAGGAAATAACTGTAAAAAGAAAAATAAGTACAAGCAGTTTTCTCCTTAAAAAAAAAATAATAACAACAGGACAGTAGGACTTACTAATAAAGAGTTTGAGTTTTATGCCCTGGAAAGAGCTGGGGAAAAGCCGGTTTTCCCCAACATGGGTAGAAATTATAAAGGAGAACATGGCATTTTCATTTCACGGTAGCAATTCTGGAAGTTATTTACACAGTAAATTCTGAGCTGGAAGTGGACAGTCTCGTCTTCCTGTTAGTCTTTGTGGTTATGGGGTGTTCCCAGTCAGCCAAAGCAGCACCAAGTGCGGAGGGAATGAAGAGAACCCAGATAAAAAGCTGTGACTCAGTATCCTTGTTTTATTGGTTTATGGCTTGTGGGCAGCCAGCTATGGCCAGGAACTGTAGAGGCCCTCCTTGTATTTCCCTCTCCCTTGTCAGGTAATCCCATACTAGGCAGGTCCCATACCTGGAAGCAGTGTGTTGACCAGATAGGATGCAGTGGGTGTATCAGAAAAATTTAGCTCTTCCCACTAACACTGGTATCAGTCTACTGTGTTAGAACTGATAGGGAGGAAATGAACTTGGTCCCCACTATCTAGCCCAAGAACCAGTCTGGGTACCCAAGTACTACCTGGAGTGGAGAGTAGACAGCAGGATAGGGGGAAATGATGAGGGGCTCTTACGGTGAAGGAAATAAGGAAGCCCTGTGGCTGCCATCCTCTTCCAGGCAGCCTCGATACTGAAGATGATGTTGCTAGAGTCAGAAAATGCTGTGTTTCTGGCACTTTTGGTATAATACTAGTGCCACTGTGGGATGCCTTAACCAAATAAATGGAGGAGACATTAGGGTGTAAAGGCAATGAAACAGATCTGTATTATGTAAAGATCTTACCGCACTTACAGCTGAATAGGAAGAAATCCAGGCAGAGGTATAGGGCATCAACCCTATACCTATTGAGTGAATCTTCAGGATTCTGCTTTCAAGGATTAGGTAGGAGAGGTCTCCTGTCTATTCCTCTTAGCACCTTGGCTGCAAAGCTCCAGAGGAATAAGGATTTGGGGGAGGGAATGAACCAGCCCTGCTATATTCCATTGGCTCTCCCATAGGGCACCTGGGGCCTAGGGGGTTGGGATATTTCAGTGCTACCTATTGTATGTAGAATAAAGGGTTTAGGTAAAGACAAGTGGAATTAGTAAGGTAGAAATTCATTTGTTAAGTGGAACTTCTTAGTGGGCACTTCTCATTTAAGAGCTAAAAAGTGCTCTTTGGCTAGGTCAGCCCTCTTCCCATCTCACTTTTGGTCAGGCTGCAACCACAGAAAAGAAAACACTGGGATGCAACACTCATCGTATGAAATGAAACTCTATCTAGGAGATGAGGTCTAAAACTGGAACTGGCCAGTGGTTGTTTCTGCCTTTGATCCTAGCTATCTAACTATTCCCTGTCTTTGTAAGCCCTCGCCTTCTCCTCTTCCGGACCTCCCCAATTTGTACAAATATTCAATCTAATTATTTTCTGTTTAATTCAAGAGACAATCTTTGCACCAGTGTAGGCTTGTTTATACAGACTCTACAGCAAACAGCAAACTATGCGTCCTCTCCTACTGACTTTGGCCAGCAGGAAAACAAGATTGGCCCTTTCTCTGCCAGGGTACCACAGAAACACACACTGGGGTAAACTGAATGTGATGCCAGTACCTGGAATTAAGAAAAGAAGAATACTTTGGGTTGGAGACGCTACAGGGATGGTGGGCAAAGATTCAGGAATGAAGTTTGAAGCAGCAGAATTTCCCAACTCAAGTTTATGGTGACCAAGAGTATTCCCACCACTAGAGCACTTGGTTCTTCCCTCTCCTATTTCACAGGGTGCAATTCCCATAACCCACCTTGCCAGCTTTGCCTTCTTTTCTGTCAAGGCCAGAGGCATTTGGTGGGTGGATGAGGGTCCTGAGGTGCTCTGGCCACAGGTGCCATTGCTGTCTCCTACTTGTGACCAAAGTGAACCACACCGATGTGGTCCAGGGGAATGTCTGTCTTCTGCCCATGGACCCCTTCACTTCAGCAGGGAGATGTCATCAGCAAAGTCATCATGCTGATGGCGTAGGCAGCGGAGGCAGCGCCACTGACACACCATGAGGCAGAGTGGCAGCATGAAGAGGGCGCAGATGGCAGCCATGACATAGGCTATGGTCATGAGGGTTGATTCATCTGTCTGTGGAATGTTGTAGCCACAGTCTTCCATGTCTGGCGTGACAAAAGGACCTTCTACTGCTGCTGTCCTGAACTCGTCGTGCACTGGGAAAAGGGCAAATGTGAATGGCAGCTCTCATTGTCATATAGCAGTTTGGGTTATACAACATAAAGAACTTCTGGATAGTGAGACTGTAGAATCTCCTTCCTTGGAGATGTTGAGGAGCAGGACAGAAAGCCTATGCCAGATGGAGGCATGTCTCCCCTCCCAGGTCACTGGGAACAACAACCCTTTCCTTTATACCTATCTAGTAGGAATAATACCTAAAAGTAGTTCTGAGTTGACCACAAAAAGCCAGTCCCTTATATACCCCTAGTAAGTTCACCTGTCACTGCTGAAAGCCAACCACAGGACCCTGCCATCTGCCCACTTTCTGGGCACTCAGCCTCATCATACAGCAACTGATAGGGTCACCAGAGGCCCAGCCTACTGCCCTTGGGTCTAGAGTTCCCCAGGGTGCCTAGGCAGCTCTTACTCCTCTGAGTTTCCAGCAGAGGTCACCAAGCCAGGCAGGGGTCACCAAGCCAGGCAGTAAAGGAAAAGGACAAGTACTAACACTAGCGTTTGCACAGTATGTTGACTTTGGCTGCAGGCAACTGTTACTACCTCCCAAACTGGCAGGCTCCCAGGTGTCCTAATTGCTGGACAGGTTGAACATGGATAGACTGACCCCACGCCCTCATCCCTGGCTCTCACCATGGCAAGCGCTGACAGCAAAGCCAATTCGTTTTCGGGCCCGATCAAAGACAACATAGAAGCCCTCCATGATAACGGCTCCCATAACAGTGCCCGTGGATGACTGTGAGATGGCGAACTTGTAACAGTCGTCTTGGGATGTGGCCACATCTTCCACGGGCCGCAGGTATTGCTAGGGGTAAGCAGTCACAGGTGAGAGTATGTCTTTCTCACTCTATCCTGTATCCTGTCTCTATCTTTTGGGTATTTCTGCCCTTATGTAGCTCTTCCCTTTGCCATCCCTGAGTTCTGCGGGGTTGGGTTTTCCAAGGGCCCTTTATCTTTGGACATTCATGTGTTTCGTCTCCTAGTTCTGGAAAGCTGTATCTGCTCACTAGCCCCTAGTGTGTACTTTTTCTTCTTCCTGGGATCCCACCGATTGGAGGTGGGGACATACCTGTGGGAGGATAGTGATGCGGAAGGACTGATTGGTGGCCTCACCCATTAGGTAGAGTGAGATGACTGGGAAAATGTTCCAAGGGGTGGTGCCTGCTTGCCAGCACACCAGCTGCTCCCCTAGCCAGAAACCGTCTGGGAACTTCTCCGTCTGTGTTGGCAAGAAAGGGATAACAATGAGGAAAGAAACTCTTTCACCATTTCTCATTTTCAGATAACTGACTGGGGCCTGTGTTCGCTCCTCCAGTGGAATAACCAAACTGGAGAAAGATAGACTACAACCCAAGGATTAGAATAAGAGATCAGGAGACTGAAGTAAAAAATTTGTATCAGGGAGATTGTGTGATGAGCAAACTGAGGCTCATAAAGAAGGGATAAGAGAACGTTTTTAGGAGATCTAAGTGGAAGGTTCTAAGGGTAGATATCATGGCTCTTGTTGAAGAATGTGGCGTTCGCTGACTTTCTCTGACATTTGCTTTCTGTGTCATCTCTTGTACCCCTATCCTTAGTCCCACTGACCGAGGAGGCTGCCTTGATGGATTTGACTGCAGCTTCAAACACTTTCTTGGGCAAACGAAGGTTGGTGGTGCCACTGTCCACGATGCTTTTGTCATAGTTGTACTAGGAGGGAGAAGAGAGGGTTAGAATACTCCACAGCCTTTTTGTTGCCAGGCTCTGGCTAAGCTGGAGGGGTGAGGACTATCTGAGGGGCTCGCCTGGTTTGGAATCCTGGCTCTGCCACTTCCTAGGTGTGTATCCTTGGGCAAGTTACTTCTATGCCTCAGTTTCTTCATCTTCTGAATGGAGATAATAATAGTACCTACTTCAGAAGGTTATTATAAGGATTAAATGAATGAATACATTTGAAGCACTTAAAATAGCAGCTGGCACATAGGAAGCACTCAGTAAATGTTAGCTCTTATCCTGGGTGGGTGACAGTCTCCAAATCTTAAAAATAAAAATACCTTGTATAGTGCTTTTAACTCTTCATAGTACTTTTGTATCTATTGTAATTTAACATACAGAAGAATCTAATTAGGTAAGACCAAAAACCAAACGCGTTGCTCCTGAGTCAATTCCGACTCATAGCGACCCTATAGGACAGAGTAGAACTGCCGCATAGGGTTTCCAAGGAGCAGCTGGTGGATTCGAACTGCCAACCTTTTGGTTAGCAGCCAAGCTCTTAACCACTGCACCACCAGGGCTCCTAATTAGGAAAGGAAGACCCAAATTGTTTCGCTACCATTTGTTGGGTAGCTGCTCTGTGGCAGGCACTGGGATAAACACTTTAAACATTATCTCTGGTCTTTACTACCATCTTTGGGAAAGCTGTTTTTACCTCTGTTTTGCAAATGAGGAAACTGAAACACAGATAGTAACTTGCTTAAGGGTATATAGCTACTAAATGGCAGAGCTAGATTTAAACCCAGGTCTTTCTGACTCCAAAGCCACTCTCTTCTACTGTGTCATATCACAGCCTCACAAACGACTTGCCCAAGGCCATAAAGCAAGGCAGTGACTAGAATCCAGACTTTGTAACTAGTTCCATGCTTTTATCATTACTAGACCATAAGCCACTTGGTTCCTGGGTGAGTTCTCTGCCGGTCCCTAGCCCCCAGCCTCAGGCCCTGCTGTGAGACCATTAAGCTCGTGACTGTCCTAGGCTCAGCCCCCAACCCTTCCCGCAGGTCCTGCTTCTCTGCCTCATCCTCCCAACCTCATAACCCGGGATCTTAGCCTCATGCTGTGTTGCCTGCTCCGTTACCTCGCCCTGGCTGCCCCTGGTTTTGTTACCTCCTTGCAGTCCATTTTCAGATCTTGTCCATTGATCTCTACCCGCACAATGATCACCTCATAATACCACTCCCTCCGGATGGGTGTGTACCAGAGACTGCCCGTGTACAGTGAGTGGTCGATACCCCCAATGATCTGGGGAGAAAAAGAGGCAGGCACCCGTGTTACCACACAGAGGGAAGCAAGCACTAGGATGGCGATTTCTTGGGATGTCAAGGCTCTCTGTAGATGACCTTTTTCATCTTCCTGCTTCCAATCAAATCACGCCACAAAGCGATTTATAGTTTCTTTAATGTGTTCAATGGAAATGACTTTCCAGGATTTTTAATTGTTTCAGAATCACACAACCCTTGATATAAAGTTATTTAAACCGAAACTGGCACAATAAATGTTGAATGAATGATTATTTGCTTCTATTATAAGTTTTATTTTTCTCTGCTTGTTGGAGATGGAGAACCGTTCACCATTGTCCTAGTTAAATTAATAGACTTAACCTCCCTAGATCTCTGCCTTCTGATCATCAGACTGAATAATCTTAATTTGGTGGGTCTTATTTTCATTTAATCATCTCTGATCCTATCCAGATCCATCTGAGATAGGTTTCTCAGATCCTTTCTGGAGTAATGCAAAGAAGAAAAGGATGGAAAAAGAAAAGTAGGTAGAGGTGGGGAGGATAACGGGTTTCTCCTGATTCTAAATAGTGGAGCCCAAACTGCTGCAGCCTTGGAGTGGAGGAGATGGCACCAATCTCTCTGCCCAGCGCCATTACCTCTCCTCTGAGGACCTACTCACCATGCTCCCTCCTACAGAGGCCAGCACCTCTGACTGGTTGAGAGGGAAGCCAGCACCGCAGAGCTGCAGGGAGAAGAGGTTGGGAACGTGGGTCTGCTTTACCAGAGAGTCGAAGAAGGGCTCCAGGGAGTCGTCGGGCTGTGGCGAAAAGAGACAGAGTGAATCCTCACACAGGACCTTGGTGGAAAGAGGATAGCTTCCTGCCTAAACTGGAAGGCAAAAGCAAAAACTTGAGGGATGATCCTTGGGAAAGACCATCTTGAAGTACCGAGATTTGGTAGAGAAGGGGTTAGTAAGACACATTGGCAGTGCAGGTAGAAAGTACTGATGGGCTATAGCTCTATAGGATCTTGATCCCCAGATACCTAACCTGTTGTAGATATATGGGGCCTCTTCGTATTCTTAAAGATCTTAGAGTAAATAGGAACCACAGTCTATTCCTGTACCTATCACAACTTCTTACCATAGTTCTACCCTCTCTAGGGATGAAATTCAAACTACCACCTAGCCCCTTGTTAAATAATCTTCCTTTAAACTGATGTGTTTCCCTCCCTTTGTTCCTTCCCCTTCTGTCTGCCAACTCCTTCCCTGTAGCATGCAGTGTGCAATGTGCAGAGGGCGTGTGTAGGGCCAGATCTTGTCCCTCTCACCCTGGCGATCTCTGCATAGGCCAGCCCCAGGATGCCCTCCCAGTTGGAGCCATTGATGAAGAACTTGTCTGATTCAGTGATGGCAGCGATGTTGGCACGCACGGTGACGTTGGGGCCATGGGGGATGCTCACCAGGTCGGTGCCCAGCTCCCCCTCCCACTTGCCCTGGGTGTAGGGCACATACACGCCCTTCCGGAGGTCCCGATATGTGCTGGACCTGTGGAAAGGAAGCAGGTTCGTGGATGCGTAGCCACAACAACTGGTATAGGGATCCAGCATCAAGTCTCCTTCGAAATGCCTAACCTTACTTCAGTGGCATCCCTGACTAGTCTGCCTTTTGGCTGTTCCACAGAACACCCTTAGATTGATCACCTTGCACACAGATGAAGGGAGCTATTGCTGGGGCTCTCTCCTGCTTCCATGGCTCATGTTCCCCAATCTGGGGCTCAGGCCCCCTGTGAGGAACAAGCCTAGGCTTTGTGTATTGTGCCTGTTGCTGCTGAAGGAACAGATAGTAAGCATCTCCTTCTCCGCCCTACCCCCATCCCCCAGTGCCATCAAGCTCCCAGAGAAAAGGAGTCATTGACTCTCTTGCTGCCTTGGGACCTGGTGGTACCATCTGACTAGTAGAGAAAGTGCCAGGCAGGGGAATGTGGAACCTCTGCAGCAAGTTCTTCCAGAGAAGAGATTTGCATAAGTATCTCAGCAGAGCAGATAGGTACTGCACACCACTTGTGTGAAACATGCTCGTAAACATGTGACACCACCAACTATGTTTAATCACACCACTAGCCAGGCTTGTGTGTGCATGGTGGGGGGCAGCAAGGGGATACAAAGGAACTGGAACGAATCCCCTTTCATTGATCCCGACCATGCCCCACTCCCTGACTGCTTTTTTTAGATCAGGAAGTAAAAGGGGAAGGGGCCAAAAAAGACAGGACGTGGTAAAGTTGGATTTTGCACCTGCCTAGAAGTCCAAGAATGGGATTTAAGCCTCTACTCACGTCTTGACACACAGAAATGTCTCAGACATTAGATGTCCTCTGGCCACTTCCTCTTCCTGCTTTTATGCTAACGGGGCTCCCAGATCATCATTCGCTGCCTCTCTGACCTTTAAAACCCACGTCAACCCTCCCCTCCACCAGTAAGCTGAATCCAGCTGGTAGAACTCTGGGAGGTGCGGAGAGGAGATATTTTAGCTTTCAGTCCCTGATATTGGTCCAGGTGGTGGGATTTATGGAAGGCTCTTTCCTTTACTTCACTGAATTGTGCAAAGCCACCTAGAGTGGTCCCTGAGCCCTAGCGGTGAGAACAGCAAAGGGAGCTATCATTGCAGCCTGTTCAGCCTAGACTTAGTTGGTATTGCCGTGAAAACAGCCATGGAGGGGATGTGGGAGGAAGCCCTCCTCACCCGCCATTCAGGCAGAGGGAACAAAGGCTAGGAAAGACCCGTGAGGCTGCTCTGTGAACTGTGGGGCTGCTCTCCCTCTCTCTTCACCTCCCACAGGAAGCTGCCCTGTCTCAGTACTGAAGCACTCCCTGGCTGCCTCTCAGCTTACCGTTTCCCATAGTATACCTCCTGAAGCTCACCCTTCTCTCTTGGTCACTCTCCCCTTTTCTCTTCCCCTTACCTAGCAGGAAGAAAGCATCTGAGGATCTAGTCTTTCTCTTTATACCCCTCCCTAGACCCTTCTCAGCCCTGGATCCTTGGAAGGGTTCTTCCCCCCAGCTCTCCCCAGAACTCACAGCTGCCTCTGGTAGTAACGGTGCAGGAAAGGGTGGGGTGCAGCCCCCACTGCAAAGTTACTGCTGCCTGTGTCCACCAGGATGTTGAGCTGTCAGAGAAAAGGGAAGAAAAAACGTTATGGACAGGAGGCCAGATAGCCACACAGTCTCCCTTTGTAATGTCCAGGGTGAAGCTTCCATGACGCAGGACTGGACAGGCCGCACCTGCTAGTACCGTGACCACAGTCAGAATCTAGAGACATATGGTGTCCTCAATACGGCCTCAGAAACCTTTTGTCTGCTCCTCTCTGTAGAATCATAGCATTTTCTTTCTCATCTGAGCCACGTTATCTCTCCGTGTGTATGTGTGTTTTATCTTCATTCCTGTTCCTCTCTACCGCCAGATAGCCCTCTGCTCACTTTGTATACCTGACTGATACTCTTTCAGAGCTTGCCCCTTCCTCTCCTTTTCTGTTCTCCCAGGAAGCATCTCCCTCAGCAGGCAGCGTGGCTCATCTAACCTCCAAGAAGAGCTATTCTAGGAGCTGGCACGGGTGAGGGGAGCTATGGGGACCAGGATGGCACATCGGTGCCCACATGTGTTTCTGACTCTGCTTACCAGAATGTGGCTCCCTGTGGAGGGCTCCCTTCTGTCTGAGAGGTGACATAGACCAATAACTCCTACTGTCAGATGTAGTGGGGAGCTAGGAGCCCAGGATGATGTCCTGGTGAAAACCCATCTAGTCTGGGCCCTCGGTTTTGGCTGAGTTAACACGGGCAGGTGTCTTCTTGGTGTTTCTCACTGTGCAGCTTCTTCTCCTAGCATTTTCCCTGCCTTGTCCTTCCTCCTCTCTTGCCCTGACCCCTCCCTCAGTCGGCCCAGAGTCATATTTTAATGCCTATTGTATCCTCATAGGCAAAAAGAGCAAAGGCCCCTGTCCTAAGAAAAATGGCCACTTGTAAATTGAATGCTCTCTCTAGCCATGTCCATCCCTTCAACTTCTCCCTGACCTCAGGATCCTTATTTTTGGCTCCTTCTCAGTGGAGTGAGAGCTGGCCCTGGTTTTGGTGCAGGCTCTTTCTCTCACCTTGAACGGGTCAGTATGCTTCTCTGGGCTTCAGTTTCCTCGTCTCTGCCAGATCCTCTCTATGGCTTCTCTGGGCTCTCAGTGGTGCCTCTCTGGCTATGATGACTGTCCTCTCCGTAGCTCCCCTTAGTCTTCTTGGCCTCCCCCAGGCCCCCAAAGATTCCTCTCCACTATCTCCCCAGCCCTCTGATCCTGCCTTCTCCCTCCTTCCCAGCCCCCTCCTCCTGGCCTGCTTCCCATTTCCCTCCCTGCCCCCCTCTTTCCTTACTTCTACCCTCTGTCCCTCTCGCTGGTCTCTGAGCAGCCACCAGCTCCAGATGCTGTGCTTTCAGAGAAAATCAATAGAGCTGGGAAGCTCAGCAGTTCAGATTTCAGTCAACCAGGTTAATGATTAAAAAGGCTTCTTCACCCACCTATGCCCCAGGATCCCCCTCCCCCACCTTTCTAGGACTCAGCTCCCAGCTCTGGGGGTTGGCCTCATTTACAGGGATCCCTGCTAGTACTGGACCCCAAAGAAAGAGGGTCTCGCCTACAGCACTGGTCCCTGTGGTCCATGTAAGGGAGGGACTACTTGGAATGTATGTGCCTGGCCAGCTCTAGGAAAACATGGAGCTTTTACTTGGGGTCCCTGCCGTCCCACCTGTTCCAGGCACCTGCCTCCCCTCTCCCTTCCTGCAGGGGTGGGCAGCTGTCTCTGCAGGCTACTCCGTCCCTAGCCAGGAGGCCCTGGCTCTCTTGTTGCCCTTCCAGTCTCAACCTTTCTCCTTTGTCTGAAGGTCTCCCCGCTCCACCCTAAAGGGGGCCTAGCCCAGGAAGGAATGACCCCTCCACTCCCATCCCCCTTATACCACCTTCACCCACCTCTGTTCCAGGATCCTGGCCACCATTGCTCTCTGCCTCCCACTCACCACCCTCCACAAAAAAAAAGGGAAACCAAAATAAATAGTTGAGATTCCTCCCTGAGCAAATGTCTGACTGTCTGTCCTTTGCAGTGTGATTCTGCTTCTAAGAGAAGTAATTTCCAGTCCTGTCCTCCCACAGTTCTAATCCAAGCCATGGCTGTGTGGGGTATCCTGACTGGGCAGCCTCCTTTCCGCCTCTCTCCCCTTCCTGCTCCTGTTGAGGCCTTTTATAGGGCAGGGGCCTTAGGCAAAACGAACTGAGTCACTGCACTCATTTTGAAATAGGGTAGGCACTTAAGGGCAACCTGAAAGAATATATAGTGAAAGGGTTGAATGCTGCCCAAAACCTCAGCACATGACCTCACCTCTTATTTCAGAGAATTGGAGGCCATGAGACAGGACCTCCCTCATCTCCCACAACCAATCATTTCGATGCCTATGGCTACATTGGCCATTCCTTCCTCTCAGCTGCCCCTCCTGGCGTAGGTACGAGCTTCCACCTGGGCTTTGGAGTCCCTTCCCTCCCCACTTCTCAGGCACCTTACCCTATTATCCTTTTTTCTTCAGGTAGATTCAACCACCACCACCCCAGCCCCTAACCTGGATTTTTCCTCTTGGTGTTTACAAATGCTTGAGAGTCACTTCATTAAAAGAAAAAATAATCTTCAGTCTCACATCTGCCTCCAGCTACCCTCTTTCTCCTCCCCCTTCACAACCAAAGTTCTCAGCCAGGCTGTCTTCATTTCTTCACCTCCCACTCACTCCTCAACCCATTCTAAAACTGGGTTCTGCCTCTCTCCTTTACTACAGTTACCAATGATTTCATGTCACCAATTACAAAAGTCATTCTTTGAGTGAGTTCTCATCTTGGCTTGACTTCTCAGGAGCATCAGCACTTGGTGATTTCTCCTGCCTTGAATCACTTTCCCTGTCACCATATCTTGTACTTTTCCTCCTACCTCTCTGATCATGTCTTCTCTGTTGGCTTTGCAGACTCACTTCTCAAGGACTGGACTTTGGCCTTCTTCCTCTCATGCTATACCCTCTCCCTAAGCAATCTCATTCACGCCCACAGCTGCAATGATCACATATGTCCTAATAACTCCTAAGTTTATGTTGTTGTTGTTAGTTAGGGTTGAGTCGGCTCCAAATCATGGCGACCTCGTACAACAGAATGAAACGTTGCCCAGTCCTGTACCATCTTCACAATCATTGATGTGCTCGAGTCCATTGTTGTGACCACTGTGTATTTTGAGTGCCTGCCAACCAATGGGGGTCATCTTCCAGCACTATGTCAGACAATATTCTGTTGTGATCCATAGGGTCTTCATTGGCTGTTTTTGGAAGTAGATCACCAGGCCATTGTTCCTAGTCCACTCAGTCTGGAAGCCCTGCTGAAGCCTGTCCACCATGGGTGATCCTGCTGGTATTTGAAATATTGGTAGCATAGCTTCCAGCATCAGAGCAGCACACAAGCCACCACACTATGATAAACTGACAGATGGGTGGTGGCCTTAGCTTATAGCTCTAGCCCATTCCTCTCCTTCGAGCTCTAGATGCACATAGTGAACGACCTCAGAGATAACCTCAACTTCAGTGTGTCCAAAGCTGACATTATGTTGTTCCCCAACCTGGTCTTCCTGCAGGGCCCTTCATGGTCCAGCCTTGCCTATAGATCCAGCCTAAGCTTATCCTAGACTCCCACAAGCCACTCTGCCCACCAGCCATACTGGCCTTATTTCAGCTCCTCAAACCAGCCATGATCCCTCCCTCCCTCCAGAGGCTGTTCGCAGCCTATGCCATTCACTCTGCCTATACCATCCTCCTTT
Source organism: Trichechus manatus latirostris (assembly GCF_000243295.1). Classification (NCBI taxonomy): domain Eukaryota; kingdom Metazoa; phylum Chordata; class Mammalia; order Sirenia; family Trichechidae; genus Trichechus; species Trichechus manatus. The sequence continues at coordinate 4,433,927 of NW_004444079.1, read as the reverse complement.
CTACTTGGAGTTTAGTCTACTTAATCTGCTGCTCAGCCTGTGAACTGTGAGAGAAGGAGCCCTATCTTTTTTTAATCCTGCAGTAGATGTCACGGCACCTGGCAATAAGTATTTCTTGAATGAATGGTTAAAGGAAAGAAAAAGGAGAAAGACCTAATTTACCCTGTTTTTTGGGGTGGTGGGTGAGGGAAGAGATCCCAAACTGAGTGTTTCTAGGCTATAGGGGTTGCTCTAGCTCAGATATGCCTCCTGTACACCATCCCTCTCACCTGGCCCCCTGGTTTGACTCAGGGTCCTATGGTGCATGTCTTCATGCTAGCTGTGGTATTGGAGCCATCTTACTTCTTCACCTGTCCCTTTGTGGCGAGGCAGACCCAGGAGTCTCCTTAGCTATTGCCTTTAGATGCCTAGGGGGCTGCAGACTGGGGTCAGGGCTGGGTCATTGCCAATCACTTAACAAACAAATGTGTCCCAGGGGGCCTCTGAGGGTAGGCAGCTTCTTGGGAAGTACTAACAAGCCCCACAGGGAAAGGCACACCTGCCAATGGTTCTTACACAGCAAGGCTCCTCTAGAGGAGTTCTCAGCAGTCGCTGTTGGGAGATGAGATAGTTATGGAGCTGGCGAGTTTAGGGTGAGCTCTTTGTTCCTCAAATCCCACTTGTTTTTGCCCCAACTCATAGATTCTTATGGATGAAAGGAGCCTTTAGGAGTCATCTGTCCATTCTCCATGCCTTGAGAGATGGGGACTCTTTCTGATTCTGACAGGTCTCTAGTTATTAAGACTCCACCACCTTTCTTGGTAGCCTATCCCAATGTTTTACCACTTTTACAAGCCTCTGGAAGTGTCTAAAGTCCCTGAGTGGTGCAAACAGTTTGCGCTTGACTACTAATTGAAAGATTGGTGGTTGAGATCTACCCAGCGGCACACAGCAGAAAAGACAGACTTGGCAATCTGCTTACGCAGAAATAAAAAAAAAACAAAAAAAAAACCATTGCTGTGAAGTCAATTCCAACTCACAGCGACCCTATAGGACAGAGTAGAACTCCCCCATAGGGTTTCCAAGGTGCAGTTGGTGGACTTGAACTGCTGACCTTTTGGTTAGCAGCCCTAGCTCTTAACCACTGCACCACTAAGATCACAACCATTAAAAACCCTATGGAGTGCAGTTCCACTCTGAAACTCATGGAATCGTTGAGTCAGAATTGACTCGATGGCAACAGGTTTTGGTTTGGGGAGGTGTCTTAACTCCAATCTTCCTCCTAAAGGGGAAGTCCATTTCCTATGTGTGGGCCTCACAGTTAATGGGAGAAGATCTAGTCACTCTTGTATAGTAATCTTTTTAGACAAAACTGAGACATAGGGGTCTTTCTCCCATTTTACAGAGGAAGAAACTGAGACCTAGAGAGAGTAAGCAACTGGACCCATCGTATACAATAAGCCACAGAGCTAGGACAAGAATCCATTGGTTCTGATCAGCCCCCAAGTCTGGTCTTTCTTCTCCTTGGCCTTTATGTCTCTCTCATGTTGAGGAGTATGTGGTAGATTGTTGCTGTAATTGTGACTACACCTCCCTGTATCCATGCTCTTGTGTGATCCCTTCTGGCACCGACTCTGGGCTTAGCCATGTGACTTGCTTTGACCAATGGGATATCAGCAAACTTGATGGAAGCAGAGGCTTGATAAGAACTTGTGCACTGGGGACTGTCTCCTTGGAATGCTGCCCTGAGACTATATCTGAAGAAGCTCAGTCTTGTCTCCTTGAGGATTAAAGATTTCCTGGATAGGCCCAGCAGGCTCAGCTTGGTCCACCCTCAGCCCAGGTGAGACCTGTAGAAGAACTACAAGCCAACTTACAGACTCCTGAGAAATAAAATGGTTATTGTTTTAAGCCTCACAGTTTTGGAGTAGTTTGTTACACAGCAACAGATAACTGATAGAAAATACCTGGAATTAAATCCTGGGATCCTTGACCTTGCAGGCATCTGGACAAACATAGGTCAACTCCAGTGAACACCTCTTGTCACTTTTCCCCTTCCTGTCTATCTTCCTCAATAGGATGATGATCTCTCACCTCTGGACCTTTGCAAATGCTGTTTCCTTTGTCTGGAATGTTTTCTCCCTGTTTTGTCCAACTTCTGTTCAACTTTCAGGTCACAGTTTAAACATCTTTTCTCCCAAAGGTCCTGTCCTGGTTCCCAAAGCCAAGATTAGGTTCCTGTTCTTGCAGGTCCTCAATAGAACCTGTGCTTCTTTATGTAACACTCATCATTTATTTAATGTCTGTTTGTCCATGGACTATGAGCTCCACAAGGGTAGGGACCATGTTTGTGTCATTAGCCCCTAATGTATTACCTAGTCCTGAGTTGTTAGTTGCTGGTGAGTCGATTCCAAGTCATGGTGACCCCATGTGTGCAGAGTACAACTGCCTTGGGTGGGTGCTCCACGATGATTTTTTTTTTTTTTTTAACAGTAATAGTCTTATTTCCTGCAGTTCCCTGTGCCCCTGTAGCCCACTGCCACTGGGTCAATTCTGACTCACAGCAACCCTATAGGACAGAGTAGGACTACCCCATAGGGTTTCCAAGGCTGTAATCTTTATGGAAGCAGACTTCCACATCTTTCTCCTGCGGAGAGGCTGGTGGGTTCGAATTACTGACCTTTTGGTTAGCAGCTGAGTGCTTAACCATTGTGCTAGTGGGGCTCCTTTTGCCCCTACAGACATAGACCCCTGCTATTAACTTTCAGCCCCAGGGTCCTTGCAGAGGTAACTTTAATCTGATACTGTACACAGGCAATGACCAGTCACAACTGATGCCCACCATACCCGTGAGCATTGACTGAATGTCCACCCAAGGTCCTTTGATTCTTAGACGATTGTAGGGACTCCAGCACTTCTTGGTCCCAGAACCTTCTGAGTTAGCTCCATCTGCTTTTCTAAGTGGATGTTCCCAGGTCTGAGTTTGCTCAAGGTTGAGAGAAGGGCAAGGAAGGGTACAGGGACTCTAGTGTTAGCAGCTGGGACTGGCTGAGGGCCAAAAGAGCACACGGCTCCTGCCTCAAACCTGAGTCCAGTAATTGGGTCCTGTCCAGGTTCCTTCCACCTTGAACAAGTCAGCTGACCCCTATGCACATAGACTCCTTTGCCCAGACATAGCCTCTGCCTTCTACTTTACTCTCGGTCCCTAGGAGCAAGCAGGTTTCTTGGTACCACTTACCCACCTCTGCTTTTTAAGGAATCCCAAGGTTGCTGGATCACCCCAAACCCATCTAATGCATCCTTCCTCCTTTAGACAGGATGCCTCAATTCTCCCCAGCCTCACACTCAACTAACATCAACTTCCTATTCAAATGCAGATGATACATGTAAACGGTCAATAAACTTAGGAATCTGTTCTTAACAGATCTAAGACAATAGTTTTCAACCTGTCTTTACTATTTTAAGCAACAGTATCCTTTTCTGATCTTATACAGGATCCCACTATACAAAAAGGAAAAAGCAGAGATGTTCTGTTTGAAGGCAGGGTTTTATTTCCTCTGCCTCCTTCCTCTCCCTGTGGTGGTTCTGGAGACCTGCTCTGTAACTTAGGTATCAGAGCAGCTATTAGCTATCTGCTTTTCCTTATCAGACTTTAATCTCCTTGTCTGTCCTCAGTTGAAAATGAAGTTGACCTCTGGCATAAGCCCCTCTCTTCCTTGGCACCTTGGTCATGCCCAGTGCACTGGCTCGTTTGCTCAAGCCACTGGGAGTAGTCAGGGTTTACTCATGCTACTTGGTGGTATTCACTGACCCAGAGAATCAGTCAAGGATCCAGCCTGGACACAGTAGGGTTCCAGTGGGCAGCAGAGAAGGTAACCACAGGGTAATAACAGGTCAAGAGATCTCTTGAAACAGGATAGGCTAGGTGAGAGAAGCAGGGAGCTCTGCCAGTTTACTCTGTGGCTTTGTCAAAGTCTGTTAGAAACAGAACCTGGAAGTCCTGGATTCCCCATGTCAGCTGATCCATCATTTTCCTCAAAGGGCCCCACCTTCCCCTCTCAGGAACCACCTGGCTACAGTACTTGAGGACACGGCAGACAAGCTGCATCAGTGAATGCTTCCAAGCCCTCTGGGTTTATCCTGCTAGGGGAATCTCAGGGAATTCAGGAAAATTGTCTGACTCCTTCCCAGAATCCTCCACTTCCGAGGCCTCCAAGAGAGATGGCTCCCAGCAGAGAGAGAAGTTAGTTGCTAGGTATGGGGGCTTCCCTAGGAGATGTTTCTCTTCCTGGATTTGCAACCAGAGTTTTCTGCTTAGCTCTTTATTGGAGATGCCGAAGAAGGATTCCTCCCCTTCTGTCTTATTGAGAGGGAAAAGTCTTTCTCAATGCTTCCCTCTCCCAGCTAAACTTTTTCTTTATTGCCCTGGGGAACCAGAGGGGGGAGAAGTGTGTGAAGTGACAACCTGAGGGTCTAAAAAGTCCTAGTGCAACCTGAGGCCCCACCCAGTAGAGCCAGTTGTGGTCTCAAGGACTGCGTAGGCAACTCATGGAACTGGAATCTTGCCTGCTTTGTCTGAGTCAAGGGTGGTTCTTTGAGTTCACTAGTTTTCCACCTTTTCAGTACCACCAGAACTCTTAAAATATGTGTGTGTGTGTGTCCCAGAAGTCCATTATACAAAAACAATAAAAGCAGGGCTATTCTGGGGGGGTTGGGAGATTTGGGGACAGGTCAGAGCAGGGACGGTTTGGAGACAGGAAGGGTAGAAGGGCTAGAGTCTTGCCTGCTTACCTTTCTCCTAACCTCCCTCATCCTGGCATCGCTTTACCAAAAAAAAACCTGTTGCCGTCGAGTGGATTCCAACTCATAGTGACCCTATATGACAGAGTAGAATTGCCCTGTAGGTTTCCAAGGAAGGGCTGGTGGATACACATTGCTGACCTTTTGGTTAACAGACATGTTCTTAACCACTATGCCGCCAGGGCTCCAGATTGCTTTACAGAAACTTGCAAAACAGTTTGAAAATGACTCCGTGGCAGGCGGCAGGGCATAGGAGGAGAGTGGAAACCACTCGGCCCTTCTTAGTTTTCTATGTCTCTGATCATATTTTCTTGCTCCATTGATACCTGCCCTACACCCAGTATTGTTTCCTTACTTGTTTTTCTCTTCTCTCCATTCTCTCAAAAACTAAGTCCACTTGCTAACTTGACTTCAACAACCTCCTCTCTATGGTTAAATCTCAAATCTACATGTCCATTCCTGACTTCTTTCCTGGTTTCCAGATGCCCATTCTCAGCTGGTTGCTGGATACATCCACAAGGCATTTCAGAGTCAACCAATATGTTTAAGAATACAGGATACTGGAAAGAACCCAGTATTTGGACTTGGACTCCAAAAACCTGAAAATTGAACTCCAGCTCTGTGCTTCCTTGCTGAGTAACTTTGGGAAAACCGCTTAATTTCTCTGAGCCTCAGTTTCCTCATCCCCAAAATAAGCATGCTAAAGCAGAATGATAAATGTGGGACTTTGGTAAATTATATTGTTCTCTAAAAGCTGGCCCCTGTTGCTGTGTTCTCTGTCACAAACAAAGGCAGAGAGACTAGAAGGAGGCAAATCATCTTCTCTTCCCTCACCCTCACCCTTACATCTGATCAGGGACAAAGAACAACTGGTTGAACCAACATGTGAATGCTGACTGTCTTAGGACCTCTCCTTTCTATCTATCCTCACTGCCACAACCCTCTTTCTTTTTTTTTTTAATTGTTGTGCTTTAAGTGAAAGTTTACAATTCAAGTTAGTCTCTCATACAAAAATTTATACATACATTGTTATGTGACCCTAGTTGTTCTCCCTGTACTGTGACAGCACACTCCTCCTTTCCCCCCTGGATTTCCTGTGTCCATTCAGCCAGCTCCTGACCCTCTCTGCCTTCTCATCTTGTCTGTGGACAGCAGCTGCCCATTTAGTCTTGTGTATCTACTTGAGCTAAGAAGCATGTTTTATGTCCCATAGTCCAGTCTAATCTTTGTCTGAAGAGTTGGCCTCGGGAATGGTTTTAGTTGTGGGCTAACAGGGAGTCTGGGGCCCATGTCTTCTGGGGTCCCTCCAGTCTCAGTCAAACCATTAAGTCTGGTCTTTTTACTAGAATTTGAGTTCTGCACCCCACTTTTCTCCTGCTCCGTCAGGGACTCTGTTGTGCCTTCACCATCTTTCAATCCCTTCTATTTTAACCATCCTTGTCTCAGGCTCTGGTCTATCCAAACCATCCCACACACTGAAGTCATTTTCCTAGAACTAAGACCACCCCTCTTCTCATATAGCTACAACTACCGGCTGCCTCCAGAGTAAAATCCCAACTCCACTAAGCCTCATGGCATCCCTACCATAACTTCCAACTTCTTACCATAACTCATGCTTCTCTCCATGAAGTGTTTCTCCCCACCACTCTCCACATAGCAAAGCCTTCTCATCTTTCAAGGCTGTATTCAAATACTACCTTTTCCAGCAAGGCTTTCCTAATGCTCCATTAGAATTAACCTCTTCTTTCTCTGTGCTTCCAGGATCCAATGTTTTTCTATTTGCACCAAATGCATTTAGTCTTGCAAGATATTTAGGTGTTTATGTGTCTGTGTCTCACACCAAATTGTGAGCTCTCCAAAGGCATTCATGGTTAGTGGTAGAATTCTCTGCTTCCATTCCAATTCCATGCCAATTCTTGGTCAATACACCTTACGTGTGGCCCACCAACCTGTCTGTCAGTGGGGGCTTGCATATTGCTATGATGCTGAACAGGTTTCAGGGGAGCTTTCAGACTAAGACGGACTAGGAAGAAAAGCTTGGCAATCTACTTCTGGAAATCAGCCAGTGAAAACCCTATGGATCACAAAGGTCTGGTCTGCAGCTGATCATGGAGATGATGCAGGACCAGGCAGTGTTTCATTCCGTTGTGCATGGAGTTGCCACGAGTGGGGGCCGACTTGACTTGTTTTCAGCTAACAACAAGGGCTAAGACATTCTTTTTCTCTTCTGCACACAGTAAGTGCTCAATAAATATTTAATAAACTGAATTGACTATCACCAGATTTCAATCTTAACAGTTAAATTATCCTGTTTTGTCAGTGATGCTTATACTATTATACCTCCTCCAAGAGCTCCAGTCCTGCATTTACATCTGTCCATCAGTGTTCTGTTCAGATGCCTTACAGTGTATTTATTTATTCACTCCATATTTCTTAGGTGCCTGCTCTGAGTCTGGCACTGTGATAGATATTAGAATGCAAAGAGAAATAAGACACTGCAAACAAATAAATAATACATTCTCAAGAGCTTGAAGTTTTATGAGGGAATAAATAAACACAAAGACAGGCATTTACGATACGTTACAATAAGTGTAGTGAGAGAGATGAGTAGGTGTTATGGGAGAATGGAAGAAGGATATAATGATAAAATATTCCTTCTTCTTCCCCCAAACAAACATAGCATAGTAGGAAGAACAAGGATGAGATGGGGCTCAGCTTACTGGCCTGCCATCTGGCTGCTTGTTTAACCTTTCATATATATATACATACACACATACATACATATATACACACATGTATATGTGTATATATGTATATATATCAGGAATTTCTATAAAAACAATATATGTAGAAAGTATGGAAAAAGTCTTTATAAACTGCAATAATAAGTACAAATATGTATTTGTATATTAGTACTACTAAACCATCCCCTCCTGCCAACTTTACTATTCCCACCAACGATCTTGTCATCCTCCAATTCACCCCAGATCAGAATCTCAAAATTGTCATTTGACACCTTCTCCCTCACTGTTCACACAATGTCACCAAGTCCTGCCCATCTGCCTTGCAATATCCTTTGATCCTCATCTTCCTTCCCATCTGATCACAGCCTCATGCCATCCTTGTCATAGCGCCTCACACCTGGACCATTGAATGTGACAGACTGTTGAATGGCTGCTTATATCTCAGCTCCATTCTTTCTAAAATTCAGATGTCTCTTCCTAAAAGATTACGTTCTTTATGTCATATCCCTGCACAAATAGATTCAATTTTCCCCTATCTGTGCAGACCAAAGTTCAGACCTTCTAGCTTGACATTTAAGGCTTTTGGCAATTTGGCTTTCTCTTATTTACTCAAACTTATCCAGTCTCAGCACAAACCTGCAGCATTAACTGAACTGGTTTTCTCACTGCCCTCTGTACAAACATGCATAAGCCCAAACATACATAACTCATTCTCTTACTCACTGTGGCCTCTCCCAGTCTAAGGTGGATAGGGTGGGAAGGAGTGGACATACTAGTCAAGGCAATGACAGTATAGTGGGATAGGTTCATTTTCCCACTGAGAATGGCCTCCCCCATCCTGTCCATCCTTCAAGACCATGCTCGGGTCGCATGCCCTCCATGAGGCCTTCCCTGATTTTTCCAACCTTCTGAGCACCTAGAGCACTCACTATGTACTACTATAGATCCCAAAACCCATTGCCATTGAATTGATTCCGACTCATAGTGACCCTATAGGACAGAGTAGAACTGCTCCATAGGATTTCTAAGGAGCAGCTGGTGGATTCAAACTGCCGACCTTTTGGTTAGCAGCCGTAGCACTTAACTGCTGCACCACCAGGGCTCCATTAAAGGGTACTAGAGAGTGTTTGGAGTCCTGGTGGTGCAGTGGTTAAGCGTTCGGCTGATTCTGATTTGGAAGGTCTGGGATGGGACAGAGAATTTACATTTCTAACAGGCTCCCATGACCAGGGTCTTTGGACTGCACTCTGAGCACCACTACTATGGATTATCTTGCACTAGACTAGTACTTATATTTTCACTCCTAGGCTGTCTCCACTCTAAGCTCTTTAAGAGCAGAAAACATGTCTTCTGTCCCATACCCCAGCACACAGAAAAAAAACAGTCGTTGTAGACTCGACTCTGACTCATGATAACCCCATGTGTGTCAGAGTAGAAAAGCCCTCCATAGGGTTTTTGATGGCTGATTTTTCAGAAGTAGATTGCCAGGCCTTTCTTCCAGTGTGCCTCTGCTTGACTTGAACAATCAACCTTTCAGTTAGCACCTGAGTGTGCTAACCATTTACATCACCCAGGGATTCCAGCACATAGAAAGTGCTCCCCAGATTTCTCTTTTACTTGTTCAGAGCACTCTGCCATTATGTTCTCAGTTGACGGTTACAACAGCCCCACCAGGTAGGGAGAAAGGACATCCTTCTCGCAGACTATTGAGGAGAGAATCAAAGTTAGCACAGAACAGATTCCAGCTGGTGTTGGCCTAGGTTAGGACCATAGGGCAGTCCACAGAGTTGTTCTAATTGTAGTCTCCCTGATGCTCGCTCCTGGGTTGGTGTTGAACTTTAAGCCCCCTTTTCTCTCCTCCTAGGAAGGAGGGGGAAGGAGATGGCATGTATTGAGCAATTACTCTCTGCCAAGTCCTGGGCTCGGTGATATACACCTGATCTCAGGGGACCAGGGAAGTACAGCAATCAGTGCCGGAACACCCAAGTTTTTATGCTTCATTGCATAGCACAGAAGAGGCAGAAGTGAACAGACATGTTAAGGGAAAAGTGACTTCATATACTGGTGGTAAATCATGTGGTACACTGTTCTAGATCCTTTCACCTACATACCCATTGCCATCGAGTCGGTTCCATCTCATAGAAACCCTATAGGATGGAGTAGAACTGCCGCGTAGGGTTTCCAAGGATGTAAGCTTTATGGAAGCAGACTGCCACACCTTTCTCCTGCAGAGCGGCTGGTGGGTTCAAAGCCGACCTTTTGGTTAGCAGCGGAGCACTTAACCACTGTGCCACCAGGGCTCCTTTTCACCTACATAGTCTCATTTAATTCTCAGTAACCTTGCCAAGGAGATCTCATTTCACCCATTTTAAGGATAAGGAAATGGCCTCAGAGAGGTTATATAATTTCCCAAGGCCACACAGCTGGGAAAAGGAAAAGCTGTGGGTGGCAGAGCTGGGACTCCTGGTCTATCTGACCCCAAAGCCCTTGTTGGTTCCGCAGCCCTATTCTGCATCCATGTCACAGAGTTCGTGAATGGTTTGCACAGTGCATCAGTAGCAGAAACAGGAGTCAATCCCAGGGCTCTGCATCCCCTGCTCCCAGATAATACCTAGCATTCTGTTGGCTCAGGCTGCTGGGGGCCTAGATTCAGGCTCTGTCTTGGCTTCACACACCCATTAGAGACTATTTCTGGGGGAGTCATGGTGCACAGCAAAAAGGAGAGGTAAGTGGGGAAGACCAGGGCCTTGGATCAGCGAGGAGGTAGGCCTGTGTGGTATGGACCTAGGAAGGCTCACTTCTGCTCAGGTAATTGGGAGGTGATTTCTGTTTCTCCCAGATCCAGTGTAAGAGCTGTCTAAGAAGTTCAGGGAAGTGTGGCTTTTCCCCCAGCACATCAATACACTCCCACCTTCACAGACCCTCCCAAGGACAGGCTTCTGCCAACACAGATCCCGGGAGGTGGGGCTGGTCACAGAGATGTGCAGGCTCAGATTCAAGGTGACACACACCAGCATACACAGAACCATACTGCTACCCTGCCCAGGCTCACCCACAGAGGAGGCAAATGCACGCAGAGGTCAGACACAGCGCCCCCCACGGAGGGCTGCTGCTCACGTCCTCACTCCCACAGCCACGCACAGAGGTGCAGAGGGTGCAGCCTCCACCAGCCACCTTGGAGGTACCTCGGAGGCTTCTCAGGAAGGATGGGAAGAGCTGGCAGTGCTTTTCCAATTGCTGTCAGCCCTCCTCCCATACACACAGCACCACCTATCAGCTCGCGGAAGGAGTATCATTCTTACAAGGGGTCTTGGCTCCTTTCTTACAATTTGTCCTTTCCCCAGGCTCAGTTCACGGAATGGGGGAGGGCTGAGTGCAGCGTGTGAAGGGGAGGGAGAGAGGAAGACGGGGAGGGACTAGGGGAAGGCAAGAGTGTGTCCAGGGCTTCTGAGTCCAGTGGAGGTCAGGGAGATTTCTGCAATTTGATTTGCTGTCCCTGTGGCAGCTCAGACTGGGAGAAAGGAGCTGGTCCAACATGTGCCCAGGATTCCTTGGCCCTTAAGGTGCTGGGAACAATGGTCGAAACTCCACATTGACCGGAAGACCAGAGAAAGGGAGAGGGTTGGGTGAGCAAGATTCCCAGAGGTGGGCTTTGGGAGACTGAGAGTTGGCCACATTAGAAAGGGACTGACACCTGTTCATAGAGCCCTTTGGACTGGAACCTCCCTCCAGGTCAAGTTCCCACCACTGGGGTATTTCTCTTTCCCCAAATCCTTATAGAGGGGTATGTGTGTAAGGCAGGGGGTGAAGGGAGGGTAGCCGGACAAGGGGGATTGGGAAGCCAGTGAGGTGTAGGGAGATGAGAAAGGAGAGCTTTGGGGATGACTTGTGCCAATCTGACCCCAGGAATAGTTTGGGAGGAGGTGTGGGTGCCCTTCCTGGCTAAAGTTTACTGCCTGCACCTTCTAGCCCATTTTAGCAGGGGACCAGCAAGCTGCATGCCCACCCTGTCTCCCTCTGCTCATGCGGGAAGTAGGGGGAGGTGGTGTGGAGGGCCGGGCTGGCGTCCTTACCGTCTGTGGGGGGCTGCCTACAGTCATCTCCACGTAGTAGCCCTGGCCCGACTTGCCCCTTAGGTTGTCCACCATCTCCACAAAGCTGCCCGTCCGGCTGGGCTCTTCCAGTTCCTCATCGGTGTCCCGGGGCAGCCGGAGCCCCAGGGGGGCCCCCCCTAGCCCACTCCGCAGAGGCAGACGAATGCCGTGTGGGGTGCAACGGATAGGCAGCACCCCTGAGCCCACCCACAGCAGGAGCCAGGGCAGGGCTGGAGCCATGGTGGCCTGGCCTGCAGGCCCGCTGGGCTCTCTCTGGCCCACGTCGGTCCCTGCTGCCTCCCCCCAATTCTGGGTGCTGGTTGCAGTGGCTCCTCAAAAAAGTGAGGTTTGAGGCATCAGGACTCCAGAGCCTGCAGGCCCCTTAGCCAGCCCCCGGGTCCAGGCTGTGGCTAGCGGTCAGGAGAAATCCGCAGAGAGAGAGAGAAGGGGAGAGAGATGGATCCCCGACCCCGCTACATCCAGACGGCGGTGTCCAGCCTCAGCAGCCATCCAGGAGAGGGTGGCTCAGGCCCCTTGGGGGGCTGGGAGGGGCAGGCATGGCAGGTCAGCGGCGGTTCTTTCCTTGTCCTCCTGGTAGGCTGTGCAGGGTGGGAAGGGGCCAGGGGCTCTGGGCTCCCGCGGCTGCGTTTGCTGCTCAGGCCACCATAATCCAGCTCCCAGCTCCCAGGCAGGCTGGGGAGGCGGAAAGACTTGTGGCGGTGGCTGTCAAAGCCAAAGGCTTTTCGCTTTTCCCTGGGATCACTGGGAAGTGTAGTCTTCCCATTGCAGGCAGCCCGGCTTCCGGGGCTGGTGAGGGGTCTTGGATGCCCTCTGCTGAGACGGAGTCCACCCTGCAGGACCCTGACTGAAATGGTGTCCTCAGTCCCGGCAGGGCGGGAAGGGCTGTTAGGATAAAGAGCAGCAGCGGACTCTTAATTCTGCCAGGGCTTCATTTAGCGTTTGTTGAGCACCCACTGTATGCCAGGCACTCTGCCAATCACTGGGCTAGAGAGAGAAAGAAAATGTACATACACCAAAAGCAGTTATACACAGCGGAATAAAGTTATTCCTGCTACACTGGGGTTCATATAAAATGAAGTGGCACTGAAGAGTTGGGATTTGGGGGACAGTGGGTCTGGAGGATCTGGGAAGATTCCAGAGGAGATAGCATTTAATTTGAGCCTTAAAGAATGGATACGGTTTCCATGAGCAGAGATTGGTGGAACAAGAACAAGGCGGATAAAAGGGTTTTCTAAGCAGCGCATAGCATAAGCAGAGGTCAAAGGGGAAGGTGCAGGAGTAGCCTGTGTTAACCTGAGCCTGCAATCTCTGGGCAGTTAAGAGCCCAGCCTGAATATTTTTGTACTTTAATGCTCTATTTTGGCCTCCACCCCAGATGCTGTGAATCCTCATGACCCTCTTGATTTCTGTGCCTCCAGTCAGACTAAGGATAAATGGCTGTTGACAGCTTTAAAGTGTTATCTCTCCAAAAAGTATCTGTATATTTGTTCATAAGAGCTTAAAACGAAACCTTTAGAGCTCTCATAGCTTAAAGGAGAAAGAAAGACCATATTGTTATATCAACATATTATTTATCAGTTGCGGAAAGCTGTTGATAAAATTCAATCATCATTATGATAAAAAATAAAGGGGAACTTTCTTAAACAAGATTAACAGAAAATCATTGGAGACATAACAGTAACAGGCTAAAGTTATACTCATTAAAGTCAGGCTTAGGAATGAGAAGATCATTGTGACCACTCAGATCCCAGATAATTTAAATCAGTCTAGCTAACTCAATCCACCACTCGTCTGTCAGTTGCATACTGTGATGGTTTGCTTGTTGCTGTGATGCTGGAGGCTATGCTACGGGTATTTCAAATACCAGCAGGGTCACCCATGGTGGACAGGTTTCAGTGGAGCCTCCAGACTAAGACAGACTAGGAAGAAGGACCTGGTGGTCTACTTCCAAAAAAGATTGGCCAGTGAAAACCTTATGAATAGTAGCAGAACATTGTCTAATTTAGTGCCGGAAGATGAGCCCCTCAGGTTGGAAGGCACACAAAATACACCTGGGGAAGAGCTGCCTCCTCAAAATAGAGTTGACCATAATGATGTGCATGGAGTAAAGCTTTCCAGATCTTCATTTGCTGATGTGGCACGACTCAAAATGAGAAGAAACAGCTGCAAACATCCATTAATAATCAGAACATGAAATATACGAAGTATGAATCTAGGAAAATTAGAAGTTATCAAAAATGAGATGTAATACATAAAGGTCCATATCCTCGACATTAATGAGCTGAAACGGACTGATATTGGGCATTTTGAATCAGACAGTCATATGGTCTACTGTGCCAGGAATGAAAATTTGAAGAGGAATGAAGTCACATTCATTCTCAAAAAGAACATTTCGAGATCTATCCTGAAGTACAATGCTGTCAGTGATAGGATAATATCCATATGCCTACAAGGCAGGCGAGTTGATATGACTGTATATTATTCAAATATACACACCAACAACTAATGCCAAAGATAAAGAAATTGAAGATTTTAACCAATTTCTGCAGTCTGAAATTGATCAAACATGCATTCAATATACATTGATAATTACTGGTGATTGGAATGCGAAAGTTGGAAACAAAGAAGAAGGAAAAATAGTTGGAAAATATGGCCTTGGTGATGGAAATGATCCCAGAGATTGAATGATAGAATTTTGCAAGACCAATAACTTCTTCATTGCAAGTAAAATTTTTTTCAACAACTTAAACGGCTTCTATATACATGGACATCACCGGTTGAATACAGAGGAATCAAATTCATTAAATCTGTGGAAAGAGATGATGGAGAAGCTCACTATCATCAGTCAGAACAAGACCAGATGCCTACTGTGGAAGAGAACATCAATTGCTCATATGCAAGTTCAAGTTGAAATGGAAGAAAATTAAAACAAGTCCACAAAAGCCAAAGTACGACCTTGAGTATATCTCACCGGAATTTAGAGACCATCTTGAGAATAGATTTGAAGCATTGTATACTGATGACTGAAGACCAGAAGAGTTGTGGGATGGCATGAAGGACATCATACATGAAGAAAGCAAAAGATCATGAAAAAGACGGGAAAGAAGGAAAAGACGAAAATGGATGTCAGAAAAGACTCTGAAACTTGCTCTGGAACATAGAATAGTTAAAGTGAATGGAAGAAATGATGAAGTAAAAGAGTTGAACAGAAGATTTCAAAGGGTGGCTCGAGAAGTCAAAGTAAAATATTATAATGAAATATGCAAAGATCTGGAGTTAGAAAACCAAAAGAGAAGAACACACTTGGCATTTCTCAAGCTGAAAGTACTGAAGATAAAATTCAAGCCTCAAGTTGCAATATTGAAGGATTCTATGGGCAAACTACTGAATGGTGCAGGAAGCAGCAAAGGAAGATGGAAGGAATACACAAAGTCACTGTACTGAAAAGAACTGACTGATGTTCAGTCATTTCAGGAGGCTGCATATAATCAAGAACCAATGGTATTGAAAGAAGAGGTACAAGCTGCACCGACGGCATTGGTGGAAAACAAGGCTCCAGGAACTGACGGAATACCAACTGAGATGTTTCAACAAACTGATGCAGCCCTGGAGGTGCTCACTTGTCTATGCCAAGAAATTTGGAAGATAGCTACCTGGCCAACCGACTGGAAGAGATCCATATTTGTGCCCATTCCAAAGAAAGGGGATTCAAAAGAATGCGGAAGTTATCGAACAATATTATTAATATCACATGCAAGTAAAATTGTGCTGAAAATCATTCAAAAGAGGTTGCAGCAGTCCATTGACAGGGACTGCCAGAAATTCAAGCCGATTCAGAAGAGGATGTGGAATGAGGGATATCATTGCTGTTGTCAGATGGATCTTGGCTGAAAGCAGAGAACATCAGAAAGATGTTTACCTGTGTTTTATTGACTATGCAAAGGCATTCAACTGTGTGGATCATAACAAATTATGGATAACGTTGTGAAGAATGGGACTTCCAGAACACTTAATTGTGCTCATGTGGAACCTGTACATAGACCAAGAGGCAGTCGTTCGAACAGAACAAGAATATACTTTGTGGTTTAAAGTCAGAAGAAGTATGTGTCCAGGTTGTATACTTTCACCATACTTATTCAGTCTGTATGCTGAGCAAATACTCTGAGAAGCTGGACTAAATGAGGAGCAATGCAGCATCAGAACTGGCACTCCATTAACAGCCTGCGATACGCAGATGACACAACATTGCTTGTTGAAAACAAAGAGGACTTAAAACACTTACTGTTGAAGATCAAAGACTACAGCCTTCAGTATGGATTACACCAACATAAAGAAAACAAAAATCCTCAAAATTGGACCAATAAGCAACATCGTGATAAACAGAGAAAGCATTGAAATTGTCAAGGAGTTCATCTTACTTGGATCCACAAGTAATGCCCATGGAAACAGCAGTCAAGAAATCAAATGGCACATTGCATTGGGCAAATCTGCTGCAAAAGACCTCTTTAAAGTGTTAAAAAGTGTTAAAAAGCACTTTGAGGACTAAGGTGCACCTGACCCAAGCCATGGCATTTTCAGTCATCTCATATGCATGCGAAAGCTGGACAATGAATAAGGAGGTCTGAAGAAGAATTGATGCCTTTGAATTATGGTGTTGGCAAAGAATATTGAATATACCATTGACTGCCGGAGAATGAACAGATCTGTTTCGGAAAAAGAGCAGCCAGAAAGCTCCTTGGAGACAAGGGTGTAGAGACTTCATCTCATGTACTTTGGACATGTTATCAGCTGGAACCTGTCACTGAAGAAGGACATCATGCTTGGTAAAGTAGAGGGTCAACGAAAAAGAGCAAGGCCCTTAGTGAGATGGATTGACACAGTGGCTGCAACAAAGGGCTCAAACAGAGCAATGATTGTGAGGATGGCGCAGGACCCAGCAGTGTTTTGTTCTGTTGTTCATAGGGTTGCTAAGAGTCGGAACCGACTCAACGGCACCTACTAACAACAGCTAACTCAATAAGACAGGAAAATGGAACAAGTCCTCTTAGTACTGGCATCTTAGTCATCTAGTGCTGCTACAACAGAAATACCACAAGTGGATGGTTTTAATGAAGAGAAGTTTATTTCCTCATAGTCAAAGTAGGCTTAAAGTCCAAATTCAAGGTGTCAGCTCCAGGGGAAGGCTTTCTCTCTCTTGGCCTTCGCATCAGTGTTCCCCTAGACTAGGAGCTTCTTGGCGCAG
>NW_004444079.1:4390440-4416077 GCF_000243295.1 Trichechus manatus latirostris | reverse complement strand
CTTTGGTTTAGTCCAGTTGTGCTGACTTCCACTGTAGTGTGTGCTGTCCTTCTCTTCGCCTAAGATGATTCTTATCTACTATCTAGTTAGTGAATAACCCTCACCCTCCCTCCCCACCCTCATAACCGTCAAAGAATGTTTTCTTCTTTATTTAAACCGTTTCTTGAGTTCTTATAATAGTGGTCTTATACAGTATTTGTCCTTCTGTGACTGACTAAATTCACTCAGCATAAGAAGTTCCAGCTTCCTCCATGTTATACAATGTTTCACGGCTTCATCGTTGTTCTTTATCGTTGCATAGTATTCCATTGCGTGGATGTACCACAATTTGTTTATCCATTTGTCCATTGATGGGCACCTAGGTTGTTTCCATCTTTTTGCTATTCTGAACAGTGCTGCAAAGAACATGGGCATGCATATATCTCCTAGGCTGTAATCTTTATGGGAGCAGATTGCCAGGTCTTTTTTCCTGCAGAGATGCTGGGTGGATTCGAATGGCCAACCTTTCTGTTAGCAGCTGATCACTTAACCATTGTGCCATGAGGAAGACCTCCCTAAAAAAACCTCAAAAGATGTTTTTTAAAGTGGACAATTTTGACTACTTAAATATCTAAAACTTTTGTAGAATCAGACTGTCAGTATTCCAATTTTGGTTCTGCCATTTAGTAACTGGGAGATCCCAGGCTAGTTAAGCTTTTTGTGTCTCAGTTTGTAAAATGAGGGTAATGATACTACATACTTCATAATATAAGAATTAAATGAGAAAAGCCATGGAAAGCACTCAGAATGGTGTCTGGCATATAGTAAATGCTTAATAAATATTAGCTATTAGTATTATTGTTACTGCAATAATGCGGATTGGAGCTGCCTGCTGCAATAGCCAATTCTGAGACAGGGGTGAGGTGAGCAGCAAGATGTTTATTATATATCGATATATAGGAGACAGAGGGGAATAGATTCCTCCAAAAAACCCACCTCCCCCACTGAAGATCGGCTGAAGGCTTTTATAGGGTCAGGATTATGGATCTTAGAAGTTTGCGTTAGTTTCCCCTTGAGGTGGTGATGTCTCAGATGAGTTAATCTTCTACTGGTATTCTTGGAGGTTATCTGGTGACATCCTTGGGGATTATCTGGCGACATCCTGGTTTTTCTTGTTACAAGATGGGTGGTTTGTTTGGTTTTCATCCTTAGATCATTATCACTTGTTTTCTACCCTCCAAGGAGAAACATCGGTTAATCTTAAACCTTTTGTAGAGACTGGAGAAACAAGATCATGAGACAATGTGGCAGTTAGCAATGGGGAGTAAATAATAGTGAACCAGGCCTGTGCAGCCCCTTCCATTATTACTACTACAACTACTGAGAAAAATGCCATTTCCCAAGTTAAAAGATAAGCCACATACTAGGGTTAATGTCTGTTATATACAAAGAGCTTCTACAAATGAATAAAAGCCTCAAACGACCTGATAGATAAATGAACAAAGAATATGAACAAGTAATTCAGAGAAGAAATTCAAATTGCCATTTATACATATGAAAAAAGTTCAACTTCATTAATATTGAGAGAATGCAAATTAGACCGATATTTAGATGTCCTTTTTTTTTTTTCCTCTCAGATTGGTAAAAAAGAAAAAGATTGGTAATATCTGGTGCTGGTGAAGGTTTGGGTTGGACTGTAAATGGTTGCACTTTTGTGGAGTAATTTGGTAATGTCTATTAAATGTAACAAGCACAAACTCTTTGAGCAACATAATTTCTAGACTCTATCCAACAAAAACAACAGTATTTTAGCATTATGTATCATATCAAAACTTTGGGAACAAAATAAATGTCCATCAGTAGAGGAATGTGACATTCATTCAATGGAACCCTATGTAACCATGAAAAAGAATGGAGTAGATTCCTATGAACTGACCTTGGAAAGTGTTTATGGTATGTTAAGTGAAAAAAACACATTGCAGTATACTATGTACGTTATGATCTCATTTTTGTAAAAATTAAAAAGTATGCACATGTGCATATATGTGTATGTATATACAATTACATCTACACAGACATTAAAAAATCTGTAAATAGGGATCAAAATGTCAATAGTTATTGAGCGCCTACTACATACTAAGCACAGTTTTAAGCACTGGGGATACAGCAGTAACTAAAGTGGACAAAAATCTGTTTTGTTTTGTTTTTATAGTTGTGCATTAGATGAAGTTTTACAGAGCAAATTAGTTTCTCATTAAACAATTAATACACATATTGTTTTGTGACATTGATTGCCAACCCTGCTATGTGTCAACGTTCTCCCCTTCTCGAACTTGGGCTCCCTGTTTCCATTCGTCCAGCTTTCCTGTCCCTGTTGCCTTCTTGTCCTTGCCCCTGGGCTGCTATGCCCATTTAATCTAGTATATATGGTTGAGCTATGTGTATTATTGTTTGTTTTATGGACCTGTCTAATCTTTGGCTGAAGGGTAAACCTCAGGAGTGACTTCAGTACTGAGTTAAAAGGGTGTCTGGGGGCCATAGTCTCCAGGTTTCTCTAGTCTGTCAAACCAGTAAGTCTGGTCTTTCTTTGTGAGTTTGAATTTTGTTCTACATTTTTTTCCAGCTCTGTACAGGACCCTGTATTGTGATCCCTGTGAGAGTAGTCAGTGGTGGTAGCTGGGCACCATCTAGTTGTGCAGGGCTCAGTGTGGTGGAGGCTATCATAGTTGTGTTCCATTAATCTTGTGGACTAATCTTTCCCTTGTGTCTTTGGTATGTTTCATTGTCCCTTGCTCCAGATGGGGTGGAACAAGTGGCGTATCTTAGATGACTGCTCACAAGCTTTTAAAACCCTAGACACTACTCACCAAAGTAGAATGTAGAACTTTCCTTATAAACTATGTTATACCAGTTGAGCTAGATGTCCCCCCAGACCATGGCCCCCAGCCCTCAGCCTAGTAATTTGGTCCCTCGGGGTGTTTGGAAGTGTCTGTGAAGCTTCTATGGCTTTGTCTTGGTGAAGTTGTGCTGACTTTCCCAGTATTGTGTACTGTCTTACCCTTCACCAAAGTTACTGCTTATCTATCATCTGCTTAGAGTTTTTCCCTCCCCACCCCTCTCCTCCCTTGTAACCATCAAAGATTGTTTCTTTCTGTATGGAAACATTTTCATGTGTTTTTATAATAATGGTCTCATACAGTATTTGTCCTTTTGTGAGTGACTTATTTCACTTAGCATAATGCCCTCCAGATTCATCCACGTTGTGAGATGTTTCAAAGATTCACCATTGTTCTTTATCTTTCCATAGTACTCAATTGTGTGTATGTACCGTAGTTCGTTTATCCATTTATCTGTCAATGGACACTTAGGTTGTTTCCATCTTTTTACTATTGTGAGTAATGCTGCAGTGAACATGTGCATATGTCTATTCATGTGACAGTTCTTATTTCTCTAGGATATATTCCTAGGAGTGGGATTGCTGGATCGTATGGTGTTTCTATTTCTAGCTTTTTAAGGAAGTGCCATATTGTTTTCCAAAATGGTTATACTATTTTGCATTCCCACCAGCAGTGCATGAGAGTTCCAATCT
Source organism: Trichechus manatus latirostris (assembly GCF_000243295.1). Taxonomy (NCBI): domain Eukaryota; kingdom Metazoa; phylum Chordata; class Mammalia; order Sirenia; family Trichechidae; genus Trichechus; species Trichechus manatus. The sequence continues at coordinate 4,412,509 of NW_004444079.1, read as the reverse complement.
CCCTGCAGCCCCTCCAACATTTGTTATTTTCTGTTTTTTTGATTCATGCCAGTAATGCCGGGGGTGAGATGGTATCTCATTGTGGTTTTTATTTGCATTTCTCTAATGACTAGTGATTGTGAACATTTCCTCATGTATTTGTTAGCTGCCTGAATGTCTTCTTTGGTGAAGTGTCTGTTAATATCCTTTGTCCATTTTTTTTTTATTGTACTTTAGATGAAGATTTACAGAACAAACTAGCTTCTTATTAAACAATTAGTACACATATTGTTTTGTGACATTGGTTACCAACCCCACGACATGTCAACACTCTCCGTCCTCGACTTTGGGTTCCCAATCACCAGCTTTCCTATCCCCTCCCCTCCTGCCTTCTAGTCCTTGTCCCTGGCTGTTTTAGGCATCTAGTGCTGCTATAACAGAAATACCACAAGTGGATAGCTTTAAAAAAGATAAGTTTATTTCCTCACAGTAAAGTAGGCTAAAAGTCCAAATTCAAGGCATCAGCTCCAGGGGAAGGCTTTCTCTCTCTGTCGGCCTTCTTCTCATCAGTGTTCCCCTGGACTAGGAGCTTCTCCGCACAGGGACCCCAGGTCCAAAAGACGCACTCCGCTCCTGGCACTGCTTTCTTGGTGGTATGAGGTCCCCCTGTCTCTCTGCTCTCTTCTCTCTTTTATATCTCAAGAGATTGCCTCAGGACACAATCCAATCTTGTAGATTGAGCCCTGCTTTACTAACACAACTGCCACCCATCCTCCCTCCTTAACATTGTACAGGCAGGATTTACAACATATAGGAAAATCACACAATATCAGGAATCAAGGCCCAGCCAAACTGATACACACATTTTTTGGGGGATGTAATTCAATCCATGACACTGTCCTTTGCCCATTTTTTAATTAGATTATTTGTCTTTTTGTTGTAGAGGTGTTGGATTTTCCTATGGATTTTAGAGATTAGGATTTTGTCAGATATGTGACAGCCAAAATTTTTTCCCTAGTATGTAAGTTCTCTTTTTACTGTTTTGGTGAAGTATTTTGATGGGCATAGTGTTTAATTTTTAGAAGATCCCAGTTATCTAGCTTATCTTCTGGTGTTTGTATATTGTTGGTTATGGTTTGTATCCTATTTATGCGGTGTATTAGGGCCTCTAGCGTTGACCCTATTTTTTCTTCTATGATCTTTATAGCTTTTGGTTTTATATTTAGGTGTTGGAAACCCTGGTGGCTTGGTGATTAAGTGCTATGGCTGCTAACCCAAAGGTTGGCAGTTCAAATTCACCAGGCACTCCTTAGAAAATCTATGGGGCAGTTCTACTCTGTCCTATAGGGTTGCTATGAGTCTGAACTGACTCGACAGCAATGGGTCTGTTTTTTTGGGTTTTTAAAATTTAGGTCTTTGATCCATTTTGAGTTAGTTTTTGTGTATGCTGTGAGGTATGGATCCTATTTCATTTTTTTTTCAGTGGACATCCAGTTTTGCCAGCACCATTTGTTAAAAAGACTATCTTTTCCCCATTTAATGAACTTCGGACTTTGGGCCTTTGTTGAAGATCAGGTGTCCATAGGTGGAAGGAAAAAAAAATCTCTGTTATTATGGAATTTACATTTTAGTGCAGGAAGATGGACAACAAGGAAATAAATAAAATATAGTATTTCTGATGGTGATACATGCTATGGGGAAGAATAAAACAGAGAAGGGAGATAGAAGGCAAGTTTGCATTTTTAAATAAGGTGGATTGAAAGTGTAGAGGAACATTTCACATCTTTATATACTTTTTTTTAATGGTAGGATTAATGAGTGTTTTCCTTGCTTATTATGTGGGTAGATTTCTGTATATTCCAAGTAAACAGTATAAAAAGAGAAGAGACCTTGTACAGTGGAATATCTGACCTGGGAATACGGAAAAATATTCGGGATCAACCAAAAAGACCCCCAAACCCATTGCCATCGAGTCGATTCCGAGTCATAACGACCCTATAGGACAGAGTAGAACTGCCCCATAAATTTTCCAAGGAGCGGCTGGTGGATTTGAACTGCCAACCTTTTGGTTAGCAGAAAGCTTAACCATTGCACTGTCGGGTGTGGGTTTTATTTCCCTGTCTTTGAAAAATCACCCCTAAATGTTCGGACCTGACTGCAGAATATAACCTACAATGTGTGAAATCTCAATCTCTCTCTTACTCATAGATATATTGCTGGTATATTGATTGCTATGTCACTTTGTTATTTTCCCCCAAACACTTACTTTCTTAATTATGGTGGTCTAAGGGCATTTTATAAATTGATTTTCATTTCTTAGTACAAACTATGGGGAAACCTCCTAACATGCAAATTGATTATCTGCTTGGGGTCCAAAAAAAAAAAAAAATGTTGCTGTCAAGTTGATTCCAACTCATAGTGACCCTATGGGGCAGAGTAGAATTTCCCCATAGGGTTTCCAAGGTTGACATCTTTAGGCAGCAGACTGTCACATCTTTCTCCTGAGGAGTGGCTGATGGATTCAAACCACTGACTTTTCAGTTAGCAGCCAAGTGCTTAACCATTATGCCACCAGGGCTCCTTCCTGCTTGAGGGTAATATAATATCATAATACCCCTTAATCCTGTAGTATCTCTTATTTTATCAGTTCTCCCCTTGAGAGAGCAAGGGACCCAGGCTAAGGAACAAAAGCTAAGAATTTTGATGGCAGTTAAAGTCAACCAGATTGATCGCAAGTTCTTGGATATAGAGACTAAGTCTACAAATGATTTTGGAATCTCTATTTTGTGTAAGGTCTGTGGTGGATGCTGGTGAGTCCCTTCGCAATCTGGTTCCTTAGGCCCCTCAGGGAGACTCTTAAAGGGTATGGAGAAGAAGGGAGACCAATGATTTGTCATCTCTAGGCAGAATAAAGGAAGTACAGGGCAGAATTGCCTGAGAAAGATTTGAAATTAAGCATTAGGAATACATTCCTGGATATCTGGTTTGGCATCTACAGGAACAGCAACCTGAGTTCCTCATTCTGGGACCTAAGTGGTGCTGGATCTGGTCTCTTGGGAGTTAGTGTGAGCCAGATCTATCTCCACAACTGAATCTATCAGGTCTTTGGGCATACAGGCTGCTCCAGGTGCTGGACCTCACCATTCTCCTCTTGTACTAGAAACATTTCTTAATTTTTCTGTACTTCAGAACTTTTCCCTACTTCAGTTTTCCCGGTTATGTAATGGCTAGGGTTGTCTTTGCCTCTCTTAACTTCTCTAGGAAGTTGAGGATATACAAGAGAAAGGAAGATTTACCCTCTCTGTAAATAAAACTAAAGCTCTTTGGAATTATATTAAAAGCAGCCCCTCTGCTAGACAGGTGTGTGTGTGTGTGGTGTTACACACTGTATCAGGTTTTTTTCACTTAAACAGACTCACTGAAATAACTATAACAGACATTATCCCCATGCAAGATTTGAGTTCTAGTGAAAAGATGGGCAACAGAAACTAGATCTCTTAACTCCCAGTCAGTTGTTTATTGATTTAATCGGGGTACAGAGGAGCTACTGTTTTGAGGGTGAGTTTCCATTACCGTACATTCACATTTACTTTGTTTATTAAAAGCTCAATGGATTGATTATTGATGGTCAGTGTATTATTCACCTAGTATTAGCCATATGACTGACAAATGATGATCATTCAATTGTCACATTTAATTCACATTACTATAAATACTTTGAATGGCCAGTCACTGCTCGGGAAGAAATTGCCCTCGTGTCTAAATTCAGGGCTCTCAACCCTGGGAGGACCCGTATTTGTTATCTTGAACTACAACTCCCATCGTGCAAGGGGAAACGTGCAGCACTCCTGCGGGATCCAACGGGACCGCTAGCCAATCCAATACAAGAGCTCTCATCAGCGACCTATTGGCTGCGGGTAAAGGCGGGACTCTCAGTTGCTAGGTTGGTACTTTTTCCGGAAGTGGTTGTTGGCCGCTGCAGGGCAACACCCCGGCGTCCCTGGAAGCGGGGAGCCGGGGTGCTGCTGGGGAAGCTGCGCAGAGGCCGGAGCCATCGGCCAGAGCCTCCTGGAGTTGGGGACGGGTGAGGACCTCCTCAAGGGAGGGGTTCGGTGGCGGGAAAGGAGGCAAGCGGGAGAGTTAAGGGCACACTTGTGTGCCAACGAGCGGAACGTGCATGAGTGTGGTCGGGCAGTGAGGGAAGAAGTGAAAAAGGAGCGGTCGGACGAGTGTGCCTCTACTCAACATCTCTTCTTGTCCTGCTCTTGAGTGGGCAGATGGGGCCCCTGGGCTGGAGGTGCTGGGGGTGATTGAACAGTGAGCCCGTGCGCGAGTGACAGAGGGCAGTGGGCAACGTGTGTGAACCTGCTGAGGGCGCTCGTTTATTTACCCTATTCACAGTGTGTAAGGCCTGGCCCTCTGAACCCTGCTTGAATACTTCACTGCGGGAAAGCTTCCCTTTCCGATTCCAGAGCTAACCCAACCTTATGTTATCTTTTGGCCAGCTAGGGAAGTTAAAAGTTTTATTTTTTCTTGCATGATTCAAAAATTTACCTTCTCTATCTAGAAACGCTCTCCTCACTTGGCTTCCACGACCCCGGCTCTCATGGTTCTAACTCACCCTTTCTCAGCAGCCTTTGCAGGCCCCTCATTTCCACTCACCACGCTCCATCTCTGAGTGTTTTTCACCCAGCATTTCCGTTACCATCTATTCAGTGGTGACTCCCTGAACTACGTCTCCAGCCAGATCTTTTTCCTAAGCCCAGACCTGCTTTCTGATCATTTTTAACTGAATGCCTCCCCAACTTTCTCTGGTTTCTCCAATCTACTTCTCCTCTGTTTCCGATCTCAGTGAAGGACTTCACCGTTCACTTGGTCAGCCAAGTTTACACCTGGAATTCATTCATCTAATGTAACATTTGTTGGGCATGTCCTATATTCTAGGCTGTAGATGGGGCTACCAGTTGGGCAAAGCATAGAAGTGAACAGATAATCACAATATACTAAGTGCTCTGATTTCCCTCCTCCCTCTCCCTCACTTGCTACATAAATCAAGTCCCACTGCCTCCTGATACCCCTAGAATCTGGCTCTTCCTTTTTGTTCTCACAGCCACGACTAAATTAATAATTTCTTGCCTTGTACTTTCCTGACAGCTTCCTATGTGGTCTTGCTGCCTCTGTTCTTGCATTCCTCTGGTTAGTTCTTAAGTGGCTGTCAGAATCATTTTTCTAAAATACAAACGTGATCATGCCAATTTCCTTCGTGAAATGCTGTGAGGGCTTCTCATCATGTCTAGCATGTAGGCTCAGTCCTTCCAGGCCCTTTATAATATGCTCCTTGCCTTCCATTCTAGATCTCTCTCCCACCGCTTCCCCCACTGTCCTTTGTGCTCTGATCATGTCAGAGTGGTTAAGAGCTCAGGCTTCGGAGTTAGATAGAAATGAGTTTGTGCTTGTTCTGCTGTGCCATTTGCTAGCTGTGAAACCGTGGGCAACTTTTTTTTTTTTTTTTTAACCTTGCTAAACCTCAGTCTCCTTATTTGAAAAATGGGGATATTAATGTCTACCTCATAGTGTGGTTAAGAGGATGAGGTGAGATGATACATGTAAAGCACTTAGTACGATTGCCAGAAAATTCAGGTGTTCAGTGAAGATAAGCTTTTGTTGTCATAATTAATTCCCTGAGCTCACCTTACTCTTTCATGCCTCTTTGCCTTTGTGTATGCTGTTCCTTCTGCTGTCAGTTCCCTTACTCATCTTATCCTGGTGAGCTGCTTATCCTTCAAGAACCATTTCAATGGTCTTCTACTTGCGATGGCTTTCCCTGATCTTCCAAAGTAAATTTAGTTCCTCTTACCTTTGGGTCCCATTGTAATTTCTGTTGCTTCCCTTAACGAGCTTAACCCGTTATGTACTCATGTACTTACATGTTTGGCTTCCCAAGTGGTCTGAGTTTGAGTTTAGCACCGTGTGTAATCAGGCTTGTAGCCCTCACACGTAGCACAGTGCCTGGCCCATGGTAGGCGTTCGATAAGTGGTTTTTGAATGTCTGAATGACCTTAACTTACATTCCCTGGTACTGGATCTGTTCTCTGGAGCAATGCAGAATAAGCCCTTTAAATACAATAATAGTAATAACAACAACAGCTAACATTTATTGAGATCTTGCTATGCTTTAAACACTTTACATGTATTGAATCATTTAATGCTCACAATCCTTTGACATAGGCATTGTTGTTATCCCCATTTGATGGATGAGGACACTGAGGCGAAGAGAGGTTAAGTAACTTGCCCAAGATTTTCCAGCTAGTAAGCGGCAGAGCTGGGATTCAAAGCTAAGAATGTTCCAAAACCTATGCCCACTACCACAACGCCATGAATGCTAATGTCTTCTGCCTTTTCCCCAGTGCCTCCTCCAGAAAATCTTTTCTTTTCTGTAGTGAACATTTCTTATAATTGTTGGAGCAGGGTGGTAGAAATAAATTTTCAGGAACCCAAATTATGCATATGAGTATGTGTGCTCTGTTAGTATGCATACTTTTTGGCTGTGCTGAGAAAGTAGAGAGTGTTCATAGGAGGATAACCTATGGGAAACAATGACATATAATGCATAGAAAAGATCTAGGAATACTTAGCTTGGAGTAGAGAAGCCTTGGCTTGCTGTTTGTAGGTCGAGAGGGCAGAACTGGACAAAGGGAAGGAGGTTTCTTAGAAATGAATTGGCAATACTCTCAGTAATAATTTTAACTAATGTTGAATTTATTTAACATTTATTATGTATCAGGCACTGTGCTAGGTACTTTAAGTATTTCATTTGCAAACAACCTTTTTTATTGTGGTAAAAATATATATAACAAAACATTTGCCATTTCAGCATTTTGACATGTCCAGTTCACAGTGACATTAATTATGTTCACCATACTGTGCAACCATCAACACAGTCCGTTTCCAAATTTTTTCATTACCCTTAACAGAAACTCAGTGTCCCTTAAGCAATAACTTTCCCTCTCCCCCTCCCAGCCAGCCCTAGTAACCGCTAGTAAACTTTATATTAGATATTTCATATCAGTGGGATCATACACTATTTGTCCTTTTATGTCTGATCAAAAAGCCTTTTTAAAAATTTTTTATTTTTTTTTAATTTGTGATTAAACAAATTTTATTGTGCTTTAGGTGAAAGTTTAGAGCGCAAATTAGTTTCTCATTCAAAAATTTATATACAACTTGTTTTGTGACATTGGTTGCAATCCCCGCAATGTGTCAGCACTCTTCCCCTTTCCCTTTCCACCTCGCGTTCCCCGTGTCTATTCGTCCAGTCTTCCTGTCCCTTTCTGCCTTCTCGTCTTTGCTTTTGGGCAGATGTTGCCCATTTGGTCTCTTATACTTGATTGAACTAAGAAGCACGTTCCTCATGTATATTATTGTTTGTTTTATAGGCTTGTCTAATCTTTGGCTGAAAGTTGGGCTTCCAGAGTGGCTTCAGTTCTGAGTTACAGGGTGTCTGGGGCCATAGTCTCAGGGGTTCCTTCACTTTCTGTCCAACCAGTAAGCCTGTTTTTTTTTTTTTTTTTTTTTTGTGAGTTTGAATTTTGTTCTACATTTTTCTCCTGCTGTCTTCGGAACCCTCTATTGTGATCCCTGTAAAAGCGTCAGTGGTGGTAGCTGGGCACCATCCAATTCTTCTGGGCTCAGGCTGGTGGAGACTGTGGTTCATGTGGTTCATTAGTCCTTTCAGATAGCCTTTTGATGTAGATTATCATGATTGCTTGAATTACACACATGAGGTTATTGAAGCTTAGAGAGGTGACATACCTTGCCTAAGATCATACAGCTAGTAAGTGAAAGAGCTGGGATTTGAATCCAGACTTTCTGGCCTCAAAGCTTGTGCTTTGACCACTATGCTGTCTGTTATTTGAAGCATGGAGAACAAAAATTTAGCATGGGAAGGGAAGTTGGACCAAAGCTACTATGGGCGTTTCCACTCTTGAGATTCCTTGGTTTTATGTTAGCGATTTATAGCAGTGATCCAGCTCCTACAGTTTCCATAGGCCTAGTTGGAAAGTGCAGAGGAAGGAGGAGGCATAAGCCTCACAAGTTTGTGGTCTAACAGCAGCACAGTCCCATGAAAAAAGTAATGTTCGGAGAAATGTGGCCATAAACACATGAAAATTGTGTCCTCAGTGCTGAGGTGGTTATGGGTTCTCAGGAGAGGATGAGGTTAGCTAGGGAAGGCTTCCTGGAGGAGGTGTATGAGCTACTCCTTTTTTGGTAGATTCTGACGTTGGCAGGAGATAGATGAGGGCAGTTGGATGGCTCCTCCCCCACAACTCCATGGCTTGTGGTGGGTCTCAGGCCAGGCGACAAGTAGGTCTCATTCGATCTGTTGGTAACCGCTGCGTGGAGTACCGTATTGATGGTTCTGAAACCATGTCTAGGATGCAGTTGATTAGTGATGTTCATCATGATCGCAGGCTTGGAGGAAAATGTGAGGACGTATTTTCCATACCAGATCTAAGGGCTGCTTACTTAGGCTTTTCTCATCTTCTCCTCTGTTAACACCCTAGTCCAAGTTACCATCATCTCTCACCTAGATGATCTCATGGTTTTCTGCCTGCTCTCCCTGCATCCACTCTGATTTTCTTCCTTCCAATCTGGCTTCCATGCCAGTCTGTATTCCCAACAGATGCCGGAGTGATCTCTATAAAATGTTTACCTGGGAAAACCCTTTTCTGGCCTCCGCTTTACGCTAAAGGCCAAGTTCTCGTCATCACCTAACTCCTGCCCACCTACTCAGCATCATCTCGAACTATGCTGCTTCTTGGTTGGTGGTGTTTCCTGTTGAAGGGCCTTTGCACATACTACTTCCTCTGTTAGAATGCTTGTTTCTTCTCTCTGTGTCTAGTGAATACCTATTCGTCCTTCAGTTCTCAGAATAAAAAAAAAAATCGCTCTTGAGTTGATTCCAGGTGTGTCAGAGTAAAACTGTGCTCCACAGGGTTTTCAATGATGAGTTTTTGGAAGTAGATCACTAGGCGTTTTTCTCAAAGTGCCTCTGGGTGGGCTCAAACCGCCAACCTTTTGGTTAGCAGCCGAGCACGTTAACTGTTTGTACCAACCGGGGACTCCATTTTCAGCATAGGCATCATCTAAATCAGGCTCTTTTCCTTCAGAGATCTTACCTCATTTGTAATAATACATTTATTTGTGACTGTTGATTTATTTGTCTTTCTCCGTCACTAGATTAGCTCTAGGAGAGTAGCAGCTACATGTGTTTCCAAGCACTGTTATTTCTCTAGTGCCTAGTGATGTGCTTGGCATTTGGTAAACATGCAGTAAATATTTCTTGAATGAGTAAATGATTTCTAGTAGCCATTAGAGCCCTGGTGGCACGTGGTTAAAGAGCTCAGGCTGCTAACCAAAAAAAAGATCGACAGTTCAAATCCACCAGCCACTCCTTGGAAACCCTATGGGGCAGTTCTACTCTGTCCTGTAGGATTGCTATGAGTCAGAATCGACTCAATGGCAATGGGTTAATGGGATAGTAGCCATTAAATAAATATGATTTATCTTTCCACCTTCCTCTTTCCTACACCTCCTGCCCCTTTTTGGTCCTGTCCTGGACCCACTTCTTTACTGAAGCCAAGTAAGGTAAGGAAAGAAGATAGAATACAGCCTACCCATATTTTAATTTTTTTCCAGCAGAAAATTTGCTTGAAATTTGGATGATCCATGAATTCAGATTCCCAGGTTCTTCCTGACCTTTAAATAGTTAAACGTAGATACCTTTTTTTTTTGCCACAAGAACAGAGATTTTACCTGTTTCATGCTTTCTGGAGATGAGATGAGTCTAGGGATAGATGACAGTTCTCAGTGCAGAATTTCTCAGATCCTCCGTAATGGTTAATACAATGCCTTGTATAGAGCTTGTGCTTAATAAATGCTTGTCGGGTTAAATAGTGCCCACCAGACTGCTATTCAGGCTGCTACTGATTCCTCCCTCCCCATGCATGGACCTTTTCTCTTTCTCTCCCCTCCCTAACTAAGAGGATTAAAGAATCAGGTGAATCCTTGAGCCACCAGGCTGTGGACCACATCTGTAGCCTTGGGTCGTGGTACTTTTCTGCTCTGCTTTTCGAGAGTCAGTGGCAGGTAGGCCCTACTCATTCCTGATTGTAGGTGTAGAGACTTGAGCATTACATCATCAAGCTATCTGTGTTCTTCATAGGGTAGGGAGCAGATTCCCACTTCACCTTATTTATTGCAGAGAAGAATCCTTTTTCCTTTGGTTCTTTCTTCCTGAGGTGAGAAGTTACTGCTTGGAGGTATCATGATGGGAACAAGATGGGGCAGAGTCTGGCTTCCTTGGAGCCCAGTGGACTAACACTGGACACAATGTCTTGTGAGCCTAAGGCAGGACACCTCCCTTGCCGTCTCTCAGCTGTCATGGTGCAGAAAGGGCCACAGTCACGGTCCTTGATAGATCCTTTGTTGTTTGTCAAGGGTCCCTCTCTAGGTATCTTAGAACAGGTTCAGGTTACCAGATCCAGCCATTTCCTGAGCCCCTGCCATCTTTTTGATGACAGTCTTTCTGTTCACTTCTCTTTGAAGAGAGCTTTTGATGCCCACTGCTTCAGGTGGCAGAGTGACAGTTTCTGAAGAGGTGGGTACCCAGGAGAGGCCAGGACCTGCTGCTGCAGACCCTTTTGGTCACACCTGGTGTGCCGACTCCTCCTCAGTTGGGGGAGGCACTTTGAGCAGGGCTAGTCGCGGCAGCCATTTTACAGGATGACTTGCCTCTACTTCCTTGGGCTGCAGTGTAGGAGCTGCACAGGGGAGAGCTGGTGTGACCTGGGAGTCCTGAGGTGGTTTGCAGGAGGGGAGGTGGAGAGGGAGGAGCAGTTCTAGAACTACACCAGCTTGTCAGTTGAAGAATTTGGCACCACCGCATCCCTGGAGCTAGAAACCTTGGATTCAAGTTGATCTTCTTTCTACGCCTTACCCCATACCCTGGTCCTGTTAAGTCTAATATCACGGTGTCTCTTGTATCTGTCCCTTCTCCATTCCCACAGCTTCTGCCCTAGTTTAAGCCCTCATCATCTTTCACCTGGGTGACAGCCTTCTCAGTGGTTTTCCTGACACTAGTCTCTCATTTCCCCTGTCCAGCCATGCCACGCTGTCAGAGTGCTCGTCCCAAAGAAAGGCCAGCCTGTGTCACTTTCCTTCACCAAAGCCCTCAGTGACTCCCCTTTGCTACAGGGCATAGTCAAGGTCTTTAGCATGGTCTTCAAGGCTCTCCATGACCAGACCCTTACCTGGCTTTCCACTCCAGCCCCTGCCATGCGCACTGTTATCCGGCAAACCAGAACACTTGCTCTGCATGTGGTGCTCCCTCTGTCTAGAACACCTTTCTCCGCTTTCAGAATTCTTGTCAACCTTCAGTCCCCAGCTCCTTGACAAAGCCTTCCTTCATCCCTTCAGTGGGAATTTGTTACTTCTGTCTTAGTTGCAAGAGCCCTGGTGGCGCAGTGGTTAAGCACTTGGCTGCTAATTGAAAGGTTGGAGGTTCGAACCCACCAGCCGTTCTGTGGGGGAAAGATGTGGCAATCTGCTTTGGTAAAGATTATAGCCTTGGAAACCCTATGGTGCAGTTTTATTTTTTTCCTGGCATGTAAAATATTATTATTATTCTTTCTTTTTTTTAGTTGTACTTTAGATGAAGGTTTACAGAGCAAACTAGTTTCTCATTCAACAGTTAATACACATATTGTTTTGTGACATTGGTTGCCAACTCCACGACATGTCAACGCTCTCCCCTTCTTGACCTTGGGTTCTCCATCACCAGCTTTTCTGCCCCTTCCTGCCTTCTCGTCCTTGCCCTATGGGGTAGTTGTACTCTGTCCTTTAGGGTTGCTATGAGTTGAAATTGACTCATGGGTTTGATTTGGGTTTTATCTTAATAGCCCAGAGCAAGAGACTTTTCCTTTCTGCTACTGTTGAAGTTGTGTATGCTGCTTCCATGAGGTTTTAAGCTCCCTGAGGACATTATTGAATATAAGTAGGGACTTGTAATTAGGGATACAAGTTGAGACAGTAAGGAGCCCTGATGGTGCAGTGGTTATGCTTCCGTAAAGATTACAGCCTTGGAAACCCCACAGGGCAGTTCTACTCTGTCCTATAGTGTCACTATGAGTTGGAATCAATTCTACGGCGATGGGTTTGGTTGAGACAGTGTGACTGTGCACTGGGTTATGCTGGTATATGGGGGTGTGTGTGCTACTGCTTATTTTGGTGTCAGCCCTGGTGGTGTAGTGGTTAAGAGCTCAGCTGCTAATCAAAAGGTTGGCAGTTCAAACCCACCAGCCGCTCCTTGGAAACCCTATGGGGCAGTTCTTCTCTGTCCTGTAGGGTTGCTGTGAGTCAGAACAGACTCCATGGCACCTGACAACAACAACAACAGGGCTCTGAGCTGGGGGCCCTACACTGTTAATTCTTTTTCCTTTTTGGGGATAAGAAATCAAACCTTGAGAGAGCCAGCCTTCCAGACTTTTTGTGGTTTGCAGAGTGTTCAGCAGTCCTGTGGAAGGTGCCCCTCAGAGAACTTTCCCAGAACCAGAGCTTGTAAGGCCTGAGTTCTGAGCTGCTGGGGTCCCATCCTCTAACATCCCTGACTCCTGGGGAATCTCAGGCTAAGCTGGCTTTCAGAGTCTGATCTGACTCAAGTGCACCATAAGCCAGGTCCAACTTTTCCCTTTCTAAGCTGGGTCACTGATTTTTCCTTAGGTTGCAGGTCTCTGGGATCCAGGTGTTTGAGCCCCGACCAAACATGGCCGGACGACCCATTCGCATAGGAGACCAGCTGGTTCTGGAGGAAGATTATGATGAGACCTACATTCCCAGTGAGCAAGGTAAGAGGCCATTGGTGTATTGTAATAGTTCTTTGAGGGCAGGGACAATATATGATTTATTTTTGTGCTTCCTGTGCCATGTATGGTACATGCACATGGCTGCTCAGTATAATTGGATTAGATCGGGGTTGGCAGACTATAGCCCATGGGCCTAATCTGACCTGTTGCGCGTTTTTGTAAATAAAGTTTTATTGGAAAATGGCCATGCGTATTTGTTTATGTGTTATCTATGGCTGCTTTTGTGCTACAGTGATAGCATTGAGTAGTTGTGACAGTGATCATATAACCCACAAAACCTAAAATATTTACTACCTGCCCTTTATAGAAGAGGTTTGCTCACCCTGGGTTAGATCAATGATTTGTTTTGAATGAAAATATAGTAAGGGATATCATGAAATAGAGTGTGTCCTGAGGCTAATCGAAAGCCCATTTTCTTAAGAACAAACTAAAGCATATTTTTAAAACAATAGTAACATTATTAATAACAATAACATAATTTATTGAGTGCTACTATGTTTCAGGCACTGTTCTAAGAACTTTACGTGTATTAACCTTTTCAACCCTGATAGCAACTCCATTAGTTAGGTACTATTATTATCCCCATCTTACAGATGAGAAAACCAAGGCACAGAAAGGTTAAGGAACTTTCCTACACTTACACAGTTCTGCTAATTGGTGGAGCTAGGACCCACACCCAGGTATTATAACTCCAGAGCCTACACTTTTAACTAATCACTCTGCTGTTTTTTTGGGTGAAGATTCCTTTGACATTCTGATGAGTTACAGACTTAGGCACACAAATTTAGCTTACAATTTCAGGTAGTTTATGGACCTTTTAGAGGGGGCGGGGATTTAAAAACTCCTGCATCCCAGGAGTAATGGATGTCAAATTAAACCCTGGACTTTGCTTATAGCATAGAGTTTTATTTGTTAATTTTTTTGCCATAAAGAAGTCTTTTATTTTTATGTTAAATTTATCAGTCCATTCTTATATGGCCTCTAAATGTTGTATAATAGTTAGAAATGCCTTTCCACTCCAAGGATAAAATACTTTTCTTGTGTTTTCTATGATTTCATTTTTTTACATTTAAATCTTTGATCAATATGGAATTTCTCTCCTAGTGTATGTTGTGGAGTATGGATCTAATTTTCTTTTTATCCAGATACCTATTAATTGTTCCTGTGCCATTAATAGAATATTTCATCTTTTCCCCACTGATTTGGATGCCACCCTGTGTGTATTTGGTCTACTTTCTTCTGGTCCATTGGACTGTTTATTCATATACTGGTACCATGCTCTTAATTTGTTCATAATTAATTTTAATATCCAGTAGGGCTAAAACACCCTCATTACTCTTCTTTTTTCAAAGTTTTCTTGGCTATCTTGTTTGTTTTATTTCCCCATGAACCTTAGAATCACCTTGTCCAGTTCTGGAGAGGACTGAGTATGGGGGAACTGTTGGTATTTTGGGAGGAATTATTTTAAATTTATGAACACCTAGGGAAGATTGATATCTTTATGAAGTTAAGTCTTCTATCCAAGAACATCATATTCTTTTCCATTTGTGTCTTTTTTGGTGTCTGTGATCATTAAGGTTGTGTGTCAACTTGGCTGGGCCATGATTCTCAGCAGTTTGGCAGTTATGATGTAATTTGGTAGTCATGTGATGATGTGACCACTTTCATGGTGACATTTGATATAATGTGATCACCTCCGTGATGGAATCTGCTGTGAGTAGCCAGTCAGTTGAAAGGGGGCTTCCTTGGGCATGTAGCCTGCACTGAATGTAAGTGAACTCTCTGCCAAGGCTTTCAGGCTTTTGCTTGCTGTGGATACTGCGGCTGTCTCCTGTTCATCTGACCTCCAGTTCTTGGGATTTGAGCTAGCAGCTTACCTGTGATCTTGCCTGCCAGTCTTGGGATTTGTGGGTCTTTGAAGCCTGTGAATAAGAGCCCTGATGTCTGACCTTCTGATCTTGGGTTTGCGAGCCCCTGTGGCTACGTGAATCAGGAGAAGCCTCCAGCCTGACCTATGGATTTGAGACGTTCCAGCCTCTGCAACCATGTGGGCTATTTCCTTGATATAAATCTCTTTATATAGATATTTATATGCTTTACTGGTTTTGCTTCTCTAGAGAAGCCAGCCTAAGATAGACTCCATTTACAATAGCAACCAAAAAAGATACAATATTTAAGAAATACACTGAGCAAGAAATGTGCAAGACTTATGTGAAGAAAACTTTAAATCACTCCTGAAGTATACTGTCTTAGGCTCGGTTCTTAAATATTTTATCTTTTTCATTGCTATTGTAAATGGAGTCTATCTTAGGCTGGCTTCTCTAGAGAAGCAAAACCAGTGAAGTGTGTATGTATATATGTGTGTATATATATATATATATATAGAGAGAGAGAGAGAGAGACTGGCAAGTCCCAAGTCCATGGGTCAGATGTCAGAGACTGGAGGCTTCTCCTGACTCATGTAACTGCAGGGGCTGACAAGATTGGCAGGTCAGACGGCAGGCTGCTGGCTCACAGGCTGAGGAGGCTGATGAATCCCAAGACTGGCAGGCAATATGACAGGCTTCTGGCTCAAGTCCCAAGAGCTGGAGGTCAGATGATGACAAGCTGGGTGCAGGATCCAGAGCAAGCAAGTGAGCTTTGCCAGAATGTCCATGTGTATATATTGTATGCAGGCCACGCTCCTGAGGAAACTCCCCTTAAAACTGATTAGCTGATCACATCATGGGGGATGACTACGTCATTATATAACTGCCAAACTACATTATTACATAACTGCCAAACCACTGAGAATCATGACCCAGCCAAGTTGACAACAACCTTAACTATCACAGAGTCTAATGTTTTTCTAAGGATGTTTATAAAAACTCTATTCTGCTCAGCCCAAGTTTAGACATTCTGAGCTCAAGACATCATTTTCTCTTCCTAGACTATCTCAATAGCTTCCTAATCAGCCTCCCAGCTTATACTCTTCCCATCCTCCAGTCTATGCTCCACAGAGTAGCCAGAGTCATCTTCTTACAGTGTAAATCAGATCATATCAGGGCTCTGCTTTTAATAAATTTGCATTGTACTAAGTAGCGCCCCCTTACTGTGGTGTGCAGGGCTCTTCATGACTCGGTCCAGCCCACCTGGCTAGGTTCACCTGGTGCCACTTCTTCCCTTGCTCGCTCTGCTAGTCACATTGGCCTTCCTTGACAGCCCTGAGGTGGACCAACCTGTTTCTTGCCACAGGTCCTTTGCATATGCTCTTTCTCATAACTGAATGGTCTGTCCTCAGTGCTCTGCATGGCTGGCTCCTTGCCTCCTTCAGTTTTCAGCTAAACGTTACCATTCCCGAGAGGCTTTCCTTGACCACCCTTTCTGAAGGAGTGCCCCCTCCACCTTAGTGTTCTGTGTCTCATCCTTTGCTGTCTCAGTTATCTAGTGCTGCTCTAACAGCAGTAACACATATGGGTGGCTTTAACAAACAGAAAGTTATTTTCCCATGCTTTAGGAGGCTAAAAGTCTGAATTCAGGGTGCCAGCTCTAGGGGAAGACTTTCTCTCTCCCTCAGCTCTGGAGGAAGGTCCTTGTCTCTGTGAACTTCTACTCCTGGGCAGTCTTCATGTAGCTTGGTATCTCCTTTCCCCTTTTATATCTCAAAAGAGATTGACTTAAGACATACCCTACACTAATACTGTCTTATTAAAATAACAAAAAAACCCATTCTCAGATGGGATTGTGACCATGGGTATGGGGTTAGGATTTACAACCCATACTTTTGGGGGATGCAATTCAATTCATAATACTCGTTTACTTCTTTCATTACATTTATTAGAAGCTTTAATCTTTTATATTTATTCGTTTACCTCTTTACTGGCTGTCTCTTCTATTAGAATATAATCTCCATAAGGGCAACGACATATATCTCTTATTCATGGCTATCCGAAGTGCCTGGCACATAGGAAGCACTCAAAAAACATTTGTGAAATCAATGAATCAGTTAATCCCTGGCTAGATATGGTCCCTTGAAAAAATGCTTTTTCTTTCCTAGTCCTGGGTGTGTCAACCTCCAAATTCTCCACTGAGATGACCCATCATGATGGTACCTTCCTGGCCTGGGCTGTTAGCAGCTCAAGCTTTGCTGCCCCTTGAGTATTTATTTCTTTATTCCTGGGGCCTCCGGTGACATGTTCCAATGATCATGTGATCTATCTTTTTCTCTCCTGGTGAGATAGCTCTTACCTCAGTACATATATCTCCCCTGTTCCTCCAGATCACAGGCAAAACAAGCTTTTCTAAATGCTTGGATTCCAAGAGTACAGCAAAAGCATTAGAGTCCATGATGTACAGCAAAATTGAAAAAGCAACTCCCTTCATGGGAGAGAGAGTTCAGTGTGTGGGTGAAGAAGGCTGTCTGAGTATCATCCCACTTCCTCACTTCAGAAATCCCTCAGCCCCTCGGCAGAATAAACCACTGCCCTCTCTCTGCTCCCATAGCTCATAGTACACATCTGTGTTATTGCACATATCACCTGATTTGTGCTCTTTTTGTATGTTTGTGAGGTTCTCAAGGGGCTTAGTCGTCTGTAGTTGTTTAAGACATGCTTGTTGAGTAAGTGATTAGTGCTTTCGCACCAGGCTTTAGCAAATCTTGGAAGAGCTGTGTCCTTCCGGTAAGGCTGTCCTCATACTAGACGGTTCTGGCTGTGGCTGTTGGAGTTTTTCCTGAGGCCCCTGCCACAATGAAGTCTTGGTCTTATATTTTTGTCTTTGTTATACTAGGCTTCAGGTGATATTCTTGGAGTATAGAGATAGCATGCCTTGATTCAGGTGTATCATTTATAAACTGAGATTTAAGAAAAAAAGATATGTTTATTATTTATATTAAGAGAAATAATACCTGCTCACTGAAGAGAATTTAGAAAGTAAAGGCAAAATAGAAAAAAAGTTTATTGTGATTTTTGTTTTTCTAACCATCCTCCATTCCATCTCTCTTACCTTCCCCACCCTCCTGCCTCTCCTACAGAAATTCTTGAATTTGCCAGAGAGATTGGTATCGATCCCATCAAGGAACCAGAACTGATGTGGTTGGCACGGGAGGGCATTGTGGCCCCACTGCCCATGGAGTGGAAACCATGGTAAGTCAGCATCAGATATGGTCAGCCCACTGACTTGGCTGGTCAGAGGCCATGGGAGCCTGACACCAGACATCAGCTTTAACTGGCCACCTTCTCCAATCCTGTCCTGCACAGAGTCAGGGACAGCAAAGTGCCATTTCTCTGCTAGGCTGCCTGATGTTTTGGGCCTGAGCCTAGGCTGATTTGATGGTCCCTTTGGAGTACCTGGATGGTGAAAATGGTTACTGTCTTGGCTGCTAACTGAAAGGTTGGAGGTTCAAGTCCACCCAGAGGTACCTTGGAAGAAAGGCCTGGTGATTTACTTCCAAAAAAATCATCCAGGAAATCCCTATGGAGCCCAGTTCTACTCTGACACAATGGGGTCACCATGTGTCAGCATTGGTTTGATGACAGCTGGTTTGGTTTTTGGTTATAATGGGGTTTAGTACTTATATCTGAAGTCAAAGTTGCTCCTGCCTTGGGTCAGATCCTTTCGCACCACCATCTGTTTTGGACATGCTAAGGAGGTGTTGTTATTCCTTGCAAATTGATATTGAGAATGGCAGCTTTACCTCTGTAGTATGTCCAGAATGGATGCTGGTGCTTTAGAGGTTTGTGGTGAGCCTTCGCAGACTGGCAAAGGGTTTCTTTCTCCCTTGGCAACCCACTGTGGCTCTGCCATCCTAATTTGCGTAACCTATTCATGAATAGTGTCTTAGCTAGTGCTGCTGGAACACAAATGCCACAAGTGGGTGGCTTTAAAGAGCAGAAATTTATTTTCTCACAGTTCTGAAGGCTGAAAGTCCAAATCAAGCTCTCAGCCATGTCGATACCTTTCTTGTCAGTAGCCTGGGTGTTCTTTGGCTGCTTGGCCTGTAGACCATCCTCGCATGGCATCTGCCTTCCCAGTATATGCTTGCTTCTGTATCTGATCTGGTGTTTTTATAATTCAGAAGTGGTTAGGACACACCCTGCGATGATATGGCCCCATTAACATAACAAAGAAAATCCTATTCCCGAACAAGATCACATCCAACATATATTTTTGGGGGTGGGGGTGGTGGACAATTCAGCTCATAGCAAATAGGTTCATATTTGCGAATTTGCTCTTATTTTCAATTTTAGTTAGAGCTCTTTGGATTGCAAGGAGCAGAGACTCACTTAGGTTATCTCAGGGAAAGAGAGGTTTATGGTGAGGAAACTCAGACTGGCCAAGGTAGGAAAGCTAAAAGGAGCTATGGTTGCTGCTCCTGTCTCCCTCTTCCTGAGGACTGCCTTGTCCCAGTCATGGTGATACTGTTGCCTCTGTTCTTCACGTTTGTCTGCTCTCCGCTAACTTCCTGCTTCCTTTTCACGTGTGCAGAGCTCTCTCCAAGTTGTCTCCCTGAAGTGAGTGCTATAAGCTTACTTCCTACCTGAAAGTGGAATTTCCCTATGTTGGTTGCAGACTTGTCTCCAGGTGTCTTTGGGGGTCCCCTTTTATGCCAGGGTTGTGGGATTTTGTATACGAGGCATAATTAGCATGTTCTTATCCATACCATTTATTACTTTGGCCATACTTCAAAATGACTAGTTGTAGCCTTACCCTTCTCAGCTGAAGAATCCTAATCCTTTTAGCTTTTCCTCACATGGCAGCCTCCCTGTTCTCTTGATCTTTTTAGCTGCCTTTCCTTGGACCTCCTCCAGTTTCCTGACATCTTTCTTGTGGTAATTCTGTCAGTGATGCACACAGTATTCCAGATGCTGAGGACTCGTGGTTGTGTTTGTAGGATTGGTTTGTAGGATGGTGGTTTCTGCTTTGTTTCCAGTACGCATCCTGATGGAAGGAAGGAACTATCATTGGTTATGGGCCATCTGTGTGCTAGCTGCCTTCTTGTACCTGCTAGTGGTGACTAACACTCTCTCGTCCTATAAGGAGAGTGTGGACCATTTTTCACTTTTTAAAATAAAGTAAGTCATTAAAACTTATGTATACTGCCATCTTTTACCCTTATTCCCTTTCCCAAGGGTAATTACTGTTACTTGATGAATTTTTTCAATTTTCAGAAGAGTTTGTGTAGAATTGGTGTTATTTCTTTCTTAAATGTTTGGCAGAATTCACCAGTTAAACCATTGGAGTCTGGAGTTTTCTTTATGGGAAGATTTTTAACTACAAATTTAGTTTCTTTAATAGATACAGGATTATTGAGGCTTTTCTTGAAAGAGCTTTGGTAGCTTGTGTCTTCCAATGAATTTTATCTGAGTTGTTGAATTTGTTAGCATAAGATTAAGATAGTTGATAGTATTGTCTTATCCTTTCAATATCTGTGGTTATATGACCTCTGTCATTCTTGATAGAAACCCTGGTGGCATAGTGGTTAAGAACTACTGCTGCTAAACAAAAGGTCGGCAGTTCAAATCCACCAGGTGCTCCTTAGAAACCCTATGGGGCAGTTCTCCTCTGTCCTGTAGGGTCGCTATGAGTCAGAATCGACTCAATGGCAGTGGGTTTGGGTTTTTTTTTTTTTTTTTTTTTTCTCATTTTTTTTGTTTTTTTTTTTTTTTTTTTGTCTCATTCTTCATATTGGTTATTTGTATTTTCTCTATTTTCTGATTACTCTGGCTAGAGATTTATAAGTTCTATTAATCTTCTCAAAGAACCATGTTTTGCTTTCATTGATTTTCTCTTTCCTATTTCATTGATTTTTACTCTGATCTTTATTATTTCTTTCTTCTGTTTATTTTAGATTCAATTTGCTCTTTTCCTAGTCTCTTAAGGGTTCACTGTTTTAATTACCATAGCTATATAATAAGAGTTAATATTGGTAGGACAGACGCTTCTATATAGTCCTTAAATTTGTCTTGGCAATTCTCGGTCCTTTACTCTTCCATCGAGGAGCCCTGGTGGTGCAGTGGTTAAAGTGCTCAGCTGCTAACCAAAAAGTTGGCGGTTTCAACCCAACAGCTGCTCCTCGGGAGAAAGATGTGACTGTCTGCTTCTGTAAAGATTTATAGTCTTGGAAACCCTGTGGAGCAGTTCTGCTCTGTTCTATAGGGTCACTCTCTGTTGGAATTGACTCAACAGCAGTGAACTCAGGCTTAAATATTTTTCCATATGAAATTTAGTTTCTCAAAATCTGCCAAAAACTCTTGAAATTTTGATTGGGATTGCATGTGTATTTTATAAATTAATCTGGGGAGAATTGATATCTTTGTAATACCAAGCCTTTTGATCCATGAGCTTTTTTAGGCCCAAATTATGTCCTTCAAAAAAAAAATTCACAATATTCTTCTTAAAATATAGCACATCCTCTGTTGGATTTATTCTAGAGTACCGTCTAATTTTTGGTTGCCATTGCAGGTGGAGTCTTTTAAAATTATTATGGCATTTCTAATTGATTATTACTGGTGAATAGGAGCACTATTGCTTTTTATTATTGGCTTTTATTACTGATCTTATATAACCAGCTGTTGTGTTGACTAAACCATTATTTTAATGGTTTGTAAATCTCTTAGATTTTCTATGCAGAAAAATCATGTAATCTGCAGATAGTCTTTCTATTTCTTCTTGATTCAATTTTGGTAACCTGTTTTTCTAGAAAATTGTCCATTTGGCCTAAGTTTTCTAGTTTATCATCATCAATTCTTAATTTCCTTTTATGGTTTTAGAATGTCTACTGTATCTGTAGTGATGTCCCCTTTGTTTGTAACTTTTTATCTTCCTTGACCAATCTTTCAGAAGTTTGCTTGGTTTATTAATTTCTAAAAAAAAAAAAAAAAACCCAGATTTTTTTGGTTGAACTTTGTCATGAATTGAATTGTGTTCCCCAAAAATATGTGTCAACTTGGCTAGGCCATGATTCCCAGTATTGTGTGATTGTCCACCATTTTGTCATCTGATGTGATTTTCCTGTTGTAATAAATCCTACCTCTATGATGTTAATGAGGCAGGATTAGAGGCAGTTATGTTAATGAGGCAGGACTCAATCTACAAGATTAGGTTGTGTCTTAAGTCAGTCTCTTTTGAGATATAAAAGAGAAGCGAGCAAAGAGACACTGGGACCTCATACCACCAAGAAACAAGAG
>NW_004444079.1:4305229-4381276 GCF_000243295.1 Trichechus manatus latirostris | reverse complement strand
CTTCTCTCTCTCCGTTCTCTGTCAGTTTTCTCACTCCATTTGGTGCTTGGCTGAGTTCTTTATCTCTTCATTTGATGTTTTAGGGTTTCAGGATTGTTGTTTTCTCTGTTTGGCTTAGTTTTTTTGGATCTTTGCTGTGGAGGGACGGCGTGGTGCTTCTGCCTAGAGCGCCATTTTTTCTGTATCCTAGTCTCACTCTTGAATGATAGTTTAGTTGACTATAGAATTGTTTGTTGTACAGCCCTTTGATAGTATCATACCATTATCTTCTTACTTACAGTTTTGGAGATAAAACATGTTTTCTTGGTCTCATTTCTTGTTCCTTTGTAGGTAATCAATTTTTTTTGTTCTGGTTGCTCTTTGTATTTTGTTTTATCTTTGGTGTTCTGTAATTTCATTGTATCTAAGTTTCAATTTACAGTAAATTTATTTACCATATTCAGGATTTAGGGTGCTTTCTTAATCTGAGGACTTTAATTTTGGAAAATTCTCAACTATTATCACTTTTCTCTTTTGGAGCTCTTATTAGAAATATATTGGACCTTCTTATTTCATCTTCCATGTTTCTGTACTTCTGTTTCATGATTTTAAAATCACTTTATGTTGCATGTTGCATTCTTTATAATTTCTTTAGGTATATTTTCCAATTCACTATTTGTTCATTCTGTGTCAGATCTGCTGTTTAACCCGTGCTTTTTTTAATTTAATTTTCTTTTCAATATCTGTCCTTTTTTTTTTCTTTGAGGTTATTCTTTCTATATGGATTATACTCCTTTTATACCCAAAATAATTTTAAATATAATTATTTTTAGTTTTCTTTTGATCTATTCTCTCTTAAGTTTTTGGTATGCTAATTATTTTCATTGTGTTCTGATTTTCCCTCATGGTGAACTGTTTCCTCACATGGTTTATAATCTTTTATTGAGAAGTTTGTGAATTCTTGTTCAGTAGGGATTATTTTCTGTGAGAGTCTCATCCCTAGGTCATTGAGTGGCTTTATAATTACCTCTAGGTTTTTCAGTGGTTCCGGACTAAATTTTTACATTAATTTCCTGAGTTGAGATTTCTTTACCACATTTTAGACTGTACATCTCCATGTGTCTTGAGATCAATTTTCATGAGATTTTATTTTGCTCACATAGACCCTAGAGTGGATAACATGCTTCCTTGCAGTTTCCATGGCCTATTTATTACTTCTTTTTATGGAGGGAGCAGCCTTAAGGACCCCAGATTTATACAAAGATCTCAATTCCTGTTTTCAAATTCATGAAGGCAATTTTGTGTCCCTAAATTGGCATTAGGAGCCCTGGTGGCGTAGTGGTTAAAAGGTTGGCGGTTTGAATCCTCCGGCCACTCCTTGGAAACCCTATGGGGCAGTTCTACTCTGTCCTGTAGGGTCACTATGAGTCGGAATCAACTCGATGGCAATGGGTTTGGTTTTTAAATTGTCATTAAAAACCCAGACTCCCCAGGCTTGTATCCAGATATTGGTGTTGGCCTCTCAGTTCATGCACTTATTATTCAGGCCTCGGGTTTTCTTTCTGATTCTGGCATCTGAGAATGTCTCTTTCTGTCTCACTATGTTAAAGAAAAAAAAATTTTCTTATTGTTGTTGTTTTATATTAATCCAGTATTTATCCATGTTTGCAGGGATGAGGAAAGGTAGGATGTTTCCTTTAGTTCATTTAAGCATGTTGCCTGAAGTTTTGTATGTATTTCTTTAGAATAAATTTCTAGTATTTGAGTATCTTGTGTTAACGGATGTGCAGAAGTTAAGTATTGTCTGTTGATGCCAAATTTCTTCCCATTGAAATTTAGCAGTTCTACCAGCATTATATATGATTGTTCATTTAAAAATCTTATCAGTTGAAAAATTGTCAGTCCACAAAAAGAAAATTGTCAATTCCAGGGCAACAAATTATATCAGATTGTTTTAATTTGCATATTCAAAACTGTAGAATTGCATTGGCCATCTGTTGGCCCTTTGTTTACCTTCTGCGATTTGCTTATTTATATTCCTTGCCTTTTTGTCTGTTGGATTTTGTGTCTTTTTATTTTTATTAAGGTGGTGGAACTCTTTGATTATTCTGGGTATTAATTTTACTACTATTTTCTACCAGTTGCTTGTCTTTTAATTTTGTTTATGGTTTCTTTCTTCATACCAGAATTTAAAATTTTTAACTAGTCATATCTTTCATGGTTTTTTTTTTTTTTTTGTGGCTTTCCCCCGCTGTTGTTTAGGGATGCCTTTGGAACCTGGGGAGCCTTGGTGGCGCCGTGGTTAACAGCTAACCTAAAGGTCGGCAGTTCAAATCTACCAGCCACTCCTTGGAAACCCTATGGGCAGTTATGCTGTGTCCTATAGGGTCGCTATGAGTCTGAATTGACTCGAAGGCAATGGGTTTGTTTTTTTTTTTTGGTTTATTTTACTTTTAGGAGCCCTGGTGGTGCAGTGTTTAAGAGCTCAGCTGTGAACCAAAAGGTCCATAGTTCAAACTCACCAGCTATTCCAAAAAGACGTGGCAGTCTTCTGTAAAAATATTTACAGCTTTGGAAACCCTATGGGGCAGTTCTACTCTGTCCTGTAGGGTCGCTATGAGTCGGAATCAACTCGACGGCAACGGGTTTGGTTTGGGTATTTTACTTTATTAAAATATTACCCTGTATTTTCTTCTTATAGTTTTATTTTTTAATGTTAAGCTCAAATTCATCTGGAATTTATTTTAATGAATGATGTTGCATGCGAATCTAGATGAGTAGCCATTTATCTCAGTGCCATTTATTGAATGAATAGTTCATTTTTCCTTACTGATTTGAGATGCCACCTTTCTTATAAACCAAATTCTCATATATGAATGGGTTTGTTTCTAGGCTCTGTGTTCTGTTCCATCAGTCCATCTGTCTATTTCTGTGTTAGTGCCACACTGTTTAGATTTAGATTATAGTATTTTAAAGGTTTACTTTGATATCCTTGCTCTTTTTAAAAAATTTATTTTATTTTTGTTGTTGCTGAGAATACACAGCAGAACATACACCAGTTCAACAATTTCTACATGTACAGTTCAAGGACATTGATTACTGTATTTTTATGGAAATAACACGCACATGCTGTTTTTTCCAATTGTACCCTCCCCCTGTGAAGTATTTTCATAAGTGCACTATGCTAATTTTTTTTACAGCAATATGTAAAAAAATAAAAAGTGGCATAGCATGTTTACAGAAATACCTCACAGGGGGCTGGGGAGGGTGCAGTTGGCAAAAATTGTAGAATGCCTGTGTTATTTGCATAAAAATATGGGTATATTCTTTGAGTTGTGCAACCATTCTCTCCCTCCTTTTCTGAGTTGTTCTTCCCCCATTAACATAAACTCACTGCCCCGTAAGATTGCTGTCTAATCTTTGGAGTTGCTAGTGTCAGTTTGATCCCATATAGATCTTAAAAGAGCCTTGAACATTCTGCTCTTTTAAGATCTATCTGTATAGATCTATCTATATATTATATCTCTATCTATCTGTATATTATGTCTATATTATATCTATCTATAAGATCTATCTATCTATATATTATCTTCTTTCCTAGTTAAGCTAAACTATTGTTTGGTTTTAAGAAGACTTCAGGGGATATTTTTGGCTTAAGTTTTAAGGTTTAAAGATTATCTCAAGACAGTAGTCTCAGGGGTTCATCCAGCCTCCATGGCTCCAGAAAGTCTGGGTTCCATGAGAATCTGAAATTCTGTTTTATGGTTTTCCCCTTTTGTTCAGGATTCTTATATAAAGTCTTTGATCAGAATGTTCAGAATGGTGGCTGGGCACCAACCGGTTCTTATGGTCTTATGGCAAAGGAGGCAATTGTTCATGGAGGCCATTAGCCACACATTCTATTTCCTCTTCCTATTCTGACTTGCCTTCTTCCTCTGTTGTTCTAGGTGCACAGAGACCAATTATTGTACCTTGAATGGCCCTTGCAAGCTTTTAAGTCCTCAGGTACTACACATGAAGTAGGAGGTAGACCAGAAACACTAAACATGTTATTAGGCTGATTACCTGGGATGTCCCATGAAGCCATGACCCTAAACCTCCAAACCAAGGAACCATATCTCATGAGGTATTTGGTGCTACAGAAGAGCCTCATCAGCTACTCTTTTTTTTAAAAATTTTTGTCATTGTTGTCACTATATCTATCACACAACTTTTACCAATTCAGCAACTTTTTACAGGTGTACAACTTATTGTCAGCAATTACGTTAATCACCTGTGCAATCCTACCCTTAATCAGTGCGATTTTTCTATCACCACAAACACAAACTTAGTGTTCCATAAGCAATAACCCCCCCTTACCCCTTCAGTGCTGTTTTTTACCCCAGTATTTTCCTATTTCTATGTATTTTCTCTTTTTTTTAAATTGAGATTCAGCTCACTAAGTTTTATAAGTAACCCAATTGGAATTTTGTTGGGATTATATTAGCATCTTTATAGACTTGAGTTGTTTTATTTAGGAGTTTAGGATGTCTCTCCAGTTGTTGTTGTTTTTTTTTTCCCTAGCTTTTCAGTAAAGCTTTATAAAGGTCTTGCACATTTTGGGCTTATTCCTGGGTATTTTCTTTCTTTTTTTTCTGTTAGCTGTTCTAATGAACTATTATTATTTTTTGCAAGTTCTTTTTTTGTGTGTGTGCTTTAGGTGAAAGTTTAAAGTTAAGTTAGTTTCTTATTCAAAAATCTATACACATATTGTTATGTGACCCTGTTTGCCATCCCTATAATGTGGCAGCACACTCCCCCTTTCCACCCCAGATTTCCCGTGTCCATTCAACCAGCTCCTATCCTTTTCTGCCTTCTCGTTCCACCTCTGGACAGGAGCTGCCCATTAAGCCTTGTGTATCTACTGGAACTAAGAAACACACTCTTCACGAGTATCATTTTATGTTTTATAATCCAGTCTATGTCTGAAGCATTGGCTTCGGGAATGGCTTCAGTTCTGGCTTACAAGAAAGTCCGGGGACCATGTCTTCTGGGGTTCCTCTAGTCTCAGGCCATTAAGGCCTGGTCTTTTTATTAGAATTTGTGTTCTGCACCCCACTTATCTCATGTTCGTCAGGGACTCTCTGTTGTGTTCCCTGTCAGTCATTGGTGGTAGTCTAATGGATTATTGATGGTGGATGGGATGAATGGTTCACTTTGGACTTGTGCGCGTTGAAACACAGACTCACGAAATACACTGTCTACATTATTTTTTTCTCCCACCTTGGGTTATCACCATGTATGATTTGATTCTTCTGCAAAACCAGAGCTTTCACAATGCATTTTTATTCCTTAGGCCATCTATAAAAATATTAAAGAAGGCCTATCCTAGCACATATCTCCAAGGTACTTTAGTGTTTATACTTCTCCACCTAAATTAAATCAAGTTTATTCCTACTCTACTGTGGGTCCCAGAACCCCAATGATGATACATCTCCATCTAGTGAAGTCCTGAGGTATCCTAATCACTTGTTCCTGTATCTGAGCTAATTCCGTATTCTCAGCCAAATGATATCCTTCAATTTTGTGTTAATCCTTTTCTTCCTTCCCTTCTTAACCCCTCCCCCTTTACTTTCTTCTCTCTTTTTCCTCCTCCTCCTTCTCTACCTCCTCCCCTTTTTTCTTTTTTTTCCTAAGTACTTTGGACCTGAGCAGGCATTAACTTCTGACCTCTGCTTTTCCCCAGCCAGGACATCACAGGTGATATTTACTATTTCAACTTTGCCAATGGGCAGTCCATGTGGGACCATCCATGTGACGAGCATTATCGTAACCTGGTCATCCAAGAGCGAGGGAAGCTATCCACTGGGGCTGTTAAGAAGAAAGATAAGAGAAAGAAAAAGGAAAAGAAAGACAAGAAGGGCAAAGAGACCTCCAAAAGTCCCCTGGTGAGTCAGCGAATGCCTGCTTCTAGAGGGGCCAAGGCTGAGAGCTGAGGGGATATTGGGAACTCTAGATGTTTATTCAGAAGAAAGGCCCAGTGGTCTACTTCCAAAAAATCAATCATTGAAACCTTATGGAGTACGGTTCTATTGACACACATGGGGTTGCCAACTGTATTTTTTTTTCTTTTTTTTTGGTGCTTACAGCTGGGTTGAGAGATTAAGATTAATAATATAGTAAATTCTTTATGGTACATCATTGAAACTGTGCCTGTCTTCTGGTAAATTTTCCTTTGAGCTCCTAGAAGTTATTAGTATCTCCAAACAATTCCTTTTGTTTTCTTTTTGGAAGCACATGTTGTATGATAGGGTTAGAGAGAGGGCAAGAGTTCTGTTGAGGATGGTATTTTGCAGTAGTCTAAGAAGTGATGCCATCTGCCCCCTGAGAGTGAGTGCGGTTTGGCTGAGGCCAGTGGGCCTGGATGAGTGGAGGAGTGTCATTCCTCTTCTTTCAGAGTCAGGTTTTCCTAGTGTGGATTCATTATTTGTCTTCAAGTGGTATGAATTCCTAGGTGTCAGTTACAGCCATAGTTCAGTTGTCAGAATACCAGTGCCTTCAAGATCCAGAAAAGAAAAGTGTTGGGCTTTTTCTGCTCCCGTGGATTGTCTTTGTGGCCAGTGTCTTAGTTGGTGTTGGAAAACTAAAATTTGATTGCAACATGACCACCTTGGTTCAAGTAGCTTTTTTTTTTTTTTTTTTTTTTTTAAGTGTCTCACAGTAGATAGAATTTTATTTCTCTGTAACAGTGTGCCACTTCAGGCATGTGGCACAGAGAGTGTCAATGGCCCCACTTCATGGGGTCAACCAGATACCAGATCCTTCTCTACCATTGTTCCTCACCCTCTAGAGTGTGGTCCTCATCTGCATGGTCAAAACTAACCCAGTGTCATCAAGTTGCTTTTTTACTCAGAGTTCAAAATGCTCTTTCCCATTATTGCTATATTTGCCCCTCCAGTATGTCTGAACTTAGAAGGCAGAGCTCTGATCCTTATTTTGTAGGTAGAGAAGCTAAGGCTGGGAGCCATGCTGAAATGAAGCCCAGGCTCTCCTGGAACACTGTGGCAGTGCAGGGGAACTCAGGCCTTCTTCCCTTCACCCAGGTGTGGGCAGGCGGGGTACTGTATGGAGAGATGATATAGCAACGTAGTTCAGCCGGAGGGGGGATCACTGGGAATATCTTTTCTACCCTCACAGTGGTCCGGTTGTTTTTGCTCTTTTGTTTATAGTCTTATTTCCTGCCAGAACCTGGAGCTTATTTCTTGGTAAAGATATTCTCCATCTTCCTTCCCAGGAGGTCAGTTCTGGCTTTGAATGATTGCCGATGAATTTATCCTTTTTATCATTTCCAGGCTCTACAGATACTCCTCCCTCCATCCCACCCCCCACGTATTACTCATGGTTCTGAGAAACAAGATAACAAGCCCATTCCTCTGGATAGAGAAAGGAGAGCAGATAATTTCTAAATAGGTTGAATTACTTAATAGTATAATGTATTTGAAAAGCAAAAGATGGATGATGGGCTTTTCACTAGCCCAGGATTATTTTAAATGATACCCAGGTATTTGGGCAGGTGGACTAAAGATGAGCAGAGGGAATGAGATAAGGAGTCTAGGGTGGAGGTGGGTAACAGACTGAGTTCTAGGTGTGTGACCATGCTCATGGAGCTCTCTGTTAAAAAGTGTTCCTTCTTTGGTTTCAGGAGGTGAGGACAATTGGACAACCCTGGGCTGCCAGTCTGGTTCTTACAGCTGAGAGCAGGCACCTCAAACCTGATTTTGTCCAGGGGTCAGGCTTGAGCCAAGTGGTTGGCTTGGGCTCTCTGGAGGTGTGCACTCACAGGCTGGGTGGTGTTTAGTGTGAATGTCTGCAGAGAGTGATTGATTTTTGTAGGGTTTCTTCTAGCTGTGAGATTCTGTGATTGTGTGGACCTCTCTCAAGCAGGACCAACTCATGCCGTTGGTAGAAGACTCTAGACTGTTTTTCCAAGGTTCAGGACACTGGTTATTCTTCCCCTCTTTTCTCCCTCCTTTGGACATTTCTGGTAGTCCTTGATAAGGTTGGTGGGCTTTATAAAATTGACCAATCACAGAACCTGAGAGCTAGATGGTACCTTAAGGGTAATCTAGTTGGTAATTTTATTTTAGGGATAATCTGGTAATTTCAGACTGTTGTTAGTAGTAAAGCCCTGTCTTCAAATCACTTCCTCCATAGAAGTCCAGTTAATAAAGAAGTGGAGTTGCTCTGGCTGAAGTTGGGGGGTGGGTCTTGGCAACCCCCCCTCACACACATGCGCACAAAAGTGACCCCTGATACCCTGTGGTATGACCCTCTCCCTCAGGTTCTGTGGAGTGAGATTTGCAAGCCATGATCTAGTCCAGGCTCATCTTTATAAATAAGAAAACTGGGGCCCAGAAAACAACGTAATTTCAGATCAAGGGACTTTTTCTTCCCTCTTTGGTTTGTGCTTTACTTTAAATGGAGGGTGGGTTTCTGCCAAGGGATTGCCAAGGGCTTAGGCAGCAAGTGTAAACCTGAACTATTTTGTCTTAGTTTTCTCTGCATGTTTATATATCCATCTAGGAAACACAGCCTGAGCAGGGACTTCTGCCTTCTTCCTCCTTTCTTCGCGGCCCATCCCCTCTCCCAGCACCTGGGCTTGCTGGTTTGGACCTAGAGCAAGAGATGCAGGCTAGAAGTGAGGGCTCCTTTAAGAAAGGGAAGAGCTCATGCATGCTGGGCGACACCCCTTGGCCTCTCGTGGGCACCCTGCCCAGCAAGCTGCAGCCACTGTCCAAAGGCCAAGCTTCGCGAACCCACCAGATCTTTGCCGACGTGGAGAAAATCTTAGGCAGGGCCCCAGCCCAATGCAGGACAGAATTAGGTGATCAACAGGATCTGGAGAAACCCCAGAAGCCAACAGAGAAAGTCTATCTGGGGTTTTCAGACCCTGAAGTAGAAGAGCTGGAAATGAGGACCAGACAGCAGAAACCCAGTGCTCCGGGCCCTGAGAACGTCAGGCCTCTCCAGAGTGGGCAGGATGCGGTAGAAAGCAGGAGCCAGGCCTCTATCCACTCAAAGCTTTCAGAAACCATCAAGGGCCCGCAGCTGAAAGGGGAGCAGCACAGCCACAACATAGCCAAGCTGAGCTCCACAGGCCCTGGGGGGGACAAGGGCCAGAGCCCTATCTCTTTGCCGTCCCCTGGGGAAGAGCCCTCCCTGTCCCCTTGTTCTTCTGACCATATACTGCCTACCAGGAAAGATAAGCTGTTCTTGTTAGATAGCAGCCCATTTAAAGACCTGAGTTGGCAGGGAGTTCCTGGGGAAGGTGGGAGCATGGGCAGGGGGAGGAGGAGGAGAGAGCCCCCAGAATTGTGGATGGGACAAGTCTCCAAGCTTGTCAACAAGGACACCCCAGGGAGCAGCAAGGAAACAGAGCCTAGTGACCCTGAGGCTCCAGGGGCCTCAGCTGAAGATATACCTCAGGGACTCTTTCTGATACCACGTGATACCCTGGCATCAGAAACAGCTCAGAATACCCCTTCAGGGATTGCCCCTGAAGTCTCTCCTGGCAGTGAGAAGAGACAACCCCCAGTGTGTCCAGGGTTCCCTGATGAAGGTAGGAAGCCTAGTGTGTCTGGGCCTGACTTGGAGAGCAAAAGCAGCAGCAGCCTGGCCTCACACCTTGGCTCTCAGGTTCTGGGTGAGGTGAACAACTTCCCTTGGGACCTGCAGAGCTCACGGGAATCTGAGTCAGGAGGGGATCAGTCAGGTCCTAGAGCTCAACACGGCAACCCGTTCCTAGCGCCCCAGTTGTCCCACATCCAGAGCTCTGCAGATGAGCAGTCAGAGAGTGAAGACTACTCTGAGGATCAGAGGTTCTACCAGCACATCCTGCAGATGGTCAAGATCTCCAGGCGGCTGGAGGGCCTGGGGCTGCCTGAGAGCATGCAGGAAATGCCATGCAAAGACATCACCAGCATGGTCCGTTGCATGGCAGCTGAGTCTAGTGAGGGTGAACATGAAGCCATCAGAGCCCTAGAGAGGGACTCGAGGTTTCCAGCTTGGGGGCCAGAGCTGCAGCAGCATCCTCAGGAGATGGCTCTTGCCCCTGCTGCGCAGGAGGCCTCTCAGCAAGCCGATTTCCAGCCGAGCAGCAGCCCCCTCAGGCAGGGGCTAATTGAGCTGAGCTCCAGCAGACACCTGGCTGCAGAGCCAGGCAAGATGCAGCTTCTCAACCAGGTATGCTTCATAGAGAGCATGGCCTAAAGGCCTCAGTGAACTTAGCAGGAGGGAGCCGACTGAGCTTATGTGTTAACATAGACATCAGGTCTGCATTCCTGTATTCCTCCTCCTTTGGTAAATACAGATCCCTTAACTATGCAGTATCGCCATATTGTGGGATGATGTGTATTTCATGTTTCTTCTACCCCATTGCCTGTAAGATAGGGGCTGAGGGTATCTATGATTTCCCTTCCCTGCATCTGACTGTAATTTATGTGTGGTTCACTTATGCTCTGAAGATGATCAGTTTTGAGGATGAGCAAGGTGGTGCTATCCTGGTACTCCTACAGGATTTAGGTGCCTTCCCGGGATTTGGGAGGCCTTTTCCATCAGCGGATGATAGAGAGAGGCCCTTTCAAGTAGGTACTCTACACCAAGCTCCAAACTCAGTCCCTTGTTTGAGTCACACAGAAAAGGAGAGTTAATGCTCACGTGAGGGCTGGAAGCCGAGACCGTCTCTTTCCACCCAGTGAGCTGCTTGTGCTCCTTGCTTCCCAGGGTCCCCAGGAAACCCTGTGAATAACCTGTTTGTCACTGTGCAGACCGTATGTGTGACTTCACTTCCTCCCCCCACCGGGACGCACCAAAGGGCTGAGCCTGCCCTATCACTCTGACCCTTTTTCCCTTTAAAGAGTCACACCATATTCTTCAGAAGAAATCAAGCTGGATTAGAAACCATGGGGAAAGATCAGTCTGAACTTCCCGGCCAGTCTTCTTGTGTCGCCCAGCTGTGGCTTTACCCAGTTGTTAGCTCTGGTTTCTAATTGCCGGTGTGCACTGGCTCTCCGCCAGCTCTAATAACTACTGTAGCACTATAAATATCAGATAAGCTCCAGATTATCCTGCAAGTTTTCATTAGCCCAATGGCAGCAAGTTTATCCGCTCTGAAGGACAACGCCACGCACAGCCCCATACTCAGAGTTAATGGCCATCTATAGAAGATGATCAGCCAGGAGCCAGGAATGTATAATTTCCCTGCTAACCACTGATTTGATAAAGGCCTGGGAGAACAATGCCCTCAGCATGCCTGTCTCCCTCTCTCAAGCCCCCAACACGTTAGCAAATTAGCCATGTTAGGAGTCTGTAATTTTCCATAAATACAGTGTGGGAAGAATTTTTGCTTGCTGATACACCAAGGTCAGTTGGAAGGGCTGAAGCTGGGAGGAGCAGGCCCGGTTTGCTCACAGTTCACCTCAAACAAGCTTTCCTGGGTCTTTTGCTCCACAACTAGGAGGTAGTATAAAATGCTTAGAGGCAGACCTGTTTTCCAATCCCGTCTCTGCCCGTTGCTGGCCCTGTGGCTTTGGGCAAACTTCTTAACCTCACCAGCCTCTGCTCATATGGGGACTGTGGATAGAAGTCAAGCCTGCCGCAGGTTGTTGTCAGAGTAAAATGAGACAGTGCATGTGAGGTGCTTAGCCCAGTGCCTGGTGCATGGGTAAGGCTGGCTAATTCTATTGCTATCAGCTTGCTTTCTCCCTACCAGAGAGCCTCAACACCAGGCCAGGTGATTGGGAATGGTTCTCATCTCACCTCTCAGGTGAACATCTGATGCCCTCCTCATGCAGAAACAGGCCTGATGGTCTGGCCCCTGGGCTAAGGACGTGGGTGACCAGACGGGCCAACTGCACTTCCTCAGCCTGAACTCCTCTGGGTTCCTTCTTCTCTCCAGTCCCTGCGGGGTCAGAGAGGAATGGAATTTTTGTGTCTTTGAGGAATGAATTTTAAAGGGCTGTTTGTAAATTGTACCCAGAATGCTATCCCTGCCTCTATTTCTGATAAGCCCAAGTTATTGTAATGTGGTTCCCTATGATAATGACAATCCTGTAACATTGGTGTAGCCCTGGGCCCACATACCCACTTACATTCATTATCTCATTCGAGCTTCTGAACAAACCTTCTTAAGTGGCAAGGTGCACTTCATGTCTGTCCTACAGATGAGCAAACTGAGGAATCCGAGTGTCTGGGAGTCGCCCAAGGTCTCGCAAATCCAGACTCCCAGCCTGGTTTCTTTCCCCACTCCTCGCTGGCATGAAGCCTTCATTTGGCCCTCCTGCCAACAGGGAAAGGGACTGGTTAGTTCCATTTCTGCCCTTGCAAGGTTCTTTGCAGCCGCCTCTGTCTTCCTCAGCAGTGTTGAGGGCAAAGAAAGTTCTTTGGTTGCTTATGCATATTTTTTCATAATTAATGTTTATTTGTTTCAAAGTAATACATACCCATAGCTGAAAAAGTCAAATAATAACCAAAGGGCATATAACATACTACAGCAGCTCTCTGATGTGCATAGCCCTCCCCAGAGGCAGCGACTTTCTTCTGGTGTTTACTTCCACAGTTCTAGACAGTAGGCTTATATTGCTTTTTCTTGATTCATTAACTTTCAACTTTACCTGTGGAGACTTTTCATGGTGGCAGATGAGGATTTTGTCTCTGCTTCCCCTCCCCCCCACTTCCTGTATGGCTTCTGAGAGGAGAGCAGAGTCCTATGCAGCATCTGCCAGATGTAAAAGAACTGTTTACTGTGAGAGAGCCGCAGAATTATGAGAAGCAGGAAACCAGCCTGTGATTTCTCACACAGTTGACACGATGGTAATTTCTGGATGTTGTGTTTCATTAGCAGCCTCTGAGCGGAGGTGGTTTAAATTTGAGCGGGCAAGATTTAGATGTTTTATTTTTGTATCTGTCCCCAACACTCTAGAGCCCATGGTGTCTTGGGTTTGTAATGAGAGGTTTTTCTTGCCCAGGCCCTGGGTTCCTCATTAGCCCCAGTCCACGTTCCTCTTGGAGGGCTGGCTCCATTACGAGGGCTTGCGGAGGCCTCAGCCTCTGCTCTTCGTGGATCTCAAAGTGTGAGCCTGGGAAGCTCAGTGGAGTCCGGTCAGCTCGGAGAACTCACGCTGGTAAATATTTTCTCTTATGTTCATTGTGTTTAGTTACTATGGCGCCTCCTGGGTCCCATGCTAGGAGCCATGGCCCATAGATGAGAAACAGCACAGGCTGAGTGTTCAAAATTCATTATCTTGTTGGGAAGATTAGTCACACTGTGTGATGCTGGATGTGGACTCTGGGCAGTTGAGAATGAACCCAGCTGTAGAGACTTCCATGCTACTTTCCTAGTCTATGCAGCCAGGGCAGTAGGACTTGGAGAAGAGAGGGATCAATGTGAGCTGGAGTGGCTAGGGACAGCTTTGTGGACATAGTGGGACTAGATCTAGGAGATGTTTAAGTAGAAAGGGAGAGTGGGGAAGACATTGTAAAGGTCTTACTAATGAGTGCCTTGACTTACCTTTCTATTCTGGAGCCTTCACAGGGTCTGAAGACTTCTGCTTTTACAAAGGGTCTCTTGGAGTCCATTCATGAGGATAAGAATGCTCTCAACCTCTTGGCTTTAGGGGAGGAGACCAATGAGGAAGAGGAGGAGGAGAGTGACAACCAGGTAATGATGAAGTCCTCCCCCTGGCCTTGAAACCCTCTGTGCCATTTTGAAAACAAGGGAAAATTATTTGCCAGGCACCACTTCTTTTCTTGACCAGTCTCTATGCTTCCTTGGTCTAGCCCAGAAAGCATAACTAACAACGGATCTCTTGGCCATTTTCTTGGCACAAAGCATTGTTCACGCTGGGTAAACTGCAGTGTTAGTGGAGGTCCTGCCTGAAAGTCCCCTGAAGCCCCCCCTGGACACTGCCTGCCAGCTCAGCAGTACCCCACTTCTCCTCCACTTGCCTATCACCCTGGGCTGACCAGTTTGCTTAGACTGACCCCTTGTAATTATTTTTTTCAGAGTCTCCGCAGCTCAAGTGAGCTTCTTAAGAACCTGCACCTGGACATCGGGGCATTGGGGGGTGACTTTGAGTATGAGGTAAGAGCTTGAAGCCCCTGCAATCAAATGCTCCAGCCTGGTGTGTCCCTCCTTCTTTATTAAGCCGTTCTACTTTGTGGGGTGCATATTTGGAAAGAGAACCATTTCATCTCAGTCTGGTCCAGATGGCATTTCTGGGACTTGGGGAAGGACAAGAGGGGAAAGGAATTTATTCGTTTATCAAACAACCACCATTCATTGAATACTTCCAGATGAGGCACTCCGCTGGGTGCTGTTGGTCAATCAGATGTAAATGAGATATGGTTTGCTGCCCTCTGAGATCTTATAGTCTCATAGAAGAGAGAATTAAATGACTAGAACACAGGGCAGAATGTGATGAGGCCGTAAGGAAGGTAAGACAGGGTGCTGTGGGAGGGGAGAACCCTGGGGGCTCCTGTCCATTTGGGGTGACCACAGAAAGCTTTATTGAGAAGCTGACGTCTGAGGTGAGCCAGGAAGGATGATGGGCAGGACTAGAGGTGAGTGGTGAGAGAGAGGCAGGTGGTGCAGGGTGAGTTGTGAGGAAGATGGAGCATCTTCTTCACCTGGAGTGCAGAGCGCATGTGGGAGAGGAGTGAGAGATAAAACTGTGGAGGCAGGTTGGGGCTGGGTTATGGAGGGCCTCAAGTGCCAGGCTGAGAAGTTTGGATCTGATTACACATCACACAGGCATTGGGAGCCGTCAAAGGTTTTGAACAGAGGTGTAACATCATTCAGATTCGTAACACCTATTGAGTGCTGGCACTGTACCCAGGCACTGTGCCAAGCCCTGTGGTAGATATGAATATCAGTAAAACATGAGTCTGCCTGGGCTGTCCTCAAGGAGTTTACAGTTGAGGAGAGAGGAGGAACACTAGGTACTTGGTGCTTAGGAGCTGTTCAGTACATGTTGAATGAATGAATATTTAGGAAACTATAAAGCAGAGAGTATGTGTCAACAGCTATAGCACAGGTGTACTGTTTCTGGGAGTTTTGAGGAGGAAGACATTATTTGACTAGGGATCAGGGAAAAGTTGGTGGAAGAGATGACCATTTGACTTGGGTCTTGAAGAGTAGGTAAGTTTTAGACATGGGGGATGTAAGGGAATATTTCAGGCAATGAACAGCTTGAGCAAAGGCACAAGGGCTGGGAAATGCAGAATATGGATGAGAATGGCTTCCAGAATATCCTCATGAGTAGTTTTATTGCTTCTAATGTCTTTCTCCCTAGTCTGTCCTCCACTGCCACCAGAATGCTCTTTATAAAAAACAAGCAAAAACAAAAAACCCCAGAACTCATCATGTCATAATACCTAGAAACTCACAGTGAGTTTTTGTACTTGGAAAGGAACATTCCCTGCTATATGTACTTTGCCTAGTTCCCAATTTATTAATTTTTAAACAGTTAACATTTCTCTAAATATTCCCAAAGTATTCACACAAACAATAAATCATAAAGTCAACAAGTTAGATTTCCCCATACATTTAAATATTGACCGTAAGCTTAATCAATTAAACTTTTCACAAGTCTAATATATCAGATACTTTAAACATCTTAAAATCAAACAGGTCACTCACACTTTATAAGAATATTCATAAAACTGATCAGTAAAACAAGTGTCTATATCATGGATTTAAATTAGCTTCCTTAAATTATCCCTTATTATTATGTTCTTATTATCCCTTATTATGTTCTTACTGTTTCTGACCCTTATTGCCAGATCTTCACCTCACCTTCAGAGCCAGGGTTAATGTCTCAGGCCAGCAGAGGCTGCTGGCTGATGGGCCGTATTTTGGGCCTTGAGATCGGAGACGTAGATGGGTCTTCTAGCGTGATCCAGCTCTAGCCACTGGGTAGGCCCCTTTTTATAATTAGACTTTCTCTATTACCTCAGGAATTGCCCAAATTTTTGGCTCTGACCAATCAGATATATTTTGATTTTTTATACTGTCAACGTTGTTAGTTGCTGTTGGTCGGCTCCGACTTATGGCAACCGTATATATGATAGAGTGAAACATTGCCTGGTCTGTGCCATCTTCATCATCACTGGTATGTTTGAGTCCTTTGTTGTGGCTTTTATAGTGCCTTCCGACCTTGGGGGCTCACCTTCCAGCACTCTATCGGACACTTTTCTGTTGTGAGCCATAGGATTTTCATTGGCTAATTTTCGTAAGTTGATTGCCAGGCCTTTCTTCCTAGTCTGTATCTTAGTCTGGAAGCTCTGCTAAAACGTGTCCAGCATGGATGACTCTGCTGGTATTTGAAATACCACTAGCATAGCTTGCAGCATCACAGCAACATGCCAGCCACCGCAATATGACAAACGTAACAGATGGGTGGTGGTGTAATTTTAATACTTCTGCCAAACGTGACACTTTTTTTTTTCTCTGAGTGTCTCGTCTTTATCATTAACCTGATATCTATCTGATTTGAAACTGTTCCTTCTGAGTGGGGCCTGGTCTGGTTGGGCTAAATCAAAAGCCTACAGTCTATTTGGTTCCCTGAAATTACAACTTTTTTATCTTCTTATCTGCCATCAAGACCTGTAATGCTGATAGAATCAAAGGAGGGGCTCAGATTTTGAGCCTAGAAGGGTGACTCTGAGGAGGAATAGGGGTGTCAGGAGGACTTTTTTGTTTTTGAAGAGAGAGGACAGTCTTCACGAGGCTGAGCAAGTTGGGAGTAGAGATTCTGCCATATTCATGTCTGTATGTCCAGCTTCTAGCCTAATGCCTGGAACATAGGAAGCACTTAAGGTAAGTTTTGCTGCTCATTTGAGAGAATGAATAAGTGAATGAATGAATGAGCCATGCTGGGACAGGGGGATATCCAGGCAGTTGCAGTGTGCTGTTTTCTTCCTTTGGCTTTCCCAGGTTCTGGGTAGAGTGGATTCTTGGTCCCTGCTGTCAGCTGGTGGACTGAAGATCCCAATGTGAACTGATCATGATTGCACTTTATTTTGGGCTAGTTAATTTTTACTTCATAATAGATTATAAATGTCAACAAACAAAGGGATTTTCTTATTTGACATGTCCTGAATTTCCAAAAGCTTTCCTTCTGATGAGTCTGTGCCTCTTTGTGGGAATGGGAGCTTTTTAACGTATTTTTATAACCTCTTTAATATAAATAGGCAAACCCGTGTGATTGGGGGAAATGCCTGGAGTGGGAGGTATTAAATACACCTCCTACCCTTGTCTCTAGCATCCCGGTAGATTTAGTTCTTTTCACCACATGGAGTGTTGGGTTCCTATGTTCTAACCTCAGGCAGCAGCTAGAGCTTTTCCTGTTGGGGAAAATTAGTGGTGGGGATGAATGGGGATTTCAGGACAGAGGAAACTCCTTCCACCTGGGCCCTGTCCTTTGAAAATGACTTTTGTTCCAGTTGACAGTCCTTGGATCCTCTGAGCTGACCACCTTTGCCTACTCCTGGGCATCCAGGCAGCCCTAGATGATCTCCTTCTGTGCTTAGTTCTACCCTGTCCCGCTGTTGACAGTCACTTTGCTCATGATTCCATGAGAGGGCAGTAGGATGGTACGAATGCTCCTCTCGCTCCATCTCCTTCTCCCTCCCTCTCCTGCCTTCCAGCTTACACCCATTTCTAGTCTATTACAGAATCAGAAAGCGAAGGTTCATGGAACAGATGCTGAGAATGGGTGTGAGTGAAAGTGGGGAGGCTGAAGGGCAGGCGAGAAGGCAGCATGTGGCGCTGGTGAAAAGCCCATCAGTGGATCAAAGGAGAGGGAGGGAGCTTGGGCTTCGAAATAACAGGCAATGATGTCAGTGTGATTTGAAGGCACTAGCAACACCAGGGAGCAGTGCAGCGAATGGAGACTGAGCGGGAATGAGATGTGGGAAATCGGCTGGACCGATAGCTGGCTTGGTGGGGCCCTCCCCAGGACAGGATCACAAGATCGGTGCCTGGGCCTCATTGCTCAGCTCCCCCACTTGCCTACCCCGTCCTGTACCATGAGGGTTATAGGAGCCCCCGCCTTTGTGCTGTGAGCAGGGGGAGGGGGCTTGCAACCCTGCAGCCCTCCTGGCTTTGAGGGGGTATGTTAAATATTCATGAAGTGGTTCTTTCAGGCACTCTCCTGTACCCTCTCCTCATGCAGATGGCAAGGTCTTTCTTAAAAAAGCAACATAAATTTGCCTTGAGATACTCAAGGACCTGGGGCTGTGACAGGAAGACACAGAAGGAGATAGAAGGACTGTGAGCTGAGAGCAAAGCTGTGCTGAAGGTGTGCCCCCCCCCCTTGCCTGCCCTCTGGCAGAAGACTGTGT
This sequence comes from Trichechus manatus latirostris, assembly GCF_000243295.1. NCBI lineage: Eukaryota > Metazoa > Chordata > Mammalia > Sirenia > Trichechidae > Trichechus > Trichechus manatus. The sequence continues at coordinate 4,362,916 of NW_004444079.1, read as the reverse complement.
CACCGGTGCCTGGAGGTGCATTCCAATGGGGCTTCGTGCCTTGGGGCCCAGTGACTCGATGGCTCGATGATGGACACATGGGGGTGGCTGGAGAGTAAAGGGGAAGTCAGATGAGTTTTCAAGACACTCAGCTTTCATTTATCCGTTTGTGGGTAATGTGCAACAAATGTTTATTCTCCCTCTGCCTTCCCCACCTCCATGTGCTTCTGGCTGTCTTGTCTTTGCCTTTAGTTGACAAGGGTGCAGGAAGTGCATGTCCATTGGGTATCAGCCATGTTTTACTATTTGAATGTAGGTAAGCACACTGGAATAAGCCCTACCTTAAGAAATTAAGCTTGCAAATTGGGTAGACTGGGCCTAAGATTTTTGTAGTCTGGCCATGTTCTCTCACATAGAAGAATGGGACTCTTTCTACCTATATCTAGTGTCCTCTGATTTCTGATAGGTTACTTGTTTTCTATCATCTTGAATATTAATACAGGTAGTCCCCCCCAACTTACAACAGGGTTCTGTTCCAACGGCTCCGTTGTAAGTCAATTCTGACGTAAGTCGAATATCTCATTTTTTTTCAATTTTCGTTATTATTGCCTTTTATTATCAGTATCTTTATAAATTATAACATCGAACATCTGCGAGTGAACATCTGAGAATGATAACATCAGCAAATTACATGCTGCAATATGGTATGTAATACATATTAGCAACGATAAGATGTGCCAAAAAAAAGAGTTGTAATTACGGTTCATAGTAACTCAAATATGTCGTAAGTCAGGGACTCCCTGTAGTTAACATTTATTTAGCCACTTACTATTTAATAAGCACTTTCACAGATATATTTTAATCCCCATAAAACCTTATGGAATAAATATTACATCTCCATTTTGCATAGTAGGAAGGGAAGTCTCAATTCCTCACAACTGCAGGACACATTAATCGATTTTTAAAAAATTCAGTCAACAAGCATTTATTGAGCCCCTACTATGTGCTAGAAACTAGGCACTGGGGATAATAGGGAGCTAATCTGGTGAGGGAAGCAGACAAGGAGGTCAGCAATTGTAGTATAGTAGCTGTTATGCTAAAGGATGAGGAAGGCTCACCTCAGGAAGGAAGACTTCCTGGAAGAAGTGATGCTGAGGACCAGTGGGGGTTTGTCAGGGTGGGGAATGGGGGTTTGAAGCCTGGTCGTGGCAAAGTAGTGACGTCACATGATGGCTATTCACAGGACAGCAGCAGAGGATGTGTGCAGGTGTGCCTGGAGATGAACGCTGAGAAGCAGGCAGGGGCTGGGTGGAGAAGGGCTGTGTGGGCCAAGGGAGTAGGAGATGTGAACTTTGTCCTGAAGGCCATGGGACCCTATTCATGGCCTGACACCTTCTCTGGCCCCTAACCTAAGGTCTGCTTCCAGGCAGCCCTTTTGGAGCCAGGCTTCACTCCTACTTCAAGCAAGAGAGCCTTTCTTTACTCTTTGGATGAGCCTGGCCAGGTAGATTGGCCCCACTTGCTGAGTGAGGGTGTGTGGCTGGCCAGATACTCCTCACCCACCCCAAGAAACTCCCACGTCCTTCTAAGAGTCCTTGGAGCCCCACAGACTCCCTACTGAGCTCTTGCCAGGTTCTGGCTACTGTTGGGGATCTGGAGAGGAGAAGGCATCCCCCCGCTCCCCCGAAGCTGCTTGCCTCGAAGAGGAGGAGCTCACCTCACCCCCTTCTCTCACCCCAGTGATCATGGCAAATTTAGTCCGTGCTAGAGATTAGGGGTGTCAGGAGGACAGGTAGCACCGGAGGGATCCTGCCTTTGCACTGCCAGGGGTGGGAGGGAAGCCGATCCCTTCTCTGCTTCAGCCTCTGCTTTTCTTCTTGGGACAGGCTGGGGCTGGTGACAGCATCACCACTGTGTCCAGTACCTCCTTCCTTTGGGCAGGAAAGACTCATAACCAGGGTTATGTGGGACATTTCACTTTTCTCCATACTCAGCTGACTTCCTTGAGGGGAGGATCTATGTCTTGTTCTTATTTGGGTACCCCAAGGCAGTGTTTTTCACATAGAAGGTGCTCAGTGAATGAACGTGTGGATCGCAGAATATAATACGGTCGTTAAGTGCATTTGAGTCATTTTCCACTCATAGGGACCCCATGTGACGGTAGAACTTCCCCACAGGGCTTTTTTGGCTGTAATCTTTACGGAAGCACTTAACTTTTATGGAACACTTACATATGCCAGGCATAGTTCTGAGTTCCTAAGCTCATTTAAACCCTGTTGCCATTGAGTTGATTCCGATTCATGGCTACCCCGTGTGTTACAGAGTAGAACTGCTCCATAGGGTTTCCTTAGCTCAGGCAGCTGGATGGTGCAAATGGTTAAGCACTTGACCACTAGCTGAAAGACCAGTGGTTCAAAACCACCCAGAGGTGCCTCCGAAGACAGGCCTGGTGATTTGCTTCTGAAAGATCACAGCCTTGAAAACTGTATGGAGCAGTTCTACTCTGCATGCATAGGGTTGCCATAGTCAGAACCAACTCAGCGACAACTAAGAATAACTACAGTCTTTATGGAAGCATATTGCCAGGGCTTTCTTCCACAGTGCCACTGGGTGTGCACGAACCACCAGCCTTTAGGTTAGTAGTTGAGTGCAAACCGTTTTCACCACCCAGGGACCTCTTTAACTCATTAAATGAGTTGAAAAAAAAATTAACTCATTTAAAGAGTATTAACTCAGTTATTTTTCCCAACAACCCTATGAGGTAGGTACTATTATTTCCCATATTTTAGATAAAGAAACTGAGGTACTGAGAAGTAATTTTCCAAAAGTCACACAGTTGTGAGTATGGAGCCAAGATTTGAACTGAGGAAGTCTGGCTCCTAGCTAAGCTTTGTACTGCTCTGCTTTCCTGTCTCTCTCAGCCATCCTTGGAAAGCTTGGGTTAGCTTGTCAGTAGGCTGCCAGACCTGCAGGTGGATGGTCCTGTCTTTGGGCTCAATAGGTATTTCAACAGACAACATCAGTAAGTTCCAGGTTTTGGGCTTCTCCTTGGACTCTTGGAGTCTCTAGTGGTCATGTTCCTTGTTTGAGTCTTCAGGATAGGAAATCAGGAAGTCTTAAAAATCCGTGATCAAAAGCTGTTCAGACTGGCAGCCCAAGTGTTAACACAGATGTTTTCTGAGAGGAAGGCTTCTCAGCCAGAGCCTGGGAGAGATCTCTGGTCACATTTCCAAGTGAGGGTTTTCTTTCTCTATTTTGGTATACTCAGAAGAATTTAAGTAGAAGCAGCCTTAGATTTTTCATAGTCTCTAAAGTGAAGTTTGTGTGAGGGATGGGTTGTGGCAGCTCTCGAGGTATGCCGCTCAGATCTTTTTCCATGAGGCCCTGCTGAGGGGAACTCAGTCGATTGACAGCCTCCAGCTGCTGCACCCTCGGAGCCGCCTTGGTGTTCATGCCAAGGCCGTGCTCCTTCCCAGTGACTAAGCAGGGCCATTTCTGCCTGATGTGGCATGCCTCTCATGCCTGGCCAAGAGTTCCTCAACACTGCTGTGGCCCGAGGTTCTTCCTACTCAAACCCTCTTCCTGCCCTCTCTCCTGTTGCAGGTAGCAGACCTGCATCATCTTCTGAAGCCTCTCCACCTTCTCTAGGCCCCATCCTCCTTCATCCTTCACAGGCATTTCCCCCAATAAATCTCTTGCACATCTGACTCCATCTTGGCATTTGCATCTCAGAGGGCCTGAATTGACTGACGGGGCTTGAGTAGAGGACCCTGTCTGCAGGGTTGCTTATGATCAGCTGGCACAGGGGAGGCTTAGGGAGAGGCTTATTGAAGAAGGGCACCCTTTTGTTATTTTCCCCCCTGCTGCCTTTAAAAAATGAAATATCAAAATTGTAGACTTTGCTACCTTTCTCACATGATTATCCATTATCATCTGAATAAATACTGGCTTCTGAGTCTGCAACTGTATGATTTGGTTAATGGGGCTGGAATGAAGTTGCACCACTGGAGACAGATTTATTACCTGAGGGCTGATAGTGGTAAAGGGGGTGGATAGTCCAGTGTACTGGTTTCCAAGCCCTTGTGGACCAGGGGCAGGTTGGGTGTATCAGAATCACCATCAAAATTCTGATTCAGTAGATCTGGGGTGGAGCCAGGAATCTGTGTTTTAAAAAGCTGTTTGGATGTTTGATAACCATTGGTCACACAGCTAGAGTTAAGGAATAGCTATCTCTGTCTTGTAGCAAGTCTGTAAACTCCTTTTATAAATTCTTGATGTCTTCCTTCTGACATCATCTGTGCTCCCTAGGAGTCACCGAGAACAAGCCAGCCAGAGGAGAAGGATGCTTCTCTTGATTCTGATGTTGCTGGTCCCCCTACTCCCGACAAGCTCTTCAGCCAAGGTGCAGACAGCAGCCTGAGCAGTGCTGATGGCCAAGGGCAACAGGGAAGCAGGGCGGGCGCTTGGCTCCCAGGAAAAGAACAGAATCAGAAGAGTGATCCTGGGGCCTCCAAGAGTCCGGTGACCCCCAGGGTGGACGCAGAGGGTGATCAGCCTGCCAAAGCCTCTGAAAAGGAGACACCAACGGACCCAGTGGATGCTGGAAAGGAGGGCTTCAGGAAGGAAGAGGCAGCGGAGGAGCCAAAAAGGGAGATGTCTGCCCCAAAAGAGAGCGGATCAGATGCTAGTGAAGTAAGTCACTTTGTTCTGTAGGCAGTTGCTGGCTGCAACCCTGTGCTTCTGTCTTAAGCCTTGTGCAGATTCCTAGCCCCACGTCTTTATTACTGAGACAGGAGCTTCATTTGTAGGCCCTGCAATGGGCTGACAGCATCAGCTGGAACCCTTAATTGTGATGAATGTGCCCAGATCCAGCAGGACAGTAAAATCCTGAATGAAATGCTAAAACTGCTGGCACTAGAAATTCAGAGCAGTAGTTTGCTTTTCCACTGGCACCTCCCTGGGATATTAATATTCCTCTTTTCTCCTACTTCCTTCCTCTTCCCCTTTGCTGTCTCCCTCTTCTACTCCTTGACGTCAGTATGGGGTCAGTCATGGTTGCAGCAGTATGAGTTCTGTAGAGAGAACATTGTGAGGGAGGGGCTAGCACAGTTGGGAGTGCCCTGCCCCTGCACAGGTACATTAGGTTACCAGAAGACTCATTGATTTCTGTGGCTGTTTCTGAACCAACCTAAGACATGGGAGTAGTTGCTTTGGCAAGACCAGGCCAATAACATAAATGGCATGTTGGATTTTCCAACCCTTAGCCCTGTTCCTCCTCCAGGTAGATGGTGAGGTAACTCATTTAAAGAGTTTTTATCTACTTTCTAGAAAAGATACCCTCATTCCATTTTTTTTTAGGACAGGATCAAACTTCAAACTCCCAGCTTTCTAACCCTTCCACTACACTTGGCTCTTCTTACGTAAATATATCCTTGTTGATCTGACTCAGAGTGTGGCTGCTGAGTCCCAGCTGGGCTCTTTAGCCCAGGGGGATGGGGGCTGGTGCACTTGTCCAGAGAGGACGGGAGGGTCCACAGGCCTCCCTCAGGTGTTTAAGAAGGGGTAGATTTCTGTTTGGGCTGAGCCCTGTGTTGGCACCATGGCCGGAACGAAATTCACCAGACAATGCCTTAATCCTTGCTTTAGTGATCCCACCCCTCTGTGCTGTGCTGTGCATAGCTGGGTGATGTCTCTCTGTCTGTTTCCCAGGAGTCAGAGATCAGTGAACATGTGAAGGAGCTGCGACTCTCAGACTCTGCTGCTTCCGACCCCAAGTCCTTCCTTGACCTGGTGAGTTTGAGATGAGGTAGCAGAGTGGTGGTGACAAGCGGGAGAGATTTTTGAAATCCTGTGGTTATGAGGTCACTATGAATTGAAATCAACTTGACGGCAACGGGTTTGTTTTGTTTTTTTTTTTTTTTGCCTAGGATCACACAGCTAATAAGTGGAGGAGTTAGGATTCGAACTTGGGTTGTAGCTAATTCCAGTTTCTCAGCCATTAAATAAGGATAATACTACCTGCTTGATAGGTTCGTTGTGAGAAGAAAGTGAGGGAAAGAATGTGAAACATTAGCATGTAACCATTAGATAAATGTTAGCTTTTATTACTATTACTGTTGTGTGAATTGCTTGTGAGGTCATGTGAGTTGCTTCTGGGCTTTAGCTGAATGTTACATGGGCCTAGGAGGGTAGATAGAGCCCTGGTGGTACAGTGGTTAAGAGCTCGGGCTGCTAACCAAAAGGTCGGCAGTTCGAATCCACCACTTCTTGGAAACCCTATGGAGCAGTTCTACTCTGTCATAGGGTCTCTATGAGTCGAAGTAAATTCGATGGCAACAGATTTTTACAGGAGGGTAGAGACTGGTTTTATGTGTGTGTGTATGTGTGTGTGACCACGGAGCTATTGTGAGGACCAGTCCCCAGGCTCTGGCCAAGAGGAATGTTGTGGTTTTATTTCTAAAGTCAAGTCTTTGTCCTGAAATGCCAGCATCCATGGTTTCTTTGTCCTAGACCTTCCACCCAGCCTGCTGTATCCTGGTTTAGTTTGCCAGCTCTGTATCTGAGGGGAGTAGTTTGGGGTGGTTTATTGGCAGGGCATTACCTCTAGAAACTCTCCTCCATCTGTTTGGAGGAGGCAGATCAAAGGGAAGGGATTAGTGGGAAAGGGTCAGGGATGAACAGTAATGATATGAGAGGGTGCAGTGGAATTAGAAGGCTGTGTGCTGCAGCCCCTCACTGAGCCGTGGGCTTAGGAGGCAGATGGCAGCTGCATTAAGTGGAGTAGAACTCAAACTGAAGGGAAAATGTCACCCAAAAAGAAGAAAAACCCACACACTAGGAAGGGAAGGCAAAAAGTCATCGTTGGCAAAAACCATCCATGAAGAATAGCCTTGTCAGAGAATGCTTTGAAGCAAGAGGTCTGGCCCTTCTAAAGGAGTCACCCGTGTGGAGAAGTGTGCCCATCAGCATTTTTCTTCTCTCTGGGAGGGAATGGAGGAAGCCATGGACAGCAGGACCAGACCTTGGCTGGGCAGCCCGCCATTAATCAGGGCTGATGACAGAACTGTCCCCATTAGCATGTTGGCAGGCAGCAATCCTTCACTTAGCCCAGCAGGGATCTTGGGCTCGGAGGGGGTGGGATCATGGTCCTGTGGCAGTCAAAGGGCAGGAAGGAGCTGGCACCAGCGTGGGCACCTGCTGCCTGTGGAGGAGCAGCCACAGATGAATCCCCATTGTCCGGAGGGTCACATGCGTGGGAAGGGGAAGGAAGGAGCTGGGGCTGAGCCTACCAAGCCTCGTTTCTAGGCTGCCCACGGTTTCCTGGGCCCTTTGACCTCTACTGGTGCCCTGGTTGGACACTGGATGGGGCAAGACAGCTGGAGAGTGACATGCTTTGCAGCTTGTGTCACAGAAAGCTTGGTCTTTGGAGTCAGCCCAGGGGCACATCTGTCCCTGTGCCCCTCTGATTATCTGCTTGGGGACCTTGGGCAAATCACTTGTGCTCTTAAACCTGCTTCCTCATCTGTAAGATGCGGCTAAAGTATCAGTCTTACAGTGTTATTTTTTTCCTCATCATTTTATTATGAAAATTTTCAAACATACAGAAAAGTTAAAAGAATTTTACAGTGAACACCCATATACTCACCAGCTAGAGTCTACAATTTACATTTTACCATGCTTGCTTTATCAAATGTCTGTCCATGTATTCACAGGGTTATTTGGAAGTTTACATTTATTACACTCAAACCAAACCTGTTGCGATTGAGTTGATTCCAACCCCTACCAACCCTATAGGACAGGGTAGAACTGTCCTATAGGGTTTCCAATGCTGTACGTCTTTACAGAAGCAGACTGCCACATCTTTCGCCTGTGGAGCAGCTGGTGGGTTTGAACTGCTGACCTTTCGGTTAGCAGCCAACCACTTAACCACTGTGCCACCAGGATGTCAAAGTGTCTAGCACAGTGCCTGGCACATAGCAGATGTCTTTCTGGGAGGTTGGAGTAGGGGTGAAGAAGCCCTGGTGGACCTCCTGTCTCCATGTCTCTAGGACTTTGGTTTTCACGGACGGATTGCAGAGCACCTGCTGGATGTTAATGTGCTTTCCCCGGTCCTGGAGGGAGCCCGCTGGGAGGTGAGCCTCTTTGGGTGGGTGGGCTGGGCTGGGGCCTCACTTTTCCTGGCAGCCACCTTTTGGGATAACCCAGAGCTGAGCACTACCTATCACCGGATGCATTTCTGGGAGTTCTCTCCCTTCTTGTTTGTTAGGAATGGCCTGACTCTGTGTCTTTGATGGGGTTTCTGACCATTCTTGTTCAGTTGCTGCTATGAATGAAAGCATTTTCCCCCGTTTATTTATCTGTTTATTAATTCAGCAACTGAGGGCTGACTGTTCATGTGCTGTGTAGATTGTGGGGCTGGGATTATGAGGCTCTTCACAAGCTGGCCCATCCAACCTTCCAGTGTCCTCTTCAGCCCATCTCCCATGCACCAGCCACGTGCAACCACTAAGCATTCCTGGAGCACACCGTCCACTTCCTTACTACCCTGAGCTGTACTTATTCCCCTTTTGTTCCTGGCCAGCTCTTTCTCAGACTTGGAGGCCCATCACTGACGTCACCTCCTCCAAGCAGGATAAAGTGATCCTTCGGTTTGCTTGTCTTAATACTTCTTGTTTTGTTTTATGATTGTCTGTCTCTCCTTCCAGATGTAAGCTCTGTGTGGGCATGGATGTCATCCGACCCAGCGTAGGGTACACAGATGACTCAAACACAGATCCTGTCTTAGGAGCTTAAAGCAAAGAAGATCATTTTTCTCCTCTGTGGGTTTGTTAAGAGGAGAGGTTTTGACACATTGTCTCTGCAAGTTAAGAGAATGTTTGGTTTGGGTGAAATGGATATTTGTTGGGTGCAACAAACAAGATGTTTAGTATGAACCAAGACTGGTCATCCTTTGTGAAATGAGGGCTGGAGACGGTAGAGTTTTCGGGCTGATTGCATTTATTTGAGCACAACATGTCCCTCTCATCTCTGGGCCACTGCTCAGCCACCAGGTTCCTGCTGGACCTTGGTCACTTCTGTTTGCAGCACTACAGGGATGTCAAAGCATAGTCAAGGTAGTAGGATTAATCGGGAAGGGTTTGGAGCAGGTGACTTGTGAGGCCACTTTGACACTGGGTAAGCGGGAAAGCTACAGAGTTGGCAGGGGGTTCATTTCTTTTCCACTGCTCTGGCTCCAGAAACTTGGCCAATATCAGAATTACTTGGGAGCTTTACAAAAGACAGATATCTAGGTCCTACCTAAGACTTAATGAGGCCAGCCAACTTCTTTTCGGGTCGTGCTGCTTGGGATAAAGCAATGGTAGGGCCTGGCTTAGATATGGTTCTTACTAGGTACCCCCTGAGGCAGAAAATCCTGGCAGAGAAAGCCTTAAGCTTTCCCTCATGACCAGCCAGTTGGGGTGTGGGCAGTGCTGGGTGCTCAGCTTGACTGGCCAAATAGAGCCTGTTGGGAGGTCCAGCCACTACCTCTCTCCTGTCTTCAGGGCATGGAGGAGTTGAGCAGGGAGGTGGAGCTGAAGGTATGAGCAGCTGTCCCCTTGTGGGACACGCAGAACCATAGATATGGCCCCCTTTGTCCTTCCCATAGGCTCTTTCTTTTTTTTTTAATTTTACTGTGGTGAAAATATGTATAACAAAACATATGCCATCTCAACAATTTCTGCATGTACAGTTCAGTGACGTTGATTGCATTCTTCATGTGTAACCATTCTCACTATCCTTTTCCAAATCATTCCACCACCATTACATAAACTCAGTGCTCCCTAAGCAGACTCTGATCTATTTTGCTATATCTTCTGGATCTCTCCCAAGGCCGGGGCCCATGCAAAGGCTTAGAACTGAGCTAAACTAGTTTTCGTTTTATTTCTTTAAAAAATTGTATAATTGACATACAGTTAAAATTCACATATTAAAATTGTACCATTTGATAAGTTTTGACAGATGTATAGCCCCTTGAAACCATCACCACAGTCAAGATAATTAATGATCATAATAAATTATAAACATAATGCATTTTATAATAAATTAGAAAAGTGATGATATAATTATTTCAATACAGAAGGTCAAAGTCCTCCACTTCCTACAGCCTCACTCCCAGAGGTGAGAACTAGTAATAGTTTCCATTAACATTTCTTGTGTACCTTTCCAGAAATTTTACTTTGTACATATAAGCATATACCTATTTTCTACTTTTTTTCTCCCTACAAAAATTGGGATTATGCTACAAAAACTGCTTGGTGATATTCCCTACCTTATTCTCTTTAATGGTTGCATAGCATTCTGCTGTGTAAATATACCATGACTTATTTAACCAGGGACTGGACTTTAAACAAAAACAAAACCCTGGAGCTGAGTTAAGGATGGGGAAATGGTGTCTTGAATAGTCTTAGGCCAGAGGCTTAGATTGTGCTTGCTGCTGTATCCCCTTTCCAACTGATGTCCTTGTCTGGTTCCTTTGGTCCCTTTTTGGGGCAAAAAGGTCCAGGAATACAGTAAAACTCTCCAAAAAGGACCGTCTGTCTATTTTCCCAAAGTATCCCCTTTTCTGTGGCGGTGGTTTTGTTCACTTTCTTGCAGAAGTACAGAAAAAGGAAACCAGCAGGGAGCAGACAGAAGGCCTTTGTCTGCAGCCAGCCCTCTTCTCTGCCTGCCTTTCTCCTCATGATACGTGGTTTATAGCCCTTCCCTGCCTCCGGCGTCAGTCCCCCAATTTTTATTACAATTGGCCTACTTTACTACCCATCCGTATGTTTTAGTTTGTAAAATGGAGTTGGCCTGTGTGATCTTTTTTCCTTGAAAAGTGCGAGAGGAGTATTCAGTGAGCTTGGTGTGATTTGTAGGGGGAAAAAGTCATGAGTTGAACACAGGAAGGGTAAAGAGGTGGGTGGGCGGGAGGACTGCAGGCCCTGCCACCGTCTGCGGGCTCTGCCCAGGCTGATGGGATCAGGAGTGGCAGCACTGGCAGGGAGCCCTTCTGCTGCAGGCACCAGGAGGTACTCACGGGTAGTGTGTCTGTTTTTGATGGAATCTAGGGGGAGCCAGGGTTTAGATCAGGCCTTGCCCGCTCGCCAGTGCCCATCCATATGGCAGACTCGGCCACAGCTGTTGGGCTCAGGCTGCCAGTGGAGAGGTGGGCACGCTGTGGGCAAGTGGGGCTGGGGACACAGCGGTGTGCCCGCCTAGCCGGGGACCCCACTGGGGAAGACAGAGTGAGCTGTCTCTTACGCCACCTCTCCTGCTAACCCTGGTGTCCCAGAACAGACGAGACCCTGTCAGTGTGACAGAAGGAGTGTAGGGCCTGGAATGGGGACTGGCAAAGCATTTTCTCCCCCTTAGCCTGAGGGAGAGGGAGAGGAGTGTGGGAAGAAGAGCTCACGTTGGTGGCACACCTTCTTGGGGTGAGAAGTTGGGTTTTGCCTACAAGATCTGATTTAATCCTCACAAGAAGCCCTGTGCGCTGTGCTTTATTGTCCCGTTTTACAGTGGAGGAGAAAGACTTCCCAAGCAGTAAGTGCTAGATCTAAGGGCTGAGTACAGGCCAGCTACACTGTGACCCCCTCACCCCCCGTAGAAAATATTTGAGATGATCAGGAATACTCCTCTTTCTTCCACCAGCTTGCTAAATTTGCCTAGACTCCCGAGCTTTAAAATGGAAAAAAAAAAAAAAAATTTTTTTTTTTTATATCTCTTTCTGGGAAGGTGCCTCATTTTCTACTGATTGGACCTGGGTACTGGGGATGGAGCTAAGGAGCTCTTTGTCTTCCTTCCTCCAAGTGCCCGGATGGTCCCTTTTTAGTCTGGCTGTAGCTGTCTCTTGTTCCACCAAGGTTCCATCTCTCCAGGATTCTTCCTCTTTAATGTAATTGCCTTCTGCCCCCAATTCTTCACACTTAATTTCACCATCCCCGTATATCCTTGGCACTGGGAAGTCTGGGGCTTCCATGGATTTGAGGTGTGCATGGATGCCTCTGCTTTCTCTTTGCAGCCGACAGTGAAGGCTTCCAGCAGCAGCAGGCAGGATTTTCTTTCTCGTGTGTTCTCCCTCAGCCTCTGGCTTACAGCTCTGTGTGCTGTGCCTATGGTTGTCTGACTCATCCTCAGGCGAGCAAGGCAGGCCCTGAGCAGCTGTGGGGCTGGGGACTTAGCCAAAGCCCCTGGGAGCTTCATTGGGCAGTGGACAGGCCTTTTGTTTCATGTCCCGTGTTGTCCCCACCCACTTGACAGCCACCTCTTAGTGCGATCTAGTACACATGGAGTCAATAGGAGGGTCAGGGGACCCAAGTGCACACTCCTCCAATATATGCTTCCCACTGCTTCTCGCCTACAGGTGCAAGGGTTGGGAAGAGAGGACAAGGTTGACAGCCAGTCCAGCCGAGATGAGCTGCAGAGCTTGCAGTCCAAAGGCTCCGAGAGGTATAGTACATGGGGGGCTGCCCCAGGGGCCTGAGAGGTGGAGTGCACCTTTGGGATGGTGTGGACTTGGGCAGAGCTCCTGGCTTTGGTTGGTATGGCTTCAGTGTGCTGCTGTCTGGAGGCAGGTGAAGAGCTGGCTGGATGACTTGCAGGGTCTGTGTGCATGTCTGTGTTTGTGTGTACACCAGTGTGCATGCATGAGCATCCCGTATTTCTGATTCTGCACAGCACAGGAATGTGAAGTGCTGCTGTGTGCATTTGGTGGGGACTTTGTGAGCTTGGCACTGTGTGTATGCCTGGCCGTGGATCAGGGCTGCGGCAGCCTGCTGGAGATCTGGGGGAGCAGTGCTAGAGAGTCGGTCCTGCAGCTCAGAGCTCTGAGCCAGGGCCCTGCCACGTCAGAAATGGCTGCAGCTAACAGTCTGTGCATGTGTGTGTGTGCGCGTGCGTGTGTGTGTGTGCGTGCGTGTGTGTGTGTGTCTGACTGGCTTGAGTCCATGATAAGAGAGAGGCCACCACCCATTGAAATGGAAGGGAGGTGGTCATTCTACTTTTTGGACCTTGCCAAGCTATCAGCATTTTTACTTCCTTAAAGCCATAGCTTCATGCATTTTCTGTAGTCTGACCACTTGAGTCTGGTTTCTCCCCATTTTCCCCTCAGTTCTTTTGTCCCTTCCCTGACCCCAGTGATGGGATAACTCTGGGAATCGATACACCTGTGAGTGTGTCCAGCTGTCATTCCTGGCTGGGCAAATGCAGTGCAGGGCCTGGGATGCATGACTCACTTAGGCAAAAGGAGAGCTCAGGAGGGCGTCTCTTCCTGCTACGGGTCTGGCCGCTTTGCCCCCTGTGCTCTCCATAGCTGTGGGCAGGGAGGGGTCTAGCCTGGAAGGATGACTTGACCTACTATACATCCTGCCCTCCATGATTCTCTTCCTGCTCTCCAAATGGAGGGCCCTGACTCTGCTGCTCTGGCTGCCCTCACCAGGTCATCTCCTTCACTTCTGCACAGGGAGCAGCTCCAGAGTCCCCTGCCCAGCCAGGCCACTGGAGGAGGGCCTCCACGGGCCCCTGAGGGGCAGCCTGAGCAGAAGGAGGCAGGGGAGCCTGGGGAGCACTCTGCCGCCAGCCCTACCCTGCCGGTTTCCCTCCAGAGGTAAGAATGAGGTGAACCCTCCCAGGGTGATGGTGGCCTCTCCCTGGGTGCAGTTGGTATGTGTGCTGGTGCTGGGCGAGGGGAGGGGAGGGATGGGTGGGTTCGGAGAGGGACGGAAGGGAGTAGGGGTGAGCTCGCAGCCTAAGCAGCAGCAACAGAGATTTTCGGTTAGCGTCCCACAGGAGCCGGGAATGAGGAGATCTGCTTCTTCCTAGTACTCAGTCTAGAAGAAAAATTGGGGTGCACAGTCTGATTAGGGGAGCTTAGAAACTCTTGGACGAGAAAGTGTCTCTTCTGTCCCAGCTACCTTCCTGCCAGGGGCTGGGGCAGAGACTCAGCTGTTGCCCTGGCTGCTCCGTTCCCGGGGAGCCCTTTCTCCCAATGCCCTCCCTGCCATTACCCTCCTCCCAGGATGTCACTTTCTAGTCGTTCAGTAACCCATGTGGAACTCTGTTGTGCACTAGGCCCCAGGGGTATGGAGGTGCAGAGCCCCTTACCTGACGCTAGCTGAGAGGACCTTCGTGTCCCAGCCTGGCCAAGAGCCTGGTATGCATTTGCTAGTTGTTCCCCTGGCGAGAGAACGCTGCTGGTCTTAGAATCCATCCGGATGGAATGAGTCCCTGTGGGGAGGTGAGCAGCAGTGATGTGCAATCAGCAGCATCCACTGGGCATGTGCTGTGTGTAGAGCTTCTCCTTGGGTACCATAACCATTCTGCTTCCTGGGTGGGGTGTGAGTCTCTGATCTTCAGTGTAAACAGCTGGGGAAGAGGCAGGGAGAGGAGAGGGAGGCTTGAGACCTGAGGTGGGGAAACTTCGTTGGGGTTGTCTCTCTTGTCCCCATGACAACTCGTTTGATCCTGAATGGGGTGACCCTTGGGCTGCTCACCTTCCCAGTGCTTTAATGCAGTTGCTTCCTTATTGCTATCAAGGGAACAGGCCCCAAGCCCACCTGCTGCCCAAGAGAGGGGCATGGAGCAGCGCTCCCAGGCTGAGGAGCTGGGTCCTGGGCAGGAAGAGGCTGAGGAGCCTGAGGAGCAGGTGGCGGTCAGCCCCACCCCGCCAGTCTCTGCAGAGGTGTAAGGGCCCATTTTGATGTGTCTGCCCCTGTCCTCTGTGTGTTTGGATGGTCTAAGTGCCCATTTACTCTTGGGTGGCAGGGAGGGGTACTCTGACTCTGCCCCAGTGGGTGGAGTGTGGGAGGACATTGAGTGTGCCCTCAGTGCTCTGGACGCAGCCTTGAGAGCCCCAAGCGCCATCACTGAGCCTCATGTGGGTTAGCTTAGGTCCTTGGGCTCCTTGTCAGGTCCTGGCTGTGAGGGTGGAGGTGAGGGGTGACCTCGTGGCTCATTGGCAGAAACCTGGTGAATCATGTTCCCTCTCTACCAAGCACGATTTTTTTCTTAAAAGCTTTTTTTTATAGATGTTTAATTTATATACACTAAAGTACACAAATCTGAATAGTACAAGTCAATGAGTTTTAATACGTATACACACCATATAACAAGCACCCAGGTTAGATATAGAACATTTCCATTCCTTGAGAAAGTTTCTTCATTCCCCTTCTCTCTCAATAACTCTCCACCCCAGATCACCACTATTCTGGCTTCTATCTCATAGCTTTTCTAGCTCTTGAACTTCGTATAAATGGAATTATACAGTATAGAAGTCTTTTGTACCTGGGTTCTTCTGCTTAACAGGTTTTTCAGGCTTACCCATGTTGTTGCGCCAAGCACTTCTAAAATTTAGAAATCACAGTTTTTCTCCTCCTCTCCTCCCATGCTCACTTGCCCCTCTCTCACCCATTTTACAGATGAGGAAACTGAGACTCAGAGGGGTGAAGAGGTTTGCCCAAGGTCTCATCGCCAGTCAGTTGCAGGATTAGGACTAGACTCTACTCAGTAGGGCCCTAGACTTCTAGCTTTTAGTCTCCTGCCACTGCTCCTTTTCTTTACATGGAGAACAGGTGTCATGGTTTGAACTGGTCAGGTACAAAGGGATTGAGAGCCCTCAGGATCTGGGGCTGACCCTTGAGCAGAGACAGGCTCATGAACTGATGACTGCAGTGTCACCCAGAGCTGGCAGGGCATGTGAGCTCATGATCTCATGTCTTCCTTATAACATGGCAGCAGGAGTTAGTGTAGGGAAGGGCTAGCTTCATTTTTCAGATGGTGATATCCTATAATGAAAGCTATGACCTCGGGGAACTGCATGGCTTTCCTTTCCTTGGTGGCTGTGGACAGCCATGTCAGGGTGTCAGGGTGCTATCTGTAAGGACAGGAGGCGAGTGTGGGTCAAAGAGAGGAAGATCTGGCCAGAGTTCAAAGGGGCATCTTCCTGGGACCTCTGGGGCAGGTAGCAGGGGGTTAGGCAGTGAGGCTCAGGCTGGGGCCCAGGCTCCCTCAGCTCCTCCCCGGCTGCCTTGGCTGGTTAATCCCCTTACTTTGTGTTTATTCTCCCATCCCAGTGAGGCTGTCCTTGCTGGGGCCTCAGAGAAACTTTACCTGGCCACTAAGTTTAAATTTACATATTGCCCTCAGGAGATGCCTTCTGCTCCTTTCCTGAGCTTTTTCAGGTCCCGTAACTTGCGTGTTATTCATCTTCACAGCTACGTGAGGAATTGATTGGTTTTCTGGGGAGTAGTTCTGTGTCTGTCGGCTTCCAGAGATGTAGTTAAGCTGAATCCAAAGGGGTTAGGAGCGAGAGCAAGCCAGAGAGTAGGCAAGGCTAGGAGCAGCACAGCGCTTTGTAGCCAGAATGCCTGGGGCTGCGAAACAGGAATCTCCTCCCTTTTGTCGTCCCAGCATCTTCCATGGGCATTTATAGGGGGTAGATGAATTAAAACCACTGGGTTGACTGTGAGAGGAGACAAGTTCTCTTTGATTCTAACCCAGGTTTTAACGGATTCTTTCTGTGGTAGTGTACCCATTTCAACATATTCCTTGGGTACCATTTCCCCCTCCTTCGACCTTCCTTTCCTCCTTCCCTGCCTGCCACCCCTCCCTGACTTCCTTCACATGCCTGGCAGCTGCTTTATGGCCAGCCTGAAATGATCATGCCCCTACAGAATCTCCTTTTTGCCATTAACTATTGGAAACTGGGTCTTGTTGATGCTGATACCTGAGAAGTTGTCCTAGAAATCAGACCTGTCTCTTCCTCTGGCGTCTTTGACTTCTCAGTTGTCTCAGAAGTCTTTCAGGGATGCTGTTTACTGCCTTGGATCTAAGCGGGGAGTTGGGGATACTAGATCTTTAAAACTGGGGGTGGGAGAAGAGGCCCACTGCAAGCAGCCCTGCTTGCCTGAGTGCCAGATGTGCAGGCACGCCTGCTGGTGCGTGTAGCCTGGGTGCACACTGCCATCGAGCTGACGCCCATCTTTCTGCAGCATCTGTCCCTGGGGCTGCACGTAGCTACACAGCCCACAGGGAAGAAAGACATTAAAAGGTATCATCTCAGGGAAAAAGATGTTTTCAGCCAAGGTTGGAAATGAGGTGGAGGGTTGATGAGGCGGAGAGCTGCGGGGGGAGGGGCGCCCTTTCCGGGGGCAGGATTCTCAGTTGAGGTGGCAGCAGCATCTCTTACATCTGCGCCTGTTGGACTGTGTCGGGGGACTGAGAGGAAGCCGGCGTTTGAAAGGAGGGAGGCGATGGGAGTGGAGAGGAATTGACTGCAAAGCTTAAGACTGTCTCCGGTCTGAGCCGTGATTTTAGTTAAGAGGAAATGGAAGGTCTTAATGATATTTCAGAGAAGTCAGCCGCCATATATGTCTTCCTTCTCTCTCTGGCCTCAGGGGCTGAAGTGGGATTCTTAGCCCTTGCTTTCTTCTTTTGTTGTGCTGTGATCCTGCTGGCTGCCTTCCATCTGTTGTAGAGCTGGAGCTGGAGGGAGAAGGGAGTGGGTCCCCAGCAGGGAGGACTGGCCCCCTCCTCTTTTCCCCCTCCTCTGATTTGGACCTTGCCCACACGTTCCTGCTGAGGTCACCGAGCCACCAGGCCAGGCCTGCAGCAGTCTGAGCACCGTGTGAGAAGTATGACGATTTGTGTGCCAAGACCATTTTCTCAGACGATTTAGGGACTTGGAAGTACCAACATGGACTGGCCTTCAGGAAAGTCGTTCTGGGACGCTAAATACTTTATCCTGCTTATGATTTCATTACTCAGAATGTTCTCAGGGTTTTTCTTTGGGTAGTTCCTTCAAGCACCAGAGTACAAATAATGTAACAGTCCTCATTACTTTGTAGACATCTTTTTAACCAAAACGGTTATTCCTTATCTTTCCCTCCACCTAATTCAATCCAGGTTAGGTCTGAATTACTCTTACGCGTTTCCAGACATTGATTCTACCCTAGTGGGCGAAAATGTGCCATCATTGGGAGATATGGAACCATGGCCCTCCTGCTGAGCTCTTGCTACTCTCTTTGGCTTAGGGCAGGGTGTCCTGCCTGGCTTCCTTGGCAGTGTGGGAGAAGAGTTTCCTGTGTCTGGACCACAGGCAGGAAAGTGCAGGGACTCTGGCCTATTCTAGGACTCGGTGCTAGGAGACAAGCTGCTGCTTCTCCCGCTGGCTCATATGAATTGCCTCTGTTCAGTATGGTAGGCTGAGAGCAGCCTCTGGGTATGATTCCCAAATTGCTATCATGAGCCTCAAGTAGCACGCAGAACCATAGTGGGGAGATAGAAACAGGGCCATGAGCCATTCTGGGGAAGAATCCATCAGGGACAGACCTTCACTCACTCCCTACTGCTGTCATATCTCGAGCCACAGCTTCCAGGATTTGACCTCAGGCTAAAACCTACCAGGTCTTCTCAGAGCCTGTGATGGGCCGCCCTTCTCCCTAGGCTCTGGGGGACTTAGGCAGCTACAGTGGGGCTTGTCCTTAGGAACAAATGAGAAGCAGCCTTCCTGCCTGCCATTGGTGACCAAACTTGCATATGTGCCTCCAGACTGTAGAGCCCACATTAAGACTTCACACTTGATGTTCTCTATCTGTGTAAACACTTGGTGCCGAAAGGTAAGTGGATGTTAAAACTGCGGTGCTGTGCTGTTTTCTACCCTTGGAAGGCGGTCCAAAGAGCCTGCGGCTCCCCCAACGGAGCTCTCAGAAGCTGCTCTAAAGACCATGGAAGAGGCAGTGGCACAAGAACTGGAGCAAGACCAGAAGCAGCTGCTGGAATTGAGGCAAGAGAAGATACAGCAACTACGGGAGAAGCTGTGGCAGGAGGAGGAAGAGGAGATCCTCCAGCTTCACCAGCAGAAAGAGAAGTCTCTCAGGTCCTGCTCCTCCCCTTAGGCAAACTCCTCGGGGCCTCACAGTCACATGGGAGAGTGAGGGACATCCTCTTCCCACCCTGGAGACCACTGTGTGGCCCGTGGCCCAACCAAGACTGCTCAGTGCCAGAGGAATGGGATATCGGGCCAGAGCACGTGCCGTTTTGTGTTTCAGGAGGGAGCTGGGAGACATGATAGTAATCAGAGTTGTTGTTAGATGCCATCGAATCGGTTCCGGCTCATAGTGACCCTGTGTACAACAGAACGAAACACTGCCCAGTCCTGTGCTATCCTCACAATCATTATATTTGAGCCCATTGTTGCAGCCACTGGGTCAGTCCATCTTGTTGAGGGTCTTCCTCTTTTTCGGTGACCCTCTACTTTACCAAGCAGGATGTCCTTCTCTAGGGACTGGTCCCTCCTGATAACATGTCTAAAGTATGTGAGATGAAGTCTCACCATCCTTGCTTCTAAGGAGCATTCTGGCTGTGCTTCTTCCAAGACAGATTTGTTCATTCTTTGGCAGTCCATAGTATATTCAGTATTCTTTGCCAGCACATAATTCAAAATCATCCATTCTTCTTCGGTCTTCCCTATTCATTGTCCAGCTTTTGCATGCGTAAGAAGTGATTGAAAATACTATGCCTTGGGACAGGGACACCTTAGTCCTCAAAGTGATATCTTTACTTTTTAACACTTTAAAGGAGCCCTGGAGGTACAGTGGTTAAGTGCTGGGCTGCTAACCAAAAGGTTGGCAGTTCCAACCCACCAGTTGCTCCGAGGGAGAAAGTTGTCCTAAAGGGTCACTATGAGTCAGAATTGACTTGATGGCAACAGGTTTGGAGTAATGGGAGTAACTTTTTTTGAGAGATTACACTGATCCATGGGCTTTACATATATTAATTTGTTTAGTCCTCAGAACAACTCTATGAGGTATTATTATCAGCCCCATTTTATAGAATCTATAATGTAGACAAAGAAACTGAGCCACAGGAAAGTTAAGTAACTTGTCCAAGGTGTCATAGCTAAAAAGAAATAGCCAGGATTAACCCAGGCAGTTTGTTTCTGGAGCCTGTTTTCTTTTTTAAATAATATTTTATTGTATTTTCAGTGAGGGTTTACACAGCAGTTTAGGTTCTCATTCAACCGTTTCTACACAGATTGTTCAGTGACATTGGTTACATTCTTTGCAATGCATGAATAGCGTCAGTATTTCTGTTCTGGTTGTTCTGTTTCTGTTAATCTAGTTTCCCTGTCCCCTTACATTCTTGTCTTTGTTTTAAAGCAGTTGTTGACCGTTTGGTCTCATATAGACAGTTTTTTAAAAGAGCACATTGTCACTGTTGATATTCTTTATTTTGTGAACTAATCTTTTGTTTAGCTAAAAGGTGTCCTCAGAAGCTAATTTTGGTTCAAGGTTTAAGCGTATCACAGGGCAATAGTCTTGGAGAGTCTTCCAGTCTCAACCGGTCCAGTAAGTCTGTTTTTTGTCTTTTTTTTTAAGTAGGAATATGAGGTTCTGTTCCATATTTTTCTCTCATTTTATCAGGGTCCATCTATTGTGTCATTGGTCAGAATGGTCAGTAGTAGTAGTTGGGTACCATCTGGCTCTTCCAGTCTCAGGGTAGATAAGGCTGTGATTCATGTAGACTATTGATCGCATAGACTAGTTTCATCTTTCAGTCTTTGGTTTCCTTCTTTTTCTTTTGCTCCAGACGAGTTGAGACCAATAGTTGTATCTTAGATGACCGTGGAGCCAGTTTTCTTAACCACTTCATTATCCTCTAAAGGAGGGAGCTCTCTTGGGAGTTGCTGCCCCGTTGGAATCCTGTGAGATTGTTGGGACCACATTATACAGTGTGAGGTGCTCTTGACCAGGAGCTAGAACCTTCTATTTCAGCTCCAACTTTTTGCATAGCTGGCCTTAGATAAGCCACTTAAGCCTGGTCTGGGCCTGTGTGATATGATTGTGTGTTTATGTGTAAAAAAAGTTAGAGGTTTATTAAAGAAAAATGCAGTCTGGGGCTAGTATAGTGGCTCCACAGGGTCATCAGGGACCCATTCTCCTTTAATCTCTCTGCTCTGCCATCTTTAATGCTGGTTTTCACTCTCAGGTTTTCTTTATGGTCCAGTATAGCTGCTGCAGCTCCAGCCATCTTGTCTGTCTCCAGGCAGGAAGAATAGAGGTAGAGTACAAAAAAGAGGTACCTTCCAGCTCAGTCAGTCTCTTTTAAAGGAGTTTTCCTGGAAGCATTACTCAAGAACTTCTGCTCATATCTCATTGCTTACCCCTAATTGCAAAGGAGAGTTGGAAATGTAGTCCCTTAGCTGGGCCTATTTATCCAGCAGAATAAAATCAGGGTTCTGTTACTAAGGAAAAAAGGGAGACTGGATATTGAGAAGGTAATAAGCAATCTCTATCATGGTCCAAGGATGGTAAAGGTGCTACAAAAAGGTGTTAATGCACTTCATTTACTTGGCAGTTTAACTCAAGACTAAATCTTGTCTTCTTGGATGGAACTTCTAAGAGTAGTAGAGAATTATTTTTATATCATACTTTTCAAAGAAACTGTCTTCCTAATCATGCTTGTGTTAGGTGTGAGTTCCCTGAGGGGGCAGCATATATCTCTTGGTGGTGTGGGGCTGTGTAAGGAGTTAGCTGAGAAGAGCAATGGTTTGTGTAAGCCGTGGGATGTCATTGTGGGGTGAGATGGTCACTTTTGCTGGTTTGTAGGAGCCCTGGTGGTGCAACAGTTAAGTGCTTGGCTGCTAACTGAAAGGTTAGTGGTTTGAACCCACCCAGCGACTCTAATGGGAGAAAGATCTGACAATCTACACCCATAAAGATTATAGCCTAGAAAACCCCATGGGATCACTATGCATCGAAATCAACTAGACGGCACCTAACAGCAACAATATAGATAAGATACCCCGTATGTAGAGTCAAGGCTTCCTATAGTTTGAGGCTGAGTGATACCATTCAAATTCAACAAACGTTTATTGAACACCTACTTGATGTCAATTACTTTGCTCAGCCCCTGGGATATTACATTTTTTAAGACAAGATTCTTTCTTGGAGAAGCTCCCAGACTTGCAAGGACAACAGACATACACAAGATTAATTATGATGCAGTGTGTTGCATGGTACAGAGCAGTATGGGATAAGAGAGGTCCACATGTAAGTGTGATGGGAAGGGAAAGGCTAATTGACTAACCTGGAGGGATTGGAAAGACTTCCTAGAGAGGAGGTGGCATTTGAGCTGGGTGTTGAATGATGAATATGTGTCCATCAGGAAGAAAAGGGATTCTAGTAGAGGGACCAACATGAACAAAGGCCAAGAGGCATGGAAGAGTGTGGGATTTGGAGACAGAAACTCATCTGATGTGGCTAGAGTGAAGTCTGTTGGGTGGGGAGTGGAAGCATATAGAACCAGAGTCAGATTGGGGTCAGATAGTGTCAGTCCTCGAGTGGTTGCCATGCTGAGACAAACCATAGGCAGAGGGGAGCCTTTGGAAGGAATGCTTTTCTGGGATCAAGCAGCCTGCAATGTTCTTCCTGTGGCAAAGAGTACAGGTAAAGTTCATGACCCCTTCTTTACCCTGGGGTGTTGTGATAGACAGCATGGACCCGGAGGCTGAGGTGAGACCCATCTTGACGACTGAAGAAGCTTCACAGACAGGCTATAGCACTGAGAGGCTGAGAACCAGGGATTATGACTAGAAGAGGAAGATGTCTGTGGTCCCGCAAACAAACTCGCCTCTCCTTAACCTCTCAGTTCCCTGAAGGAGCAGCTGCAGAAAGCCACTGAGGAGGAGGAGGCTCGGTTGAGAGAAGAGGAAAGCCAGAAGCTGTCCCGGCTTCGAGCCCAGGTCCAGGCCAGGGCAGAAGCAGATAGAGACCAGATGAGGTGAGGGTGACCTGTGAGCTGCCCAGTCCTGTGGGGTTGACCCCGAGTGCAAAGGCCCACCCCTTCCGTTCTGTCTTCCCAGGGCCGAACAAGAGGCTTCCCTGCAGAGGCTGAGAGAAGAGTTGGAGTCTCTACAGAAGGCCAAGAGGGCCAGCTTAGAACAGAAGAACAGGCAAATGCTAGAGCAACTCAAGGAGGAGATGGAGGCTTTGGAGAAGAGAGAGCAGGCTGCCCTGAGAGCTGAGAAGGAGGAGGCTCTGCAGCAGCGGAGGGAACAACTGGAAGCGGAGAGGAAAGAAGTAAGCAAGTCGAATGGGACTTCACACTCTGCCATGTCTCTCGGCTGCCTGAGCAGGGACTGTGTGCCGAGGAAGAGGCTGGGCCAGCCTCGGGTGTGCAGGGTTGGAAGCCAGGCAGAGAATGGGTGTCACACACAGACAGGCACAGGAGACAGTGAGCTGACTGTCTGTGGCCCATTACTCCACATGGACCTGACTTGTCTCAGGGAAATGCCAGCCCTGGTCTCCACGGCAGAGCGGAGAATGCCGCAGGGAGCAGAGGGTCCCTTCCAGGCCTGGTCTCCACGGCAGAGCGGAGAATGCTGCAGGGGGCAGAGGGTCCCTTCCAGGCCTGGTCTCCACGGCAGAGCGGAGAATGCCGCAGGGGGCAGAGGGTCCCTTCCAGGCCTGGGCTGGGCTGGCAGCAGTCGCTGGTGTGGCCTGTGGCAGTGAAGCCATTAGAGGTTTGAGGAGAAATGTCCTGTGGATTTGAGAAGATTTCACAACTGATAGCACTTAAACCAGTCCAGAGGTCTCGAGACAAAGGTGCTGTATCCTGCCCTGCCCCTGAGGGGCAGCTGAGATGGCCTTTCATCTCCTCCCTTCTCTTTCCTGTCTTAGAGTGAGAGGTTAGCACACTTTTTTAAAAGAGTTTTTTCTCCTTTGCCATTACCCCCTCTCCCTCCAGTCAGATAGTCTGTCTCCAGGTCAGATTCTGAAATAAGTAACAATCAGGCCACATAGAAGTTTCTTATTGTTGGTGAGGGGTGGAGGTTTTCTTAGATGCTTCAGCTATCAGACAAGGAAAAACACAGCAAATCACAGAGAAAACCTCACTGTACTGCAAGTGCTTGAAGAGACTGAGCTGAAACCTCCAACCCTGCCAGCCGTGGGTCTTATTTATAGTCATGAACGTCTTCAGTGTACCCGTGGCCTAGCCCAGAGGCAAGGGGATGTAAGCAGTGACCTGAGGCTTGCTGGCCTCCCCTGCATCTCTGGCCTTCGTGTTCCTGTTCGCTTGCCAGTTGCAGACTTCAGGGACTGAATTCTTTCAGAGGAATACCCTTGGTCCCTTAGCTCAAGGTGGGCTGGGGATGGTCTTCCTGGCTCCTCCTTCCCCTACACTCAGTACCTGGCCAGCCTTCCCTGCCCTGCTTCCTTCACAGGCCCTTTCTTGCTCCCCAGGCTGTGGCCGTGCTGGAGAGGGAGCACAGTGCTGAGCTGGAGCAGCTCCGTTCCTCGTTGGAGGCCAAGCACAGAGAGGTGAGATGCAGCCAGCCCTGACCCCACAAGGCAGAGCCTCAAGACCCTCTTCAGGGCTGGTCAGTAGAACTCACCCCATCCCTGGTCCCTAGGGAGGGAGCCTCCCTCTCCCTCCAGGGGTTGGATGCCAGGTGCCTGGGAAGTGAGTCCCCCATGGCAGCTCTCCAGTGCTCTTTGGGGGTCACATTCCTCTGTGCTGGGGCCTCCTCAGGTGGTTTGCGGCCTCCAGAAGAAGATAGAGGAAGCTCAATGGAAAGAGGTGGTCCAGCTGCAGGACAGCCTTGGGCAGGTGGAGCAGAGAGCTCATCAGAAAGTTCATCAAGTGACTGAGTACGAGCAAGAGGTGAATGCTGGTCTGTTTCTTCAGCATTGGCGTGTACCTGTGTGGGCCCTCTTACGGTCTGTTGAGCTCTCTGGCCTGTGTCTTCCAGTTTTCTCTGGATGGCCCAGTGGGGATTAGAACCTCTGGTTCCATTCTGATGCCTCAGTTCCCTGGAGGCCTGGTACTTCTTCACCCCCATACCCCTGTGTGTGTGTGGAGGGGGTGTTGGGGCTGTATGTTCTGGTGTCATGTATATGTGATGTGTATATGGTGGTATGTCCAGGGGAAGGGTATTGGGGAGGTGTGTGCATGTTACATGTGTGTGTGAGACCTTCAAGTGCATCGGGCCCCCACGTGCTGGTCTGCCATCAGTCCTGCATGCTGCAGCCCTGCTGTCTGCCCTGCAGCTTAGTGGCCTCCTGAGAGAGAAGCGTCAGGAGGTGGAAAGGGAGCACGAGAGGAGGATGGACAAGATGAAGGAGGAGCATCAGCAAGTGTTGGCAGAGACCAGGGAGCAGTATGAAGCTGAGGTGACTTGGCTACATGCTTGGCACACACCCCCAGGGGTCCATCCAAGCTGGCTGGGCGGGCAGGGGAAGGGGACGGGCTGTGGTCAGGGATTGTGGTAGGCCTCTCTGGTATTGTGTAGTGGTAAAGTCATTTCTTGCCTTTTCTCTAAAACATTAGAACAACCTCCCCCTTATGAGGGGTGGTTCCTCTCCATCATGCAGGGTGCACTTTGATTTTTTAATAACAATCATAGCTGACATATACTGAGTGACTTATACTTACTGTGTGCCTGACGCACTGTTCTAAGCTCCTTATATGTATTAACTCGTCAGTCCTTACAATAACCTTGGGTGGTAGGTGAGGAAACTGAGACTTGAGGAATTTAAGTAACTTTGCCAAGGCCACACCCAGCTGGTAAGTGGAGGAGCTAGGATTTAAGCCCAAGCTATGTGCATCCAGAGCTGCAGTTTTAACCATTCTAATACCACGCGACCAGTGTTAATAGAAATTTCAGGACACCAAGAAATAGGCAAGAGCCATGCAACCCTTAGATATTACCTGCACTGTCTTCAACCCTTGAAGCTTCAATTACTTGAGTGGACCCCAGCTGGCTTGTTCACATTGGGGGTGACCAATGGGTAGGTTGAGGGGTGGACTTTAGCCCACAGCTGAGTCTATGACGGGAACCTAGGCTACTACTCCAGTAACTGGGATGGGGAACCCAGACTCTTTCTACAGTCTTTCCCAGGGCAGAAATAACTGGCCCGTGATGAAATTTAGTCACATCCCTACGCAAACCAATTATGGCCTTGCCGAGGAATAGTGATCATCATTTATTAATGACATCTCTTCCCCTGAGGAGGAGAAATTGGACATGATGAAACAGTAGGAGTATCAGGCTCCCAGAGGGGGACTTCCTCATGACATCTGACCAGCATCTGCTTCAGCTGCAGAGATGAGGGGTTCAGGCTTTCTGGGGGCTAGGACTGTGCTATCCTTGACGCCCTCCTCCTCTTCTTGAAGTACTGGCCCTAGGGAGCTGGTGGTATCCCTGATCTTATTGACCTAAGGTTGCAGGGAGTGGAACTGTGAATTTAGGGCCTGAGGGGGGCCACTGTGTTTCTCACTGGGAGCCCCACCCTCTTGGCAGGAGCGGAAGCAGCGGGCTGAACTCCTGAGGCACCTGACTGGAGAGCTGGAGCGCCTGCGAAGGGCCCATGAGCGCGAGCTGGAGACGACCAGGCAGGAGCAGGACAGGCAGCTTGAGGACTTGCGGCGCCGGCACCGGGAGCAGGTGCGGGGCGCTGGACAGACACTGGGGCTGGGGGTGGTGGTGGGAGTGGGGAGTGGCTCACACATTTCCATGAGGCAGGATGGGGTTGGACAGCTTCTCCGGATTGGGGTCTCTCACTGGCCCTCTCCAGGCTGGGCATCTTTACTCCTTTATTTTCTGGGTCAGGGACCATCCCCAGTATTAGAAGAGGAGGCTGGCCCCTAGTAAGGCCTTGGAGTTGGTGTCTTTGCTTCTCCTTGTACCCACTGGTGAAAACAGGGCGTGGTGTTTTCCTGGGAGGTCTCGGGAAATTGACAGGAAACTTGAGCCCAGATCGGAGGTCGTGGTATGGTGTGGTGCGTTCAGGAACCCTTCCCTGTCCCCTCAGCTAATGCCTTGCACCCTTTCTACACTTGTGCCTTTCTCTCCACCTATGTTTCTGTGCAGGAAAGGAAACTTCAAGATTTAGAGGTGGAACTTGAAACCAGAACTAAAGATATCAAGGCCAGATTGGCTCAGCTGGACGTCCAGGTGAGGGAGTAGGGTAAAGAATAGGATCTACAGGTGTCCTTGACCTTGGAGTCATAGCCCCCCAGGAGAGCGCAGGCCTTCCTGACCTTCAGACCTGGGCCTGGAGATAGCCACAGGGCCCTACACCTTCCTTCCCACCACAGGAGGAGACTGCCCGCAAGGGGAAGCAGCAGCTCCTGGATGTGCAGAGGCAGGTTGCTCTGAAAAGCGAGGTTTGTCTGCCACTCTTGGCCTCCCTCCTTCGCTTTCCCTCCATCCCCCTTCTTTTCCTCTCTCGCTGCCTCTTCCTCTCCCTGATCCAGCCCCCCGCACCGCCACCACCTTTTGTTCGCCTAATCTGTCCAGGGCATCGGGATTCCAAACTCTGTTGGCCAGTGTTCCACAAATAGGGCCCCTGTGTAGAACCCCCCTTGGGAAGTGGGACTGTAGGGGAAAGACGGTGACCTGCAGACCTCTACTTTTAGAAACAGTGATCACAGTGTGTCTGGGCTTCCCTATCCCCTAGTGATGCCTGCTCCCTGTCTGCACCTCACTGTGTCTCCGGGTGCTTCTCTCTTTCCTTCTGCCCCCAGGAAGCCACAGCCACCCAACAGCACCTGGAGGAGGCAAAGAAGGAGCACACCTACCTGTTGGAGTCAAACCGGCAGCTCCAAAGAGTCCTCGATGAGCTTCGAGCCCGCAAGTTGGAGTTGGAGTCCCAAGTGGAACTGCTGCAGACCCAGAGTCAGAGACTGCGGAAACGCCTCAGGTGTGTGGCAGCTCTGCCCTCAGCTTGCCGACCCAGGCCAACTCTTGCCTGCCCTCTGGTTGCTGTGCATAGGCCCGTCTAATCACAGCCCAATCAACAGGTCCAGGTGGAGGCCCTGACTTGGGAGCCGGGCAGAGGGGCTTGTCTGCTGCATTTGGTAGGGACCAGGGGGTGTTATGGAGCCCTGGTGGCACAGTGGTTAAGAGCTACAGCTAGCTGGTAACCAAAAGATCGGCAGTTCGAATCCACCAGCCAGTCCTTGGAAACCCTATGGAGCATTCTACTCTGTCCTATAGGGTCACTATGAGTCGAAATCGACTCAACAGCAATAGGTTTGTATTTTTTTTGGTTTGAGGGGTGTTGAAAGGAGCCCTGATGGCACAGTGGTTAAGCGCTTGGCTGCTAACCGAAAGGTTGGTGATTCGAACCCTCTAGCTGGTCTGAGGGAGAAAGATGTGGCAATCTGCTTCTGTAAAGATTTACAGCCTTGGAAACCCTATGGGACAGTTCTACTCTGTCCTATAGGGTTGCTATGAGTTGGAATCCACTCGACAGCAGTGGGTTTGAGGGGGTGTTAAGAGGCTGTGAAAAGCAGGAGAGTCCCTGGTTCTACCATCATGCCCAGCCCCATCTCAGGGACTTTGACTGGAGTGAAGGGTTGGAGCTGTTCTGCTCTCATCCTGAGATCAGCACTTGAAGCCAACCCCAGGAGTCCCAGCAGTGTGCTGTCTGGCCTGCTCCATCATGTGACCCTGTTCCCCCATCCGCATCCTGCTTCTACCACAGCGGCCTGGAGGCTGAAGCTCAGAAGAAGCAGGACAGGTTGAACGAGTCGG
The DNA here is from genome assembly GCF_000243295.1 of Trichechus manatus latirostris. Lineage (NCBI taxonomy): Eukaryota > Metazoa > Chordata > Mammalia > Sirenia > Trichechidae > Trichechus > Trichechus manatus. Next base: position 4,334,376 of record NW_004444079.1, on the reverse strand, counting down.
CAGTAGAGAGTAATGCTTCCCCATGCTTCGAGCCGGACCTACACGTTGAGGACCTGAGGAAATCCCTTGGGACAGTGAGCTGCTCAGGGCGACTGGGCTTGGGAGTGGGACAAGGCATCAGGAGGGGGTGATGAGGCCGGTTCTGTGTCTGTGGGACCTTGGCCTCCCTGTTCTTATTGTTCCCAGCCCCCCACCTCCACCAGTCAAACAATATCTCTAAGAGAACGGTACCTGGCAGCTGGCAGGGCTGTTTCTGTGTTTTGCTTCTGAATGCTTTTGCTGCACTCAGTGGGTCTTTTTTACTGTATGTCCTTAGAACCAGACCAAAGAGGTATCCTCTTCTCTCTCCCAGAGCAAGGAGGAGACCGACTTATCCTTGGACAGGTGAGTTCCAACAGCTGATTTGTGGTTGAGGATGCCCTGAAGGCATGAGAGAATGCTGCATCCCAGAGTTGGGGGTGCTGGTACAAGTGACAGCAGTCACAGTGGGGCTTGGTTCTGGGAATGGGGCCCCAGGGGGCTGAGGGATCGTCTCTGGTCAGCCACAAAGCTGTCCACTGGGGTTCGTGGGTGGCATGCTGCTGTCTGCTGACCTCTGGTTGAGGGTCAGTCTGATGGGCCCGTCTGGCCTTCTGTTTACAGGCCTCAGGCACGATCCCTTTCAGGGTCAGGGTGGAGGACTGTTAGCGCAGCTCTCCACACACTGCAGGTGTTGAACAGTGGCCTCTTAACACGCTGCCTAGCCCAGCCGCTCCTGTGCCTGCACAGGGCAGACATGTGCTGGAAAACTGGTTCCTAGAGTCTTTTGTGTTCTCTCTCCAATTTCTCTGTCCTGGCTTGCCCTCCCACAGTGTCCGGCACTACCTGTCTGCTGAGGGGATAGCCCTCCGTAGCGCCAAGGAGTTCCTGGTGCGGCAGACACGCTCCATGCGGAGGCGGCAGACGGCTCTGAAGGCCGCCCAGCAGCACTGGTGCCATGAGCTAGCCAGTGCTCCAGAGGCAGCCAAAGACCCGTCAGGCACCAGGGTTCTGGAAGATGTGCGCAAGAACCTGGAGGAGGTCAGGAGCTTCTGGGGGAGACTGCAGCCCTGCACGGGTCGGGGAAGGCCTGGGAGAGTCAGGGGACTCTCGCCTTTGGGCTCTCCCTCAATTGATCATTCTAGGGACTTCATGAGAGTGGTCACATGGGCCCTGGGTCACTGGACAGGAGTTGTCTTGGGAGATTGGATGGGCAATATAGGATATCTCCATGAGGATAGAAGTACCTTATGAACATTTCCATGGCAATGCACAGTATGCAGAGCACTTTCTCTAATCATAAATCATTTGATCTTCACAACAACCATACAGGATGTGCAAGGTAGTATTATTCTTCTCATCTTCTAGGTGAAGAGTACAACTAAGGTTTTTAAAGCTTCAAGTCCAGTGCTTTGCTTTACCATTCCATCATGCTAAGGAATCCATTTATCTGTAAAAATCTTTTGAACACACCCAGCAAAAGACTGAGTTACTTCTCTGTTTTAATTAATTAGACCTGATAGCCAAATTTGCAGTGAAGAGGCAGAGACTTCGTGATCATTATTCATTGGGATCACAGATCTTCATACTGTTTGAAGGTCTTGGCCGGGTAGGCTCTCTTGGATCATGCGCAGTCCCTTAGTATTCTGGTAGTACTCAAAGCTGTTGAGGGTGCTGGCCCCTACGGCTGGCTTAGGGGCAGCAGAGGACAAGAGGCTAGTACAAACAGTGGGGCAGACTTCCCAAGGGTGTATAAATGCCACCACTTTTCCTCCCCCAGGTCCTGCTTAACCCTTTATGATGAGGATGATGAAGATAGTAATGGTAGTTGGGGAACAGGAATAATAATAACAACTATTTGGTTAACAGTAAACATTGGAAGATTTATTAGGTGTGAGCATGGTGTGAAGCATATAACATACTTTATCTCATTTAATTCTGACAACCCTCTGAAAAGTAGTATTTCTCTTTTATTGATGAGAAACCAGACTGAGAGGTTAAGTAATTTGGTTCAGATCACACAGGCAGCCGGTGGCGGAGCTGGGACTCCAGGGTCTGTGTGGTGAGTTGCCACGTTTCTCTGCCTTCCTCCCTGAGTGCAGGAGACCAAGCACCTGGATGAGATGAAGTCTGCCATGCGGAAAAGTCAGGACCTGCTGAAGAAGAAAGAGGAGAAGCTGAATCAGCTGGAGTCTTCTCTTCAGGAAGAGGTGCAGCTCTGGGGACACATAGCCAGGGTCCATGTCCCCCCTCTTCTGTTCCTGGGATTTGGTTGGGTTCTCTGGTCCCACATGAGGGGGATCTGGGCCTCTAGGATTGGGGTCTGGGCTGGTGAAAATGGCAGTGACTTCAGCTCTGAGTTTGCTGAGCACTCTGGGTTTGGATATCTGTGCTGAATGGTTGTGAGCACACTCAGAGCCTCTTTCTGAAGGTTTTTGGGAAAGGGGGACTGGCTCCCAACCTTACCCCATCATGGTACCCTAGGAGAGGTGTGACCAGGGTGCTGGGAATAGCCATGCATAGTGGGTTTCTCCACCCTTTGTGCACTTTCCCCTGGAGGCCTGAGGCTAAGATGTGACAGGAGGAAGCTCAGGTGGAGAGACAGTGCAGGGAGAGTTTATTGGGAGGGGAGGACGGGGTCTGTCTGGGCTAGGCGACCTGTTGCCTGTATCGCACGTAGCTGAGTTCTCTTAACCTCTTCTCCCTCCACCCCCTGCAGGGAAGCCTGCATGACGTGCCTTCCCAGGGTGCTTTGTGAAACTTCGGGCCCCAGAAGAACCTCTTCACCAAGTCCTCATTGCCCACACATCATAAGGGCACTGGGGCGCACAGGAAGTGTCAGTAATAACTGCTTCCTTCTACCCATCAGGCCTCAGATGAAGACACTCTGAGAGGAGCCTCCACCAAGAAGGTGGTGACCTTTGACCTCAGCGACATGGAAGACATGAGCAGCGAAAGTTCTGAATCTTCCCCCCTGCCTCAGAGTGAGTGGTGGTAGCAGCAGGGATGTGAGGCAGGGGTGAGGACTACCATACCCACAGAGGTATAGGGATGTGGGGAAGAGAGGTACGCTCCCCTTCCCTTAGCCCTGCGGAGGTCTCTGAGCCAGTGTCTGCCCACTGCCTGACACGGAGTAAGTGCTTGGGAAGGAGTAAATCCATCTGGGTTTGCCTGACACAGGGCTAGGGGGCTTAAGGAAAGCCTCTTGGCACCGTGGAGCACTTTACTAAGAGAAATGTCACTCTTGGCCTTTTCCCTTCCAGTGCCACCTTTTGGGAGGCTGTGCTCCTTCTGCTGCCCTGGCCTGCAAGTGGGCAGAAGGGCCCCTCTCTGCTTCCTTCTCTCCAGGGTCCTGGGCCCCCTCCCCAGGACCTCACCCTGGAGAGCCTCTTTCCTGTGGCCAGCTTCCAGTCTGCACTGTCTGGAGCACAGGAGCCCTGCCATCCCCCACCGTCCCCATCAAGGCCAAGGGGCTGTGGCTGGAGGAACCGGGAAGGGCAGGGCAGGGGTGAGTAGGGTGCTGCAGTGCCAGCTGGGTCTGGAGTCCTTCCCTACCATCTGCCTCTTGCCTTTCAGTCAAGCTGACCCCAAGTCCCACCTTCCCCAACAAGATCCACTACTTGAGCAGTTCCCTGCAGCGGATCAGCAGCGAGCTGAACGGTGTCCTCAGCATGCTGGGCAGCCTCAACACTCAGCCCCTGCCACCGCTCTTCACTTCAACACCAGCAAAGTTCTCTCCCCTGGCCTCCAAGGGCACCCCTGTTCCCACCTACCCCTCCCTGCCCAGGGTCCCAGCCCCGGCCCCTGATACACCCATGTCTACCCGGTGGGCCTGGGACCCGGGGCTGGGCCCTAGGCTCTCCTCCTCTGTGGCTCAAACAGTGGACGACTTCCTGGTGGAGAAGTGGCGCAAGTATTTTCCAAGTAAGCCTCCTTACGGGCTGTGCACAGTTCCAGCTAATCCTTCCCGCCTTTCTTCTCTTCCTTTTTTTCCTCCCTCCGTTGCCTATCCCCCACTCTGCCAGCTGTGGCATGGTCCCTTGGTCCATGGTCCATGTACTCTGCCTGTGGGTCCCTGGTGAACAAGACCTTGCTGGTTGTCCTGCAGCCAGAGGTTCTCTGGGGTCAGGATGGTTCTCCTGGAGCCTGAGCTGACTGAGGCCTGGGCTATGGATTCTTGAGCTTGGCAGAACCTTGAAGGTCATTGTTGTCATCGTCATAATAGCTACCATCTTGTGCAATGTGTTATGGGCCAGGCATTTTATATACGTTTTTTTATTTAGTCCTTATAATAACCTTCTGAGGTAGTCATCATTTACCCCCACTTTACAGATGAGGAAACTGAGACTCAAAGAGGTTAAGTAATATGCTCCAGGGTACCCAATAAGTGAGTAATGAACTTGGGTTTGACCCAGGTCTCTGACTCGGGATTCTGCTCGTGGCCCCTTGGCTGCATGGCTTCCTCTTGTTCCTGTGGCAGGTGGCCTCCCCTGATCTCACAGCCCTGCTGGGGCATGTGAAAAGCCATAAAAAAGCAGTCATTTGAGGGAAAAAGTTTTCTCTCTTCTCCCCCTCCACCCAAATTGAAAAGTAGATTAGTTTGGAAAATAAATAAATAGAACAATTCCTGCCTTTCACCTCCAACCCCTGAAACTTTTCCTGTATTGGATTGTTTGTTTGTTTTGGGGGGAGGGCACCACCTTGTGTGTGTCAGATGAGCAGGGAGGCCACCAGGCTGAACGCCTGCCCATTTCTGAACAACTTCCTCCTACCTTGCTAGCTGGAGTTCCAGTCCTCAGCAGTGGCCCCGCCCCCCTGGAGAATAGACTGGGTTATGTGTCGGCCAGGTAAGCCTCCCACTGGGCTTTGGATGGAACTACACAGGCTGCTTGCTCCCTGTGCCTCTCTGGGCAGGTGGGACCTCTGAGGGGAACAGTCCTCCTGGGCCTGTTGCCCAGAGAGGTCAGGCCTCCAGTCCACAAGGCTGTCCCCGCCTTGCCTTGGTCTAAGGCGCCCCTCAGAAACCAAAGAAAAGTCAAGTCCATACCACTGAGGTCCCCATCGAGGCAGGGTGGGGCTTACCTGGCCTGGCTTGGTGAGGAACCTGCCCTGTGTACCTATAGGAGAAACCAGCCCCTGGTGAAACCCTGCACAGCCCCTTCCTGCTGGCCCCTCCAGCCCCTCTAGTCTGGCCTTTTTCTTTGCCATTGAGCTCTTTGTCTGCTTCATGTGTATGGCTCCATTCTTCCCCAAGTCCTGCTGAGCAACATCTGGAGTGAGAGGGACACCCTGTCGGGGAGACAGACAGGCAATTACTTAAACCTGTTATTAATTTCCCATTCATCTTATTCCTTGCCAAATGCATCCCTCTTTCCTTCCCCCACTAGATCCCTAACCAGTCCCCCCACCCCTTGACTAGCTTGAGAGCTGATGCTGGGCAAGTATTTGAGTCGATGGGGTGGGGAGCCTCTTTTGCTTATGAGATTGGCTGGGAGTATGCAGGTATAGGAGCCTAGAGCCTTGATGTCAGTAGTATTCACCCAGGAAAGGGGCAGAGGGTGTCTGCCGCCTTCCCTTTTGGGAACTGATGCTTGTCATTCTAGGGGGGCATTCCAGAGTTGATGCGGGAAGAGGTCAGATCTTGCCAGTAGAGGAAGCTTTGACTTACTAAAGAGACCCTGAGAAAGGCTGCAGCTGGCATGCTGAGAGGAAGCGGAGGCGGTGGGATGTGCTGGCGTGTGGTCTGCTGTCTGCACGTCCGCTTCCTCCAGCACGCCTTCCTCTTGCCCTTTGCCCACGCTGTCCTTTTCCTTCCCAGTGAGCAGCTCCGCCTTCTGCAGCACCCCCATTCCCAGCTCCCTGAGGCGGGCAGTGCCAACTTTCAGGGCATGATCGAGGCCAACCGAAAGTGGCTAGAACATTTCAAGAATGACCCCAAGTTGTATCCTTTTAGCTGGTTTCCAAACTCCAGTCCTTTCCTGCTGTAGAGAATGGGCTGGCTGACCTGGGCTGTGGGGCCTGCTGCATGTGCCCTGGGGGTCCAAGGAGGACTCATTCCCCGAAAGTGTTCAGCTGACCGCAGAGTTTTCCTTCACCTTGTGGCCAGACGTCCCTTCTCAGTGCCCAAGCCGACAGCCCGCTCAGGCCTGCTGCAGCTGGGCCTGGATGAGAACAACAGACTGAAGGTGTATCACTATTAAGGCCCTGAGTGATGGGTGTGGGCCAGCCTGGCCTCTCTTCCACCCAGAGCAAGTGCCTGAGGAGCTGCCTGCACTTTATTCCCTCTATAAATTATTCTCCTGTCCCCTTTGCTGCTCGGCTGACTCAGGATTGGAGGAACCACCGGGGACTGGGGGGTGAAAAGGATGGCACGGCTGGAAGCAGCAAGCCGCACCCTCTGTGACTGTGTAGCATATCTCAGGCTGAACTGTTTTGGACTTCTTCGAGCCAGCAGCTCCTGCATCAGCGTGACAACACTGATGATGTGGGCAGCTGAGGGGCAGGCTGGTGTGGGGCACCAGGGATGTGGACACCTTTAGGAAGAAGAGTGGTATTTGAGGAGTTGCCTTTGAAGGCCACAAGAATCCCTTTGGAGTCTGGTTGGTCCCTTGGAGCTGCAGGGTGCTGCTCGGGGCTCCTGCAAAGATGATGTGTTGGGTCATTAATATGCCAGGACACAGCCCCCCAGCATTCTGCACCCTGGAGCCAGGCTCCCCTGGGTCCATACCTGTTTTCTAATACCTCAGCCTCATAGAGATCAGGCCTTTTCCTTTTTTTTTTTTTTAATGCTCCGTTTCTTGAGCACTTGGTTTTGCCTGTTGATTCTCAGAATTGGGCTCCTCTGCCCCACTCCCTGCCTGAGGTTGCTGGAGGCTGAGCCCAGGAAGCTTTGTGGCATATCTTCCCTCTGCTGGCACTGTACTTTCCTCAGCCCCTCATCCACAGAGAGGTCCAAGGTCGACTCTCAGGTCTCAAGCACACAATTTCTCCAAGAAGCCAAAGAGCCACAGGAACAGCCTGGGATGCCTTCTAGGCCCCTCAGTTTTTCTCTTCCTAGACACCTGGAGTATATTCATGGGTCCTTGTTTTCATTTATCTTTTCCACTTGGCTCCTGGCACCTGGGTTGCATAAAAACAGTTCCATCTCGCCTTCCACCTGGGCCACCCTGTGCTCCCCACCCCATCCCACTGCAGCCTCTTCTCAGAGCTTGGCGACTAGGAGAGGAGGTTCACGGCAGGGTCAGCCCCTGGCCTTGGCAGTGAGGGATCTTGTACCAGTCGGCGTTGCTGCCATTTTGGCACAGCTCCCTGCAGCCCCACTTCCCATCATTGCGCTCCTTGGGGTTTGCAGAAGATGTTCTCTGACATCTGTCTCATTGTTTAAATAAAATGCCCCCATTTTTCTTGTCTTTAAAACTGTGGGGTTGCCCTTACCTCTCCAACACATAGTAGCCAACTCTTTCCCTCCCACCACTCATTTCCCTGCCATGGAATAAGCAACTAAGATCCAAATCGGCTTTTTTTTTTTAACCCCCTCAGATACATTTTAGGCTCCAGCCTACCACACAGAAAAGGTCCGTTTTGTTATTTGGTTCATCCTGTGTGCTTTGGAAATGGCTCACGTGTTATAACCAACTCTGGTGACAATCCTGTGTTTTCTACATCAATTAAATCGCTGCAGGTCCATTTTCTACAAGGCAGGCGTGTGACTGTGTCTCCTCCTCTTTAGAGGCCTTTGCCTCATTTCCTCCTCAGAAGAAGGGAGGAAGGAAAAAAATTAATATTCATGGAACACCTCCTAGGTCTCTGGCTTACTCATCATAAGAAACCTATGATGTAGATATTTTCACCTCTATTTTTATGGAGGAAGAAACCAAGGCTCAGAGACTTAAGTGCCTGGGGTCACAGAGAAAGTTCAGAGCCCTATCCCTGCATCGCGATACCTCCAGAACTCCTCCTGCCCAGCTGCCAGCCCCTGGGAAGTGCTGACTCTCCATCTCTCCCTTTGCATCTCCCCCCACCCCCATCTGCCAGCTGGAAACCCATAATGCTGTTTCGCAAAGGCCAGTTAGCAATTTTCCCCTATGCAGACAAGTGAAAGATAAGCCCTCGAAGCCCTGAGCTGACAAAGTTAGATGGTCTATTTCTGCTCCAGTGATGTGAGCAACCTGCATTCAGTCTTGGATTTATAGTAACCAAATCGGTAGGAGAACCAACTGAGGTGGCCATGTTTCATGGATTTGCGTAAGAAAACCAAGTTAAACACAAACCATCCAATAACCCAGCCACCTCTGTGTCCCAGTGTCCTGGCAGCTCTGATAAACAGAGGAAGAAAGAAACCTAACATTTATTGAATGCCTTCTGTGTGCCAGGTTCTATTCATGCTATCTCATGTAATCCTCTTACCCTTAGGAAGTGGTATACTTATTTCATAGATGAGCACATTTACGCTCAGAGATGTTAAGAGACTGTAGCCCAAGGTCACACAACTAATAACCCAGGATTTGAACCCAAATCCATATGTCTCTGAAAGTCAAGTCTTCTGACCGGGCTCCCCTATGTCAGCATCTCCTGTCCTGGCTCACAGAACAGTCCTGGCCAGCTTGGTCTGAAACCTTCGTCTCAGGAAGGGATGGTTTCTAGCCAGGTGACAAAAACCTTCCTGGGCCAAAGTTTGCAAAGGGTAAAGATTCCAAAATGTCCCATTGTTCTCCTTGTGGATTTTAGAATTTAACTGTGGAGACTAGAAACTTAGACCTTTGGAGCTGAAAGAGGCCTTGGGGATCACTTGTTCAGCCATTCTTCTCTTATAGTGGAACAAACGACCTACAGAGGTCACATGCTTTGCCCAGAGTTCCACAATCAGTGGACCAGCCTGGGGCTTCAGGAAAGAGTATTTTTGTAAAAAGATTTATTTTGAATCGGTCATGTTGACATGGTTCAGTATTCAAATGGTAGAGAAGTCTCTCACTCTACCCAGGAACCATCTAGTGATCCTCGAAGGTAACAAATAGTATCAGATTTTTCTGGAGATTTTATGCAAATACAAGAAAAGGCATTACTTTGATCCTCTCCACCGTCATTCCTAACATAGCATCAGATGGATTCCCAAAACTCTTGTGAGATGTTTACTGACAATTTTCTTTAAGGGAACAATGTTGGAAGTGATGGTAGACACACTCCCCACCCCCACCCCACACACAGATAAACACAAATCTCCACACAAAATAGCACTATGGGGAGTGAGGAAATAACCCTGACCTTAGGACACCCTAAGATTGGTTAAGAGCTACGGCTGCTAACCGAAAGGTCAGCAGTTCAAATCCACCAGGTGCTTCTTGGAAACCCTATGGGGCAGTTCTACTCTGTCCTGTAAGGTCGCTATGAGTCGGAATCGACTCAACGGCAGTGGGTTTGGTTTTTTGGTTTTAGGACACACCGGTTTACTTTTGACTCTTAATGCTTACCAGCTCTGTGATCTAAGCAAATCCTTTCTTGGCCCCAGTCTCCTCCCTGGTCCAAAGCTCTAAGCCTGAATCCAGACTCCATGGATGAAGTGGAGGTGGGGTGGCTGCCTCAGCTTCAGTAACTCTGAGGGGTCAGCCTTGGGGGAGGAGTTGGCCTCATACCTCCCTCCAGTGGCCTAAGATAGGGCCATGGGGTTGGGGGGATGCTGAGAGAGAATTGCTGGTCTTAGCACCAGCTTTTTGGGGGTGGTGGGGAAGTAATGGTTAAAAAAAAAAGGAGTGCCTGCTGTCACCAGTGTCCTGATGAATTGGCTAGTCCACTTGTTCCCCCTTTTCCTCTTGCCTCTCCTCCCTCCCTCCCCTGCTTCCACCATTGAGTTTGCCGTCTCCAGCAGGTATGTTCCACAGAATGCCAGGTGAAGGTCAGTTTGACGCTCAACAACAAAAGGAAAACACAGACTTACCCCTTCTTTTCCAGTTCTTTTTAGTTTGAAAACATAAGAATGCACTCTTTTTTTTCCCATTGGTGTGTCACACGGAGGCCAGCACACACATTAGCAGTGACCTTGTTTCTGCCAAATGGGTCGCTTGAAATGGGAGCCTTAACTTATTTGAGACCTATCACTGTCGTTCGGAAAGAAGAAAAGAAAGATGCTGGTGCTCCACTGTCATAAATAGCACTCCTCACATCAGTGTAGGGTTGGGAGGTTGTAGGCGTTTGTAAATATGAGTTGTGGTAATTCAGAATTTGCTAACTTTTTTTTTTTTAATCAGATGAGGAGTGGAGTAAATGGTCAGGGATTCTGCTTCAAATAGTACCTTCCTGGACAGCTTGCACACAGAGTCGAGTTCTAAACTCCATTATGGGTTAGAAAATGTATTCTATGCTGGGTTGAACCCCAAGGTCTTGTCTTTGGGGTCATCTCATTCACACTGTCCCCCGTCAAGCTTATCACCCTCATGGTGGCTGTGTGGGTGTCTGTGCTTTTAGAAGGTCTCATGGCATCTCTTCTGAGAGTGTGGGAGGCTCCGTTCTGGCCCAGCTGGGCACTCTCGTCATAGCCCTGAACCTCAGCCCACACGTCCTCCCTGGGAGGACCCACTACTGAAGGGTCCAATAGCTCCTACGTTTCCTTTCCAGGGCCCCTGAGGTTTGTGAGGCTGTTGAGAGGTTCCCAGCAATGTGATCTCTGACCCTGAAGGCTCAGGTTGGGATCCCAGAGTCCTTTGAGATGGAGTACAGGGTGATGGGGTACAGGTCTTCTGTGGAGCTGTTGGCACTGCACATCTCCAGGACTAATGAATGCAGTTTGCTTAGAGGCAAGGCTTGGGACAAGATGGCAAGGGAGGAAGGCTCCTCGATCACAGCTGATACCTCTTCTCCTTGGATGGGTCAGACCAGCTGGTTAGTTTCCTCTCTCCTTTATTTCTTCAAATGAACCCGATCACCTTCATCTCATCCATTTGTCAATTGCTTACTCCAGGCCCCGGCCTTCTAATCAGACAGAGGGGCTGGATCTGGATCACTGGAATGATTGATTCTGAGTTGGGAGAGAGCTCTACTGGCTTCATTAAGTCAGCACTAGCCCGCCGTCCTGGGAGCCACCACTGTCTCTCCAGCAGCCTCCTAACTATGCAGGGAGAGCTGCTCTGTGATGAAGTGATTTGTAGGTAGGCACTATGGAGTGGGAGGGGCCACCCTCATCTCTAGGAAGCACAGATTTTCCCCCAGCTCCCACTTTAGAAATTCCTCTAGGATGGTCACGCCTGAGGTTCACCCTTCAGCCAAAGATTAGACAGGTCTATAGGGCCAGCAATAACACACATGAGGGATGTGCTTCATAGTTCAACCATGTGTACAAGACTGATGGGCACACCAGCCCAAAAGCAAAGATGGGAAGGCAGGAAGGGGCAGGAAAACTGGATGAATGGAAACGGAACCCGGGGCAGAGAAGGGGAGTGTTGACACATCATGGGGTTGGCAACCAATGTCACAAAACAATTTGTGTATTAACTGTTTAATGAGAAACTAATTTGCTCTGTAAACTTTCACCTAAATCACAAAAAACAAACAAACAAACAAAAACAACAACAACAGCTGACCATCAAAATTCCTCTAGGATGGGAGCAGTCAGCTTTTGCTTTCCAGAGCAGAGTGGAGGGGGTTGGAGGCCTGTCTGGATCCTTCTCTTGAGAAGAAGACCTTCTTAGAGGAAGAGGGACACCTGTTCTTGGAAGGTAGGAAGCCGAGGGACAATTTGGTGAGTCCTTCTCTCAAGGTTAAAAGCAGAGAGGGTATGACTCAAACAAGGGCTTCCAGTTACCATTCTTCCACTTCCCCCTCCCTGTGCCTCAATTTTCTCATCATAAATTGGCTGTGAGGATTAAAAAAATTAATCCATGTAAAGTCCTCAGAACAGAGCTCAGCACGTAGTAAGGACTCAGTTGTTGTTAGCTGCTGTTGTTGTCAATTCTGACTCATGGTGACCCCATGTGTACAGAGTAGAACTGCTCCATAGGGATTTCAAGGCTGTGACCTTCAGGAGCAGATCGTCAGGCCTGTCTTTCAAGGCGTCTCTAGGTAAGTTTGAAGCACCGATCTTTTGGCTAGTAGTCGAGCACTTAACTGCACCAATCAGGGACTCCTAAGGACTCAATAAATGTTAGCTACTGTTACTATCATTACTCCGGAGATTCTGCAACTTCTGTGATTACTTCTGTGGCTTCCCCATGATTAACAACAACACTCTTGGACAACAAAGAGAAAAACATGGCAAGGAAGGGATTTGCTGGGGAGGCATTGACCTTCATAGCCAGTCATGTGTGAAGGAGAACCCCAAGGAATCATGCGAGCGGGACCTCGGAAGAGAAAGGAGAGCAAGCACAGGCCTTGGGGCTGGCAGGTAGGCAAGCAGGAGGCAGAGGAGAGGAGAGGAGAGGTGTCTGGCTGGAGAGGGCACCTGGGTTAGAATGGAAGACCTGCTCCCAGAGTTTCCCACAAGGAGCCAGCGCCTACCAACTGCATGGACTGGTGACCAGTCCTAGTGACCAGTCCATCTGTAGGACTGGAAAGGGGCAAAGGTGGGGGGAGATAGGCTTTTTTTGAGTACCTATTATGTTAGGCTGAGTCTGAGACCAAAGTATGGCTCCAAGGCTCAATATTATGCTGCCTACAAAAGACCTGGGTTCAAATTCAGTCTTCCATTTACTAGTGGGGCATCTTTTGGAAATGATTCATCTCTCTAGGCTTAGTTTCCTCATTTGTATAATGGGCCTGAAAATACCTCACACTACTGAAAGAATTAGTGAAATAACCTATGTCAGGCACCCTGGGTGAAGTGCCCTGAATCGCCATAAACTGCAGAGTGGTATGGAAATTAAGTTATTTTCCAGTGTCTGCTTGAATACTTCTTCCAAGGACAAGGTGCTTATCACCCCGCAAGGTAGCCCATCCTGCTGTTGAATGGCTCTGAGCTCTGGCTGTTAGGGAGCCTTCTTTCTTTTTAAAATATTTTATTGTGTTTTAGGTGAAACTTTACACAGCAAATTAGGTCCCCATTTAACAATTTTTATACAGCTTGTTGCGTGACATTGGTTACATTTTTCACAATGTGTCAGTGTTCTAATTATTTCCATTCTGTTTATTGTGTTTGCATTGATCTAGCTTCTCTGCCCCTCCTTAGCTTTCATTTTTGTTTTAGAGTAAATGTTGACAGTTTGATCTCATATAGTTGATTGTTTAAGGGAGCACACTACTCATGGGTGATATTATTTATTTTGTAAGCTAATCTGTTATTTGGATGAATGGTGGCCACCGAGAGTAGCTTCAGTTCCAAGTTCAAAGGGTATCTTAGGGCAATAGTCTCAGGGGTTCTTCTAGTCTCTATTGGTCTACTAAGTCTGTCCTTTTTTTTAAGAATTTGAGTTTTGTGCTACATTTTTCTCCCTTTCTATCTGGGACCTTCTATTGTGTCCCTGGTCAAAACGATCATTAGTGGTAGCTGGGCACCATCTAATTCTTCTGGTCTCAGGCTAGATGAGGCCGTGTTTCATGGGGGCTATTAGTCCTGTGGACAAGTTTCTTTTCTGAGTCTTTGGTTCCTTCATTCTGTTTTATTCCAGACAAGCAGAGACCAATAGTTGTATCTTAGATGGCTGCTGGAGGCCTTCTCTCTTAGTTTTGCTAAATGCAAAAAATGCACCCTCCTGTGAAACAGGGTGATCACTGACACCCTCTCCTTCCCCTTCACCCCTCTCAAAAGCACACACAGGAGTTACAGCATAGTACACATATTTTCACAGGGCCTGTCGATGATAATAGCCTCTATTTACATCATGAACAAGCCCTGGTGGCACGGGTTAAGTGTTCAGCTGCAAACCGAAAGGTTAGTGGTTCGAAACCACCAGGAGCTCCGTGGGAGAAAGATGTGGCAGTCAGTCTGCTTCTGTAAAGACTGGAAACCCTGTGGTGCAGTTTGCCCCTGTCCTACAGGGTCACTCACTGTAAGTCGGAACTGACTCAACAGCAGTGGGTTTTTTTGGTTTTATTTACATATCATGAGCCAGTGCTATGGTACCTACATTGAATCCTGAGGTAGGCAATACTAACTCCATTTTACCAGACTGGAAAAAACAAAACAAAAACAAGACTTGGAAAGGTTAAGCTAGTAGGTGGCAGAATCAGAATCCAAACCTGGATCAGAATAAGTCATCCTGACTTCCAGGTTTGGTTGTGCATGTTGGCACTTGTGGGTACCAATGTGTATACCCTGATGACTATGTACCTGCCCTGTTGGCACTAGGAATGGAGGGCGAGTGGGAAGGTGCTGAGGCTGGAGATTCAGAACAGCTTTTCCTGTGAAGAAGGGGAAAGCCTTCTGGTCTACCCTTTCTTCTTTCTCCTACTGCCCCTGCTACTTGCAGAGGCCAGCAGAACCTCTGAAGGAAGGAAGGCTGGCGTTTGTGCATTGAAATGGATAACACATCTCTTTCCTCAGCCCATTTCCTTTAGAAAGCTGCCAGGCTCCAGGGCCACAACAGCATCCACTCAGCTGCAGCCAGGAGAGGTTGGGGGTGCATGCCTGGGTGCTCCCCTGCAGCCTCAGGCCCCTGATTTCCTGGAGAGGTGCTTCTCTCCACCCTTCGGGAATCTCTTCCTGGGGATTTTAGGCCCCAGTCGAGGGAGGCAGCTGAGGGTTGAGGGCAGAGTCACACAGACCCACCCTGAAGCCCTGAATCTGCCACTTGTCACCTCTGTGCTCTGGACAGGTGACTGTCACCCTGTGCCCTTAGCACCTGGAAGATTTTCCTCCTCAGTCAAGCCTGTCTAATTCCCTCTCTCTCTGGAATGGTGAGCCCTAGGCTTCTGCTGTCCAGGCACCCTGGTGTCCCTGCAGCCTACAACAACCCACTGCCTCCTACAACAAAGCCCTGTGCAGCTCATAGGCTGCTCCTCTCTGCTTGGCTCCAGGATAATCCGGCAGTCTTTCGGGGACAGCCGAGCAGTGATGACTCCCACGCCGAAATCCACAGGGAGAGGTGGGCGGGCAAGAGTGGGGGAGCTCTGATGTGCCGCCCCCCAGGAGAGGCCAAGCTCTCATCTAGTCTCTTGTTCCTCTTGGAGGGGTCTCCAGCATTGAGAGGCTTGGAGCCCAGGGTGGCTGGGTAGAGTCAGAGGCTTTAGAAACGCTGAGGTGGAGGGAGGCTGCCAGGCTCTCGCAAAGACCACTGGGGCCCGATACTAATGGTCCGTCCCCATGTGCGCTCTGGGGACTCCAGTGAGATGCTCCACTGGCCCTGCAGTGGCTGCTGGTGGCTGCTCGGAGTTCTCATGTAGAGCCCTCTCTGTCACACGTGTCCAGGAGGCACTGGTGGCTGCAGAGAGCCTGCACTGCTCCCTGGCCTAGGCCCAGGGACTCAGGGCCATGACCTGCCTGGGGAAGGGTCCAAAATCAAGAGAAAAAGAATGACACCAACAGCAGCAGGAGGGCTTTAGAGAGGATGTGGGTGAGGCCTCCTGTGGGGGAAGTGAAGGCATTAGCATGGGGTGGGGAGGTGGGAGGTTAACCCCACATAGGCCCCTCTTTTTGGGTGACTCCAGTTTAGAAGCAGGGGGCCAAGGGCCAGCTCTTGGTTGCCACTGGTGATTGTGAATTTAGGGATATGTCAGGATCTTCTGGGCCTTCAGAGCTTTCTTCCTTGGAGATAGATGCTGTAAGGGTTTGCTTTGTTGTTGTTAGGTGTTGTCGAATCCGTTCCAACTCAGCGACCCAGCGTACAATAGAGCAAAACACTGCCCAGTCCTGTGCCATCCTCATGATTGTTGTTATGCTTCAGCCCGTTATTGCAGCTACTGTGTCAGTCCATCTCGTTGAGGGTCTTCCTCTTTTTCACTGACCCTCTACTTTACCAAGCGTAATGTCCTTCTCCAGGGACTGGTCCTTCCTGATAACATGTCCAAAGTATGCAAGACGAAGTCTTGCCATCCTTGCTTCTAAGGAGCATTCGGGCTGTACTTCTTCCAAGACAGATTTGTTCGTTCTTCTGGCAGTCCGTGGTGTGTTCAATATTCTTCACCAACACCATAATTCAAAGGCATCAATTCTTCTTCGGTCTTCTTTATTCATTGCCCAGCTTTTGCATGCATATGAAGCGATTAAAAACACCATGGCTGGGGTCGGGCACACCTTAGTCTTTAAAGTGACATCTTTGCTTTGCTGGAGACCTTCATTTCCCACCTGCTCCCCTGGATGCAAGCACCAGATCAAATTCTGGCTTCTCTGAGACCTGGCCCTCTGATCTGATGGTCATTATCTTGCCTTGCTCTCACTTCCAGTTAAAAGCATTTTTACTCACATTATGGCCTTTCAGTCTCATCAACCTGGCAATGCAGCGATTATTTTCCCATTTCACAGAAGAGAAAATTGAGGCCTATGGAGGTGAAGCTGCTTTCCCAGGGTCATACTGCTGATAAATGAACATGAGGATTTGAGTCCACATTCCCTGCTTTTTGCATCATGATACTTAGCATGGTGCCTGCCACATGGTAGGTACTCAGCCAATGCTACCTTCCAGGCATCCCCTGGGTTCCTGTAAAGGGTCCCAAGAAGGCTGATGGAACCTGGCTTTGGAGTTCAAACCCTGGCTGTACCTCTCACCAAGCCAGTGACCTTGTGCAAGTCACCAGACTTTGCCTTTTGTCTGAGCCTATAAAATGCAGATAATAATACCTCTTTAGGGCAAACATCACGAACACATATTTTTTCCATCCTTAGCTCCTTACCACCAATCACCACCTTTTTCTCCCTACCTCCCCTGTTTCCTCCTCCCCCAGCCCAACCACTGCTATTTTGTAATGCAAAAACAGGCGGAAGGAGAGGGCAAGGGGACATTTTCCAAGAGGAGAGGAGGGTAGAGCTGAGAAGGGCTGGAAAGGAGGGGCAGGAGTGTTGGGCAATGCTGGAGGCCGAGGCCCTGGTAGAGCTGCAGGGCGTGAGGACTTGGACAGGAGAGGAGGGTGTAAATGGATATTACTTTCAACTGTTTATTTGGATCCCCTTCGAGGTCACAAAGCTAATGATAAGTTACTTTCTTTTCATTTGTGGACTGAGGTTTTTTGACCAGCACCATTATGAGACAGAACCACGTGGGATTTTGTGTCCATAGGAGTTACACTTTCTTACAAGGTAGTTGTAAAGATAGGAGAGTATCCATGTTAAGTGGTTAGAGTGCTTAACACACAGTAGACTTGTAATAAATGGCAGCAGTTATTATTCTAGTGTTTTCTTTTACTTTGGGCCACTATGCTGAGAGAATCAATATTTCATGGAAGTTCAGACTCACTGATCTTCCTTCACTTCCTGCTCATTTCTCCCACTATTTGTCCTTCATCCATCTATCTAACATTTATCATGCTGCTGTGAAGTCAGGCACAGTCCTTGGTGTAACAGGGAATGAATAAAACAGTTCCCCTGCCCTTGGGGAGCTTATCAGCTAAGAACGATGTCTGTCATGTTGGGGAGGAAAGAGACTTACTTGTTCTATGTGGCCCCCAGAAGTGGTACTAAGCCTTTTGGCTGGAAGTCAGAGGAGGCGGAGCAAATTAAGTGTAAGGGAGACTTTCCTAGCCGAGCTGTCCAAAGGTGAAATGGGCTGGCTTGGGAAGTGACGAGCTCTTCATCAGAAGGTATTCATATGAAGGCAACACGACCCTTGATGATTGCTGAAGGGATTCAAGATTTGGATGGAAGCCTGGACTAGGTGGCCTTTAAGGCCTCTTTGAGTCACGAGATCATCTGACCTCTAGAGATGCTAAAACCAAAACTGAATCCCCTCCAGGGTAACATACAACTGGAAGCTGTTCTCTTTTCTGACTGAGAGCATTGCTGCCACTTCGCAGAAGAAAGTGTGGACTCTGGGAGGAAGGAGAACCTGGTCCTCCCATCCTCTCCTACAGACACACAGATGCCCTCCTCCTCTCTGAGCTCATCGGATGCTGTTCCCCACCCTTTTGCCTGCGTAGGAACCCAAGATGTGGAAGCAGGGGAGATGGCATGGGGGGAAGGAGTCATGGCCTGGGTGATAGGGAGAGGATTTCCGTGGTGAGCCAGGTTCCCCCTCATCTCCCGCATGAGTCGATGCTAGCTGTTGTAAAAATTAAACCCCCAAATCACAGTGGCTTAGTACATTAAAAGTTTATTTCTTGCTGTCACAAAATCTCGTTGGCATTGGTGGGGGCAGAGGGGCCTCTGTTCTGCATAGATGTATAGGAACTTAGGTGGACAGAGACTTTCATCTTTAATAAGTGACTTCCAAGCTCACCTTGGATGTTGTTGTGTAGTTGGAGAGAGGAGTGTGGCTAGGGAGGTTTGATGAAGTAGCTGCATCTCTTCTGCCACATTCCACTGGTCAGAACTCAGTCGCATGGCCCCATCTAAAAGTAAGGGGGTCTGAGAACTGTGGCCACTGGCTGGGCTGCCACTTCCCAGCAACAACTCTGCTCTGTGGAGGGGGACCACGAGGCTTTGTTTGGTGGCAGCTAGCCACCCCAGACACATCCCCCCTCCCAGGCTTCCCTCCTTAGGCCTCTGCCAATTTGCATACACATCAGACAGTGAGCCCCATGAGGCTTTTTTACACAGTAAAAAACAGGTCACAGACGTGTTAACGGGCATTTGGTGAGTGAACAAGTGCTTGGGTATCATCTTGCTTGTTCAATATACAGATGCCTGGGCTGCATGCCCACAGATTGTGATACGGTTGGGCTTGGTGAGATCTAGGCTTTTGTATTGTTCAACAGGTTCCTTGGGTGAATCTGATGTGCAGCCAAGTTTGAGAACAACTAGTTTAACTCTGGCTGTTGGCAGAAGAGGGAGAGCAGGGGTGGTCCCTCTGAAGGCCTTTGGGAGGAGGGATTCACAAACTTTAACATGCACATGAACTTCCTGAGGATCTTGCTAATGCAGATTCTGATTCAGTAGTTCTGGGGTCAGGCCTGAGGTTTTGCATTTCTCACATGCTCCTAGGAGATGCTAATGCTGCTGGTCCGTGGACCACACTTTGAGTATCAAAGCTATAGAAGGACAACGTGGAGATCTGAAGAGGTGCAAGAAAATGTTTAGAATGACTTCTCCAGATACATAGACCAGTTGGGGTTAAGTGAGAAGGAGCAGGAGTTAAGCTGATTTGTGAATTAGCTTCTGGTTACAGTTCAAACAGGCAAGTTTGTGCTTTAGCTAAAGAACACATCAAAGTTAGGAATTATTACCAAATAAAATTGTGTATTTCACGTAAGTCTGTTTGAATTTCTCAGATCTTATGTTTTATATTAAGGGGCCCTGTTCAGTTTAACACAAGTTAAATGGGCTAATGTTTAGTTTTTCTGTTGCCTCTCCAAGTCCTTCTTACCCTACACAGTCCACCTCAGGTCCCAGGCCTTCCACAATAGTCCTGCAGGGTTGAATCCCTCCCCTCCTCCAACTGCCCCTCACCAGAAGAAAGTACATTCC
The DNA here is from genome assembly GCF_000243295.1 of Trichechus manatus latirostris. Taxonomy (NCBI): domain Eukaryota; kingdom Metazoa; phylum Chordata; class Mammalia; order Sirenia; family Trichechidae; genus Trichechus; species Trichechus manatus. The sequence continues at coordinate 4,314,884 of NW_004444079.1, read as the reverse complement.
CATCCCATTGCTATCCAGTCGATTTCGACGCATAGAGGCACTATACGACAGAGTAAAATGGCCCCATAGGGTTTCCAAGGAGTGGCTGTTGGGTTCAAACTGTTGACCTTTTGGTTAGCAGCCAAGCTGTTAGCCACTGTGCTACTGGGGCTCTAGAAAGTACATTAAGGCTCCCCATTCCAGCCAGCCCAGCACTTTGAGATCACCAGCCTGAATTTTTTGCTAACAATTCCACATTGGTGTCCTGCTGGTAAATCCAGCTTGCTCACCTGGTCCTGGTGGACTCTCACCTTGCAGCATCCTTGGAGCAGAACTAAACTCAGCTTCTGAACAGCGACACATTGGGTAGTATGGTTCAGTGGTTAAGGAATCAGACACCCTTGAGTTTGAATCTCATCTCCATCTCTTCCTGCTCCTCTAATCTTGGATAAATTATTTAACTCCTCAGATCTCCAGCTTTCTCACCTGTCAAATGGTAATCACGATCCCTCCCTCCCAAAGCTACAACGAGGGGTACATAGCCAGTGCAGGGAAAGCGTTTAGCCCAGTACCTGACACATAGTATAAACCAGTTGTCACTGAGTCAACTCTGACTCATGGCGATCCCATATGTGTCAGAGTAGAACTGTGCTCCACAGGGTTTTTAATGGCTGAGTTTTTGGAAGTAGATCTCCAGGCCTTTCTTCCCAGGTGTCTCTGGTGGATTCAAACCTCCAACCGTTCGGTTAGCAGTGGAGTGCATTAACTGTTTGCATTACCCAGGGACACTGACACACAGTATTGGGCTCCGTAATGTGGTTCCTTTTGCAGCCTTTTAGGTGGGCACCTCCATCTTTGCCCACTCTGGGCTCTGGGGAGTTGTTCGTTCCCCTGTGCTGGTCAAGCTGCCCTCGTTAGAGGGCTTGGGTCTGATTTATGTTTTCCCAGTGCCCAGCATGCTGGGGGTGGGTGCGGCACTCTAAGTCAAGTTCTAGGAAGAATTCCCAGGTTTCATCATTGTGCTTGCAGTTTGGGAGATGACCTGCAGATGGCACACACAGCCCTGGGAGGCGTCCCTTCCTCCTAGGGATGGAGTGAAACTGGACTGTCACCAGGTGTGTGGAATGCAGGGCCTTCGTTCTCACTGATGCCATTAGCTGGTTCTTGCGGCTGGGTCATGGGGTGGGGGGTGGGGGCTGAGGTGGGGATTTTCCCAAGGGCCTAGGAATCACCGAGGTGTATGTAATTTCTTCCCACTCCCCTCTTGTGGCATCGACTCTCCTACCTTGCAGTGCGGTTTTCCTGAGAGCAAGCGCTTCTGTGTCCCCGTACACGCTAGGTGCTCAGGGAATGTTTGTGGAGTAAGTTGCTTCCTGGAAGGTGCTTCTGTTAAGGGCCATGTATTCCAGGTAGGGCCTGACCAAGGCCCAGATCGACAGGTACAATCTACCTGCATCCTGCACAAACTCCTCCCTCCTTCCCCCGGCCCTTCGGTCACCATCCCAGCTCCTCTTCTCAACTTTGGGGTGACAGCGGGTCCCAGACTTACCTTCCTTCTAGATTCCCGATCCACAACTCAGCCTCAACTTGGGGTACTGAGTTTTGCATTTCTTGGATACACTTCCTTTCCACCCAGGGGTCCTGGCCACGGTGGAGGGAGGGCTCTTTCCCCCTCCTCCAGACCATGCACTCCATGTCCCTAGTCTCCTGGCCTGGGTCTTCCCCTCTCCTCTGCCTATCCACACCCTTCATGACCTTGGAGGTCCAACCCCCATGCTGCCTCCCTCTTGATGCTGCAGTCAGAAGGGGCTCCTCTGCACACCCACAGCACCCCGCCTGCATCTCCCTGTAGACATGGTTCTTCCTACCTGGCAATATTGTTGCCAGCTCCTCGGAAACCAGGTGAGGCACCCGGCGTGCCTGCTGGCCTGATTCTCTTTGGCTGAGCTCCATTCCCTCCCTCCAGGAGCCCTTTTCAACTCTGACTTCTGAGGACCCCTCTCTGTCTCCCTCTGACCCCACCTTGCCTCAATAATCAGCTCAGGGCTTCAGGCTCTGTCCCAATCCCTGAGGTATATAATCTCTCCTCCCCCCAACCCCCAACTTATAGGCACCTCTTATATAACTTAGGAGTCCCTGGGTGGTGCAAATGATTAAGCACTCAGCTGCTAACTGAAAGGTTGGTGGTTTGAACCTACCCAGAGGCAACTCGGAAGAAAGGCCTGGTGATCTACTTCTGAAAAATCAGCCACTGAAAACGCTATGGAGCACAGTTCTACTCTGATACATGTGGGGTTGCTATAAATTGGAATCGATTTGATGACAACTTTTTATTTTTGAATATAACCTCCCTGCTTCCTAGTGGTTTCATGTAGCTTTTTCCTCCGGCTACACTGTCATTTCCCGGAGGACAGGAGCCAGTAGACCCCCATGCCCCATATCAGGCTCCCCAGAGCTCTCACAAGGTGACCTTATTTCATCCTCTACAAGCTTTCCTCAATTTATAGATTTATACTGGCTCGGAGGGGTGTAGTAGCTTGCTCAAAGCCACAGAGCTGGTCCTCCCTCAGGGCCCAGCACCGATCTGAGAACTAAACAGTTGTTCAACGGATACACCCTGACTAATTGAAAGTCTTTCTTAAAGTTCCTGGACAGAGTGGGAGAAAAATGTAGAACAAAATTCAGATTCATAAAAAAGACACTGGTGGAACCCCCGAGACTAGGGCCCTTAGACACCCTTCAAATGTGGAACTGAACCCACTCCCGGAGATCAACTTTCAGCCAAACAATAGACAGGCCTACAGAGTGAACAATAACATCCGTGAGGAACATGCTCCTTGGAACAGTGAACCAAATGAGACCAAAGGGCAGCATTTGCCCAAAAACAAAGTTCAGAAGGCAGGAAGCGGCCGGAAAGATGGGTGAACGGACACAGGGAACCCAGGGAGGAAGGGGGTAGAGTGCTGTCACATTGAGGGGATGGCAACAAATGTCACAAAACAAAATGTGTATAAGTTGTTGAATGGGAAAGTAATTTGTTCGGTAAACTTTCACTCAAACCACAATAAAATGTTCAAAGAAAAAAAAGCTTTAAGTGCTGAGCCAAAAGCCTCTCCATGTGAGACAGACCGCCTGGTGTAGGGGTCTCTCCTCCCTCCCCACTGGCCTCTTGCCAGATGGGAAAAAAGCCACCACATAGAAACATAACCTTTATTGCACACGGCGCTGGGTCTTTTTTCATAGAAAAAGGTATTAACACATAAGCATCTGCAAATTGAAGCAACTCCCGGTTTTCTTGGAACAGTAAAATCGCATGCAGTGTCTCTGAGTTGGGATTTTGGTCTTTGTCAAAACCGCCTAGATTGGAGGGTGAGGGGGGAGCAGGAGGGACAAATTGCTGAGTCCTTGTGCCTCTTTCTCAAAATAAGGTGAGAGAAATATATAGATATATAGCTTGTTGATGTGTTCCTACCACTCTATATATGTATATATATCTCCACACATATTTTGTGGGGTGGGGGTTTGACTTGCACTGTCAAATTCTTTGTGCCCTGGCTTCATGGAGAAGAAGAAAATAGTTTCATTTGTACAAAAGAGTTCTATGTACAAGCGTTCATGACTTGGGCGGGGGGCCTCTTTTTGTTGTTGGTTTGTTTTTGTCAGTTTGATATAAATAATGCAGGAACACAGCCAAATTGGTGTGTGAGGGCTAGAGGTGCAGACAGGTCCAAGCATAGGGGTGCTCCTCCTTCTGCGCCGCTACACCAGGGTGTAGGATTTGGAGTAGGCCCCGGCCCCCTGCTTCTGAGACCTTCCTACCCCTGACGTGCTCATCTCAAGAAGTGAGTCTCTAGAACCCCCCATTTTGGTGTGTGGGCCCCCGGCCCGCGGAGGCTCAGTGCTGGGGGCCGGAGGGGCAGCGCTGGGGGCAGTGGGGGGCTCGGCGGGGGTGGGGCCGGGTGCTGGGGGGGCCGTGCCGGCTGGGGGTGCTGGCATGGCCAGAGTCCTCTGAGGTAAGGTGGCTGTGGAGGCGGCAGCGGGGGCCCCTGGGTGCGGAAGGCCCAAGGGCTTGCTGGCAGGGTCCAGGGTCAGGTGGCGAGCCTGGGGGTGGTAGGTTCGAGCCAGGTTCCGGCTGGAGGCCTCTCGGGGCGGGACCACTGGGCAGGGCTCACGCCCATCTGACTTTCGGAAGAAGGCGTCTGACTTGGCATACAGGGGCAGGTTGCAGTAGTCACCTGGAATCAGAAGCAGAGAACATTAGAGGCAGAGGCCTCTGGGAACCAGCTTGCCACTCCGCACCCCCCAAACCTGTCCCTGATCTGGCATAGGAGCCCCTCCACAGGATGGGCAATAGAGAGGACAGATCAGCTACGTGACCTCTCTAAACTTTAGTTTCCAAACTATCTGTGAAATAATATTGTTGCTGTTATCTGTCGTCACGTTGGTCCTGACTCATGACAACCACACGTACAATGGAATGAAATGCTATCTGGTCCTGCACCATCCTCGTGATCGGTTGTACATCGAACCCTTGTGATTCATAGGGTTTTCACTGGTGGGATTTCAGAAGTAGATCACCAGGCCTTCTTCCTAGTCTGTCTTAGTCTGGAAGCTCTGCTGAAACCTGTTCAGCATCACAGCAAAACATAAGCCTCCACTGACAGATGGGTGGTGGCTGTGCAGGGTGTGCACTGGTAGAGAATCAAACCCAAGTCTCCTGCATGGAAGGTGAGAATTCTGCCACTGAACCACCACAGCCCCCGATCTGTGAAATGGGGATAATCAGCTTTCCCCTCCTGGGTTATTGTGAGGCGTGAGTGAGGTAAATGATGTAAAATGCATTCCTACAGAAGTTGGCACATGTTGCAGTGGCTCAATAAATTGATACTTATTATTAAATGGTCACTGTGGGCTACTCAGCTGGCCTCTGTTTAGATACTTGAGGTGGCGGAGAGCTCACTACTTCTAAGACAAGGCCTTGCTGAAAGATCTGGCTTTTCTCCGAGGAGGAAAGGAATATGACCCCTGTCACCCCCACCCCCGACTGGACCTGATTCTGTCCTCTGAGGACTCACAGAGCGAGGGCTCCCTCTTTCCCATGGCGGCCTTCCAGATATCTGAAGTCAGCAACATGTCCCTATCCCTTCCCTTGCTCCCCTCTGTCCCAGGTGGGAAATATTCAACTTAGATGCAAAACAGGTGCAGCCCCTGGGTAAGTTTTACTGCCTTCTCTCTTTAGCTTTAGTGTTGGCGTTTAGCAGCCAAGGTGTGGAGAGTTTCTTAGACAACCTCCATAGGACATGTCTCTAAGACCTCCCCCTCCTGGCCCCACTGCTCTGGGAGTGCGCCCACCTGCAGAAGTGTTTCCCTCATCTGTGAACTGTACCAGGCACTTAGGGTATTTCATTGAATCCCCACAACATTAACTCCCTGGATAGGGTAATATCTGCCTGCATTTTGCAAATGGGGAAATTGAGGCTCAGAAAGATGAAGTCGTTTGCCTAAATGGACACAACTAACCCATAAAAAAAACCCATCGCTGTCAAGTTGATTCCAACTAATAGCAACCCTATAGGACAGAATTGAACTGCCCCATAGAGTTTCCAAGGAGCGCCTGGTGGATTTGAACTGCTGACCTTTTGGTTAGCAGCTGTAGCCACTTAACCACTATGCCACCAGAGTTTCCCACACAACTAAAGGGGGGTGGTATTGTCCAAGGCTGCCAGTATCCAAAGTCCTTGTACTTTCCATCACCCCAGGCTCTTCTCTAGATGACCCAGCGCTTTGCCCCCGGGGGGTTAGCAGGGCACTTGGCATGCCGGTGCCAAGCAGAACAGATGCTACACTGTTTGACACCTGGGCGTTGCATGCTGCTGGTGGCCTCCCCCGACCGTGGTTGTTCTACAGCCACCTCAAGAATCCTGTTTCAGATCAGTCCCTCAAAAACCTCTAAAAGCATAAGCTCTGACCAGGCCCTTGGAGTCAGTCAGTTCCCAGTCAGGCCAGATCATGCCCACCATGAGGTTTGGCCACTGTGGGCTGAGCTGCCAGGGTTGCTCCTTTGGCCCTGGATTAAGTTCAAACAGCACTGAGAGCAGAGGCCATCGTACTGTGCCCTTAAGGGGTCTCTGTCCATCCTGGCATAGCCTCACATGAAGGAAATGATCACTACTTAATAAGCACCTACTGTGTGCCAGGCATGTGTATCATCTCAATACCCATTACAACAATGTGAAGTATTCACTATCATTTGCATTTTACAAGTGAGAAAATTAAGACTAGAGAGGTTAAATGACTTGCCCCAGGCCACAGAGATAGAAGAGGTTGAGCCAGGATGTAAGCCTGATCTGCTTGCTCCCGAGACCTTGCTCTGCACTACCAAGGAGCCAGGCTGGGCTGGCAGTATCCAGGTGCTGTTAAGTATAGATCTAGCTGGGGCTTACATGGGGAGGGGGCAAGGGAGGTGACCTGAGAACTCACTCTTGTTGGCCCGGTGAGGGATGGGCACAGCCACATTCTTGCCCCGGTCAGCATCCTGGGGCTTGGGTGGGGAGGAGGTGAAACGGCAGATGCCGGGCTCTGAGGGTGTGCTCATGGATGTCATGCTGTCAGCGTTCTCGTTGGTGCCCGTGGTCATCTGGTCAGAGCTGCTGTCAGAGATGAAGCACTCAGTGATCTCAAACTTGGCGTGCTGCAGCTGTTCCTCCAGCTTGGCATGCTCATAGGCCCGAGCCAGCTCCTCATAGGTTGAAGAGGCACTCTCAGTGGACACCATGCTGTTCCTTCCTTTGTCTGGGGAGATGGAGGGCATGGAGGTAAGAGGGAGAGAATGGGTTATGGGGAGTCATGGTACACGTGAGACCAAACTGAGCAGTATCCCAGCCCCTAACCTAGCAGTTATCTGAAATCTTAGCCTTGGAAGGGATGGGGGCTATGGAGGGCAACAGGCTCAGAAGATCCTGCATTCCCCCTGTGAAGGTGGCAGTGGTGACAGAAGTGGGATCTTTGGCTAATGAAGGGCAGAACACCTTTCATTCTTGAAAATAAGAAACCATCCTCTGGAACACTCAGCCCTTTCTCCATCAAACTTCATATGCACCAGTTTTCTCTGACATTTTTGTGGAAAGCAAAATGAGATCCTTGACTAAGCAAAGTTGGAAAACCAAAGCTCAGGGAGGTCAAGTGTTTTTCTCAAAGCCACACAGTGAATGAGTGGCCAGCTGGAATTGAAACTGACTTGTGCTTGGACACCATGAGCTGGTGGGTAGTAACTGGAAAGAACAGAAGGAGGAGATGGATGATGGGGGAACTGGAGGAGGGTGGGCAGGATGCAGGCAGGGCCCTGGGTCACCTGTGTCTTGGGAGAGGCTGGCGCTGTAACTGTCACTTTCGGTGACAGTGACACCATGCTGGGAGCCCACGGTGCGCCAGTCAGAGGTGAGTGTGCGGGCGGGTGTTGAGGCCTGGCACTTGGTCAGGGTCCACTGGCTTGAGTACCGGTTCCGGGTGCTGTGTGCTGACTTCACATTCTTTCTGGACACCGGATCTGCACAGAGGGAAGCAACAGATAGCACCCTCCAACTGAAGGCCTTCAGGACTGAGCAGCTGGCACTTACCAGAAAGGGCAGCAGGGAAGAAGGGAGGAGGCAGAAGCAGCCACAGAAGCCCCCTGGCACTGCTGAGCATGCTGCCTTTCTTGACCACATAGCTGGCCCCAGAGGAGGAGGGCAAGAGAGTTGAGGTGTGGAGGCAGTGGGTGGTAGATATCCCCATCCTCCCCACCCATCCTATCTTTTCCTTCAGCCTGGGGAAGAATGTGACCTCCTCTCCTGCTGCCTCCTGACTGTCCACTCATTCCCCACAGTCCTTGCTGAATTCTATTCCTATGTCCAGAGTCACAGTGCTAGAGACAGATGCCCTTGGAGAGCAAGAATACCCAACCCTCTCAAAATTTATAGGTAAGGAAATAGAAGCCCAGAGAAAGAAGTTTCATGATATGCCCAAAGTCGCAGCTAATAAGTCACTGAATTAGGTCTGCAATCAAATTTCCAGACTCTAATTCCAGTGCTCTTTCCATTCTTCCATGCTGCTTTTCCTCTTTTTCTATCACCTCTTCCCTGTGCTGTGCCCAAGAGTCCCTCTGTGGGAGGAGGGTTTTCCCCACCGGGAGAAGGCATACTGGTGCCTGGCCGGATGTCAGACATGTCGATGAGGGGTCCTGTGCTCTGGATGAGGGCTGGGTGGTGCAGGGAGACACCAGTGCAGAAGCTCTGTGGATTGACAGCTTGGCTGAACTCAGCATCCGTCACAGGGATGGTGGCCTTGTCATCTCCTGGGGGAAGAAGGACAATCACTAGGAGTCCTTCCCTTTAGAAATTATCTTTACTTCCCAAATTTCTCTGTCTTTAAGCAACATTGAGGATAAAGGTCAGAACAATTATCCTCATTGGACAGAGGAGGAAACTTAGGCCTTGAGAGAAGTTGCAATAAGTGCTAATGTTGTGGAATTGTTGATAGGGCTGCTGCTAGAACTCTGGGTACTGCTGTGAGGGCTGGTGGTTGCCCTCCCTGGGTTGTGGCCAGGGGAAGCACACCCAAGGGGGGACAGGCAGCTTTTGTCACCTTCACTCACCCAGCTGCTTGATGCCCTCCTTGTCCTCGATGAGCAACTGGACCCTGGGGATGTCAATGTGTAGCCGCGGGCCCTGGGGTGGCCCCTTCACAGGGGTGTCAAAGCTTCGGTTGTTCTTGCTGTGAGAAGAAAGGCAGGAAGTGGGTGGCTCAGCAGCCAGAAGGGATTGGGTGGGAGGGATTTTCAGGACGGTGGGAACTTAGAAGCCTGTCCCCTAATCTGGGAATACAGAGGGACGCTCCTGCGCCCCTTGCAGTGGGGCGGGGAAGGGAAAGGGAGAGGAAGCAGCTATGTGACACCCACCTTATCAACATCTCCGCCAAACTCTTTGCATCTGCAAAACAGTAGAGAGAGAAGCTGGGTAAGAACCTGGGAGGATGAGAATTGGAAGAGGTGTGGGAACAAGGTGGGAGAATTCCCTAAAATGGGGCTAGGGCTGGCCTCCTGGGAAGCAGAGAGTGAGATGTGAGGACCCCAAAATAGCCCAAAACATGATGGGTCTCACTGCTCCCAATTCAGGATTTGGCTCAGGCCTGTTTTCTTTTCCTCAGATTTTAATCTAATAGGGAAGTCTTTTGCAAAGGAGAGGAGGCATAGTACGTGCTCCATCTGCTTCTTGAACTGACTCTAATTGAACAAGACACCATAGCAGGGGCTGGGACAGGCATCAGTGAAGGTCTGTCCTCAGTTATCTGTCAAGGAGAGGAGAGAGTGGAGAATGAGAGAGTGGAGGCTGCTGTCAATCGGCAGCCCCAGATGACCAAACCCCCAGGAGGCATCACTTCCTCCTCTGGGGCATCTGTCCCCAGTAAGTCCAGGAATGGATTTGGAGGGTTCCCTGCTTTGTCTGTGACAGGGCTTGAATAGGATCAGGCTCATAGGTTAGGAATTGAGGGGACAGGAGTAGCAAAGACTTGGTTAATCCATTTAAACCCTGGTAACTGACAATGATCTGTCAGAGTGAATTTTGATAGCTGCATACAACCATCTAAACATCCACCCACCCATCCATCCAACAATCCACCCATCCAACCATCCATCCAC
>NW_004444079.1:4286463-4304507 GCF_000243295.1 Trichechus manatus latirostris | reverse complement strand
GGTGTCAGCACCCCAACCCAGAAACCCATGGGAAATGTCCCCACCTCGGAGCCGCTTCAGCCTCTTCTCCTTCCTCTTTTTGCGTACAATGAAGAGCAGTGCCACCCCCAGTGTGGCCAGGATGACCGGGCAGCCGATGGTGAACAGTTTCTTCACGTCATCTCCTTCACCCTGCGCAGACTTGATGGGTGGAATAGTGCCTGAAAAGGGGTGAGGGAGGGAGTCAGATGTCCCTGTGAGCCAGGTGCTGGCCACTTACTGCCTGCCCACCAATTTGCTGCTCCTTTGCCTGCTTACCTGTATGTCAACCTCTTTCTCTGACTGCATTTCTGCCTATTTGTTTGTGTCTATCTGTGGAGCCCTGGTGGTGCAGTGGTTAAGAGCTCGGCTGCTAACCAAAAGGCCGGCAACTGAAATCCACCAGTTGCTCCTTGGAAACCATATGGGACAGTTCTTCTCTGCCCTAGAGGGTTGCTATAAGTCCCAATCGACTTGACAGCAATGGGCTTAGGGATCACAATGGTCTGATCTGCAACCAATTATGGGGATGGCGCAGGGCTAGGCAGCCTTTAGTTCTATCGTGCATGCAGTCCCCGTGAGTTGGGGGACGACTCTGCTGCAGCTAACAACAGCGACAACATCTGTTCTGTGTCTACCTCTCTGGCAGCTTTCCTGGCACTGCCTTGCCCCAGACTCTAGGGAGAGAGCAGCCTCCACCCTTTGGGACTCACTGCCATCGTAGTCCAGGGTGGCGAACTGGGCCGTCTCGTTGCCGCAACCAGCGCTGTTGCAAGCCCTCATGCGCAGCTCGTACCACGTGGCCTCCCGCAGTTCCGTCAGAAACACCTCCACGGAGCTGTTGGCCCGGAGGCCCTGCCAGGCCCAGGTCCCCTTGGGCCGGTACTCCAGCACGATGGTGGTGATAGGGCAGCCCCCATTGTTCCAGCCCTGCAGGTTAAGCCTGGCATGTGTGGAGTTGATGTGGGTGAAGAGGTGTTGGTCTTTGCTGAAGGAGGGCTCTGGGAACCGGAGGGAGAGAGAGATTGAGATCAGAGAGACCAAGAGAGAAGTCAGGATTCGTCTGGGCGGGAAGGATTTCTCTGCGGATCCGAGGAGGTCTACACAGGTGGGAGTGGATGCCCCAGGGAACAGAGGAGGGGAAGGAGGACAGAGAGGAGATGCAAGAACCTGGGAAGAAACCTCAGCAAAGGAGGAAGAGAGAAGCGGGTAGAAGGAAGAAGAGTGCCACTTCTGCCAACCCTGGCAGAGAAGGGGGACCAGTTTTTCCTAATGTGATTCATCAAGATGTGACAGTGATGGGAACAAGGCTGTCTCCACCCTTCAGTCTCCCCGATTCCCTGGTCCCCTCCTTCCCTGCCTCAGCCATCTCCCATCCCGTACATATCCTGGGTTCCTCCATCCCCACCCACCTCCTTCCTGGGCCTGTCTTCCCATCCCACCCTATTACCCGGGCCTCACCCCGTCCGTGGGTCTTGGCCTCGATGATCTCGCTGATGCGCCCGGAGCCCACGCTATTCTTGGCCGCCAGCTTCACCTTGTACCATGTGCCACACTTGAGGCTGTCCAGCTTGAAGGAGCGCTCGCTCGAGCTGATGAACACGTCCTTCCACTCCTCACTGTTGTCCACTGAGTACTGCAACACGAAGCCTGGCCGGGAGGTTGGGCCTGGGTCAGGTGGTAGCAGGGCAGGGGTAGCAGCAGCCTGGCCTGGGACACCCTAACAGGCATCATGGGGGCCAGGCTTCAGGCTGGTGGTGGAGTGGGGCCTCTGGTCATTCTGGGGCCATATGCAAATTAGATGCAAAACAGGTCAAGCCCCTGGGTATGTTTTACTGCCCTCTCTTTAGCTCTAGTGTTGGGGTTTAGCACCCAAGATGGGGAGAGGAACAGAAAATCAGGGTTGTGGGGCTTAAAAGAGATCCCATTTAGATCCTTAATACTGCAAGTGGGCTCCCCTGACCAGCAGCATCGGCTTATTAGAAAAGCCAGTTCTGGGCCTCCACCCCAGAACTACTGAATCATATCCCCTGGGGATTCATGTGTATATTCAAGTTTGTGAAGCTCGGATATAATACACTTGTCTATTTTTTACAGATTTGGAAACAGAGGCCCAGAGATGAAAACAGGCTTATTCAAGTTTACACAGCAAACCAGTGGCCAGAGGTGGGTGGGGGGACTAAAGCCCAGCCTCCTAGGCCAGGGTACTTTCCATGGCCTTTGAGAAGCTTCCCTGTGGTCTGAATCTGCCCCTAGATCATTTCCTGGGTGCTGTGGGGGCAGGCGGTGGGAGCGGGTGAAGCCCTTCCCCTTCCCCTGGGCCCAGAATTCCTCCCCCTGTCTTCCCCTCCTCCTCCAGACCCCTCCTCACCTCGGATGGAGCTGCCCCCATTGTCACCTGGAATCCAGGTCAGGGTGATGGACGAAGCTGAGGTTTTGGAGACAGTGAGGCGGGGCTGGTCCGGGGGAACTGTGAGGGGAAAGCCACCAGCCCTCACCACAAAGGGTGATGGTGGGGGTATGGGGTGTGGATACCCCAACCTGCCCACATCCTCCCATGCTTGATTGTCCAAAGACTGCAGAGTGTGTAAGGCTTCAGGACGGGAATCTAGGGCCAGGTATGGGCTTTTCCATCTTCTTGCTCATTCTCCCTCCAACCTACCTGCCTCCTGTTCCATTTGGCACCCTCGATTTTACTAAGCTGTCTCCCCTTTGATTTGTCTCATTCTTCCATTCAATAACCCTCTTTCTGACATGATGGAATTCCTGCCCCTTCTCTGTCCCTGTCCCCACTGAGCCCCACCTGCCTCCCAGGGTCTCACCTTGCACCAGAAGGTTGACGATGATCGTGTCAAAGCCACCAGTGTTGGTGGCCGTGCAGGTGTAGTAGCCTGAGTCCTCGGCCTTCACAGCGCGAAGCAGCAGCGTGCCGTTGGTGTGGATGAGCCGGTGCCCGTCCATGGATACGGGGATGGCTGAGTCCTCACTGCCAGGTGGAGGCAGTTTATGACAAGCATCCCTTTGCCCTGGGACCCTCCCCCAGGTCACTGGGAACAGAGGAGGCTTGCTAAGGGATCCTAGATTCCTTCTGCTCAGCACTTCCTAGGTGTCTCCAGTAACCTTGACTTCTTTAACGACTCAGGGAAGGAAGATTCTTGGCCCCCCAACAGAGGGGAGCTAGGGAGGCCAGGCCTGCTCTTGAGAGCTGTACCTCTGTACCCTGCAAGGCCCCCATAGGGTCTGGGGCACATGAGGCAGCTGGAAGGGAGGGACACCCCAGACTCTTGTTCATGACTCCCTGGGGATCACTCCACCCCTCCAGAGGTATGGGTGGGGGTTCCATCACACACCTGTCCTTGGTCCACTTTACAGCAGGGGCTGGATCTCCCACCGAATTACAGGGCAGCCGTACGTCTTTCATCCAAGGTGTCGTCACAGTGCCCCCAAATGAGATGATCTTTGCTGGGGCTGCAGGGAAGAGAGGATGAGGGCCACCCAACTCTACTCCTCCACACTGCCCACAGCACCCTTTCTCAGGGCTCCCTAGATTTACACTTCAGCTCCTCTGTCCCTTACCTGACCTCCACCTTAGGCTTGGGGTGGGAGGTTGGCATCAGGGAATTTCAGGTGGAGGTCATTGATTCAACAAACATTTATCAAATATCTATTATGGACCAAGTATCACATGAAGATCTAAGGATTCAAAAATGAATACAATATATTCCCCGTCCTCAAGTTGCTCACTGTCCAAAAGGGAGACAGATGCTTAAAAAAAAATCATTACAGAGTGAAAAATTCTTTGGTAGGGGAAGGTACATGTAACCATGGGAGCACAAAGAAGGGAGTAATGAACTCTGCTTGGAAAGTGGGTGGTAGAGTTGAAGGCCAGGGAAAGCTTCTGGAACTGGAAGTTCTGATTTAAATCTTGAAGGCTAAAAAGGAATTCACTAAACAGAGAAGGGAAAGCATGTCAGCAAGAGGGAGCTGAGTAAAGGCATGGGGGCCTGAATATGACAAGTGTGAGGGACTGCAAGTACTTGGGGATAACCAGAGCTCAGGGTGAGTGCGGGGAAGGGCAGGAGCAGGGACTGGAGAGGCGAGAAGGAGTAGAATCATGGAGGGTTCTGTTTGGCATAACAAGGAGATTGGACTTCCTCTTGAGGTCATGAGGAGCCACTGGAGGCTTTTGAATAGGTAGGTGTGATCAAAGGACATTATTAGATAACTCACTGGCAGAGGACGGTTTGGTTGAGGTGATCCTGGAGAGTGTATACCAGTGGCAAGATGGCGGCCATAGTGCAGGATAGAGGTGATGGATGGCAGTGGGGAGGAGATTATGGGCTCAGGGGGAGAAATGAAAGGACCTGGGGTCTGATTGGCTTTGGGAAGAAGGAGGGGGGAGTTGAAGATGATTCCCATGATTCTGGCTGGGTCAACAAGGTAAGTGATGGTGTCCTTACGGAGATGAGGCAGACCAGACGGGGAGGAGCAGGGCTGGCAGGAAAGAGGAGAAGACTTTGCTTCATGCTGAGTGCAAAATACCTGCGGGACACTCACATGGGGCAACTAGAAAGCAGTGGGATAGAAATGTTCCGGAGCATAAGAAAGATGTCTGGACTGGAGGCACTGATTTGGGGGTCATCAACAGGGGTGACTGAGGTCACCAGGATGGGGGATTTAGATTGACAGAGAAGTAACAAAACCCTGGGATCAACAACATACAAGCATGAGAGGAGAAAGGAATGTCCCTGAGGGAGACAGGAGCTCACTGAGAGGCAGGAGGAAAATCAGGAGAATCAGCACCACAGAAAGCAACAGAGGTCGAATGTCACAGCATGTGAGCAATGGTGTCAGCCAGAATCATGGGAGTCATTGTCAGCTCCCCCCCTTCCCAGAACCAAGTCCTATCACTTCTCCCCCTGAGTGCATAATCTCCTCCCCACTGCCATCCATCAACTCCAGCCTGCACTATGGCCGCCATCTTACATTAGTTTAGAAATGGTAAATGAAACAAGGGGCCAAGTACCTCAGAGAGCCAGAGTGGGCCCTACGGAGCCGGAGGTCCCATCTTGGGGGAAAAAGAAAATGTAAGGGAAGTGAGGAAGCAATGTTTACAGGTTTGGGTGCAGGAAATGCAGGTTGATCTCTTGTGAGGGCAGTGCCAGGGGTGATGGAGCTTGCAGAGAGTAGGGAAGTCCTGAAGAGCTGCTGAGGAGAAGGAAAAGCTCTGCTAGGGGCGGTGGGGGATTGCCTGCAGAAACAGGCCTGAGCAGAGGGGCTTATGTTAAAATGGCCTCCATTGTGGGCAGAGAGAAGCCACGGGGCCTCAGGGATGGAGTGTAGGCTCAAGAGACCTGGTTCTAGATCTGGTTCTGCTGAGTGGCTGGGGTTGACGCTCTGCAGCTTTCTTTGTCTCTGTGTCTGTGTGAACAGCAGTGCTTGTCTCTCTTACCTCTTAGGGCTGCTGAGAGGACAGAAGGGGAAGGCATGTAAATGTGTTCTAGGAAGTACAAAGCCCTCTAGGAATGTGCTACATTTAATACACACAGGGGAAGAAGGATCAACCTTCTGCCAAGACACCCAGGAGGACTGTAGGCTCTTAGGCCCCTTCCATCCTGTAAGGAGGAGCGTCAGGAGAAGAGGTTTGTAGAGCCCCTGTGAGGAAGGATGAAGGAGGTAAGAAACGTTGAGGCCGTGTGGAAACAGCTCTGACTTGGAGTCTGAAGACCCAGGCACCTTCTCTGCTGTCTTTGCAGGCCATGCCATTCCTGCCTCTGACTGCTGAACTGTAAAATGAGATAAAAACCCTACTGGGTGGCAGGTGGAGGCCCCTGTCCACTGAAGGCCTTCAACTGAATACTAGCTGACTGAGCCAGTGGTAGGGCAAGGGCTGAAGCTCACTGTGTCCAAACCAAGGGAAGCTCCAGTCACCCCAGGGAGCTGGAGAGACAGCTGGGTAAGCAGTGGCTGTGGGAGGAGACAAGGTAAGGAGGAAGGGCCCAGGGGTGCCTAGAGTCAAAGTACTTGTCATAGGCTTGTTATGGCTAATTCCATGCAGCCAGGGTAGGGACAGAGGGGCAGCTTAGCAGCACCATCATCTTGATCTAGGCTGAGACCTCAGAACTGCTGTTCTTCTGAAAAGTGCAGCTGCTCATACCCCCCATGCCACACGTATGCCAGTCAGGGATTTGGTGGGGCACGCCCAAAGCACAAAACCCAGCCGAGTCACCCTGTGCCTGGCGTCTGGCTCAGAGCCTCACATCCAGCAGGCACTGGGTGAATGTCTGTGGACTGAATGAGTCAGTAACCAGCAGAACCATCTCTTGCCTGAGATGTCCAGGCTTTGAAACCAGGGGCTTTCTTCTGAGTCTCAGCTGCTCTGTAAAGTGGGATACCCCAACCTGGCCCCCCCCGGAGGGACTGAGCAATGGGACAGAGGCTATGCTTTGGGCTGGGGGTGGGATGACTCCCTTTCTTTCAGCTGGGAGTAGAGTCTGGAGTGGGGAGACTGAGGTGCACCATGCCCACCCCCTCTGGGTACTGGGGTGGCTGGAGCTTGTTGCGAGGCTCTCCTGGAGTCAGGGGGCAGCAGAGGCTCAGCCTTGGCAGATGCAGGAGGAGGCGAATGGCCATCTCCTCATAGCCAGGCTCACATAGGGTGCAGAGGAGAGAGGGCCCCTCTGTGGGGAGAACCAGACTTCTGGAAGGGAGCCTGCAAGCTCCTGGCAGCACCGCCTCCTGCCCTCTGCCCAGTCCCAGGCTCCTCACCCTTGCCCGCAGGCTCGATGGTGACCTTCTCGCTGCTGTTGCCCCGGCCTGCAGAGGTGACGGCGGCCACCCACAGCATGTATTGCTGCCCACGGTTTAGGTGGGCGATCCGGTAGAAGAGCTGCTCTGGACTTGTCTCATACTCACTGGGAGCCTGTGGGCAGAGGTGAAGAAGTACTTAGAAGCAGAACCCAGGCCATCGAGCCTCCAGTCCCCAACTCTTCTCCAGTGCCCTGGGCCCAGAGGCTGCTGGGATGGTGATGGCTGGGGCAGGGTGGGAGGCAGGGTCCTGTCTGGTTTGCCCATTGCCAGCTGTGGAGCAGCAGTGGACAGACTTTGCACTGGGTTTGGCCCCGGCACAAAAAGGGCCTCTTCTGGGGTGTTGCTGGGTCAGTCTCAGGTTACCTGTTGCCTGATCCTGGCTCTAGGCAGCTGTGGCTTCAAGGCAAGGAATGGGAGAGTTTTGGGTGAAGGCTGAGTGGGGGAGTTAGGAGAAGGGAGAATAGAAGAAGAAGGGTCCCAAGCAAACCCTGAGAAAAGAGTCTCTGGGAAGAAGCTAAATTACTGCCTTTGCCTTATTAGGGTTGCAGACAGGCTCCCCCAGCCCCTCCCCACTCAGTCACCTCCCAGCCCTGGTCTAATTACTACCCCTTATTCTGCAGGAGGCAGGCCCATTGGGGAGGAAAGGGTGGGAGAGGGGAACTCTGAAAGCTGTACTGGGCAACCCTTTATTAATGATTATTAGTGGTATAGATCACCATATATATTTGCAGGCTGTATACATCTATAAATTTTTGTAACCAAATGACAGTTTTGACAAGTTGCCAACAAAACAATATCAGATCCCAGTGGTTTTACCAGTTGCTTTGATGAAAAGATTATGTTGCCTTGGAAACCAGAGGCTCAGATATTGAAATGAATTTGAGAAGGAGCTTTTGATAAACGCTGGTTTGCAGACCTCCTGTCAGCCTCTTCCCTGGCACAGGCGGGATAGGGTTGACTTTCATTTTATTTTATTTTTTGGTCAGCCGCGGGGAAGGGAAAGAAGGACAGCACCAGGCCCTCTTTGAAATCAGGGCAGAAGTCTGGGGAGGGGGAGCAACCCCTGGAACAGATGCGGGCCCCCTGAGGCCAGAGGGAGCTAATAATTAGTTATGTCTGCAGTCAAGGGATCTTACACACGCACGCTCACGTGTACATGCATACGCTCACGCATACACGGATGCGTAGACGCACGCATGCACATCACACAGGGACACTCTCCCTGCCCCACGGTAGGGCTGAGGGACATGATGACTTATGATATGACAGGAGAAAACACCCTTTTTGGCCCCAGGTTGTCTGCAGGGACATGTTGGGAGGAGGCACAGGCATCCTCCCAATACACACAGGGCTCCTGGCGATTCCTCCTCCTGCCTCCCTCATCAGGGTCTGGACTCGAACCCAGGAGGTCCCTGCTGGAGCAGGTGCAGAACCACCCTGAGCCCTGGTAGCTGCGGAGACCTTTCAGACTACTGCACTCTGGCGACTGATGTGCCTACCTGCAGGTTGTACCTGTGCCTGAGGTAGTATGGTTCAGTGGCTTCAACACTTGCTTCCCCTTTTTACTAGGTGTTATGGATTGAATTGTGTCCCCGAAAATATGTGTTTCAATTTGTAACCTCTATGCCTCTGGTTACAATCCCATTTGGGAATGGGTTATCTTTGTTATGCTAATGAGACAGGATTAGTGTAGGGTGTGTCTTGAGTCAATCTCTTTTGAAATATAAACGAGATTAGACAAGCAAGTGGGACAGCAGAGATAGGGGAAGAGAGATTCTAAGCCTCATGAAGATCGCCCAAAAGAGAAAAGGACCTTCCTCCAGAGCCAGCAGAGAAGGAAAGCCTTGAGCTGGCACCCTGACTTCAGATTTCTAGCCTCCTAAACTGTGAGAAAATAAATTTCTGTTTCTTAAAGCCATCCACTTGTGGTATTTCTGTTATAGCAGCACTAGATAACTAAGACACTAGGTATATGACCTATAGTGTCTCCCATGGTTCCTGGGGCCTCTGTTTTCTCCCCTACACACTAGGAAAGCAAAACAGCTCTGCCTGACCTGTGAGATATAAGTGAGGCAATGGGTGTGTGAGTCCTTTGTAATCTGGACGTGTTCTTCTCTGTATTTATTTTCTGTGAGGGAAGAGGTGTGTATATGTATATCTCTGTGGCTGGGGAGGAAAGTTGTGTGTACTTGTCTGTGTATTCCAGTGATACCTGAATGTACATTTGTACACAGGGCAGGAAAGTTTTGGCTTCCCCTTGAGGGTATTAAAATCTCACCCAGAACCTGGATGCCTTCCTTTTAACCTGGACTCTGCATGGATCTCCTTAAATCTCTTTCAAAAGCATATAGCCATACCCCCCAGTAAATTTCCATTGGAAAAAGGTTGAAAAGAAAGATAAAATCATAAAACAAGAAACTATAGGTAAATATTTATATGTTTTTCTAATCATAAAAATAAAGGTAATTTGAATTATGTAAAAAGACAAACTATTGTATATCAAAAACAGAATCAAAAATCCAGAGATGAACTGGCAAGAAATACTTGGAATTTATATGATAGAAAAATAGCTATTTTCCTTAATATATAAAGAGCACTTATAAATCAATAAGAAAATTGAAATTAAAATAGAAATTCAAATAGAAAAATGGACAAAGAACATGAATTGACAACAGATATGGCTAGAAAAACAGCCAGTAAACATATGAAAAAATAATCAACCTAGCTAGCTATCAAATAAATGTAACTTAAAATGAGATACCATCTTTTTTAATCCAACTGGCAAAATTGGAAAAAAACAAAAACAAAACAAACCAAAAACCCAAACCTGGGCTTAGCATAGGTGCAAGGAACTAATATGGACTTAAAGCATAAATTGGTTCAAACTTTCTGCAAGGTAATTTGTAAATGTGTATACAGAACCTTAAGAATATTCACATTTTTTGTGACCCAGGAAATTTATTCCAATAATAGAATAGGCACGTACTTCTGTGACGTATGCTCACTGAAGCATCAGTTATAATGGTAAAAATTGGAAATATACAGTAAATATAGGATAACTGGGTGCTGGTTAGATAGATTACATATATACGTGTTTTAAAAGAATATTTGATGGTATGGGAAAGTGCCTCCATATATTATGCGGAAAAAAGGAGCTTACATAACATTATGTAAAGTTTTATTTTAATTTTGTTTAAAAAAACCACCATAAAAATATATATATACACACATACATGTATATATATATAGAGAGAGAGAGAGCGAGAGAATAGATTGGACAGCTATATGCCAAAACATTACCAGTGTGTTTATCTTTAGGGACTGAGAGTAAAAGTATTGCTTTCCTCTTTATTCTTTTATATATTTTATGACATTTTCTACAATCAAACTGCATTATTTTTATAATCAGAAAAAAACAATAAATATTGTAAAATATTTGATAAAATTTCTAACAGGACTCAGTGCAGTTCTGGCTTCCTTCCCCGGAGAGTAACTCCCCATGAGCCAATGCCATACTCACTGTCACGTGTCTATTCTGAGGCTTCCATGTGTACATGTTCTTACACTCCCACCAGTGCGTATGAGCACACTCAGACTCACATACATTTGCCTCTAACCCCACGTGTATACCCAATTTTTTGCATTATCACGTATACACATGTATGTCTTCACCTTTAGCACACGCATGCGTGCACACACACACACACACACACACACACACCATTCTGGAGCTGTCTTTCATAAATGAGTTTGTAGTTGGAATGTGGAATACATTTGGGCAGAGTGATGACGTCACATGTGGTGGGTAGGTCCTGGGTCCCTCACTAAGCTAGCCACCTCCACCGCTTATCCCGCGTGGCTGAACTGCAGTTCTCATCACACTAGCAGACCTGCCCTGTGTGACACTGTCTGGTAGGAAATCTCCCCAGGAAAGAGGAGGTTCCTGCATGCCCAGGATGGAAGAGGATGGAGGGGGTTCCCAGTGTCTCCAGCAGCAGCAGGAGGGGATGGGGACTAAGAGCTCTGTTCTGGGGCCTGAGAAAGGATCCTAGTCAGTCTGCCGGAGGCTCCTAAAGCCTCACTTAATGAGGAGGCTGAACTCCTGGACACCAATCCCTTGAAAGATTTCATTATCAAAAGAGGAAATGACTGCAAAAACCCAAGCTAGAGAATGATTATCCTCTCCTACCCACTTATGAAGGGAGACTTGCCCATGTCTAAGTCTTTACAAATGCCAGGCTGCTAGTCATTTATTCATCAAACATGCATTTAGGGACCATGATGTTCCAGGCACAGTGTTTGGCACTAGGGACTCAACGATGAAAAGATGCTGTCCCCATCTTCATAGGGTCTCACAGACTAGTGCAGAAGACAATGGCTGGTTGCCACTGAACTCATTCAGTGTGTGATGGAGGAATGAAGAGCATGCCAGGGCAGGGATTGGCAGGGGCAAAGGTGTGGAGGTGGGAGAAGGCACAGTGGGTGTCCAGGATGGTGGAAAGCTTAGTGTAACAAGAGCCTGGTATGTGTGCCTGTGTGTGAGTATGTGTGCATGTGTGTGTGCATGAAGGGCAGGGGGAGAGCAGAAAGGGAGGCAGAAGGCATGGCTGAAACATAGACTGGAAAATACTAAGTGTCTGCAGATATGGATAACTGGAACTCATCCACTGTGGGTGGGGTATGATTGGTACAACCACCAGGCAATGGTGGGGTGTTCTCAAGCTAACGTTTGCAGACCCCATGGCCTAGCTATTCCCCTTCTAGTTATATACCCAGCAGAAATGCATGTACACGAGCACCACCAGACATGTACAAGAGTGTTCACAGCAACACTATTTGTAATTGCCCAAGACTACTCAAATGCTTATCAATGGATAGCATAAAGACCAAATAAATTGTAGTGTATGCACACAATGGAAAACTATACAGAAATGTGAGTTACTGAGTTATAACTACAGACAACAGTATGGATGAAACTCACCAGCATAATGTTGAGTAAAAGAAGCAGACGTATGACATGACTCCATTTATATAAAGTACAAAAAGCGGCGACACCGATCTATGCTGGGGAGGGTAGTGACTGGAAGGGGCATGAGGGGCCCCCTGGGGTGTTGTAGTGTTCTGTTCCCTGCTCTGGGTGCTTGTTGCTCGGATGTGTTGTGAAAATTCATGGAGCTGTCCAGTTATGACATGAACACCTTTCTGCAAGTGAGGCCATGGCCGCAAGGATGGAGAAGAGAAGAGGGAACAGAGTCGTTTCTGGGCATTTCCTCCGGTAACAGAACTCTGGCCTCACTCCCTAGGAGCTGGGCCACCTACCACTCAGATGGTAATTCAGAAAGACCACAGGAGCGCAAAGACAATAGGAATAGATGATGACATAATTACTGAGCAACTTCTGGGCAGCTCTCTGGCTGCCAAAAGCTCATCTGCAGATGCTTGGGCTGACCACAGTTGTTGATGGAGGGAGACGTCAGCCCCTTTCTCCTCCTCCGTGCTCTCCCAGCCCTGAGCACATCTCTGTGACAGTATTCACAGCCCTTAGCGCTTCCCTCTGTCTCCTCCACTAGACTGGGAGAGCAGGGGCAGATCAACCTGGGAGAGCTTCCTGGAGAAGGAGCTAGAGTAACTAGAAAGGGTCTGCTCTGGAGGAGGCCCTCAGTGGAACTGTGTGGTTGAATGGCTGGAGATACTGAAAGAGGCAGAGGGAAGATATGTATTATGGTTATGGGTTTCCCACTGCACCTACCCCCTGTCCTCCTACCCTCCATGGGCCCTGTGACTCCCTGGCTCTGAGCTTTCAGTGGAAGGGAAGGGGCTAGCCTCCTGCTGCGCCCCAGCCTGCTCGCTCCCAGGGTTTGGGCAGGCACTGCAGTGTCTCAGTGTCTCTGCCCTAAGCTGGGCCCAGGCTCTGGCCCAGGGAGAGGTGCCCTTGCCTTTTCTCAGCTGTCATGCATCTTTTCTCCTCCCTCACTGAAGAGGTCACTCAGGCCAGAGCTCCAGTAGCACCTCCAAGCCCTGCAGTGCTGAGACGCACTCCCAGAGGCCACGGCCCAGCCAGTCCCCAGCCAACAGTCCTGGGGCTTGCTAGCCCAGAAAAAGGGAGGTCCCAGCTTCCCTTTCACTCTGCCTACATGGTCACGACTCACCTGTCTCAAAGGAGCCTCTGGGGTCTTGTGACAATCTGGCAGCCTCAGGAACAGAGGACTGACCCAGATGGACATTGAGCAAGGGTTTGGTTCCCCTTGGGTGACCAGCACCAATTCTTACACTTGGATCCAGGTAGAGATGCAGATACAACCAGCTGAGGTCTAGCCTGGAAACCAGCTGACCTGTGGACACCTTGCTCTTTCTCCGTCCTCTTCATCATTTTGGCCTGAGTTCCACTTACCGGCTGGCCAGATCCAGGGCTGGAGCAGAAGATGGTGTACTTGCGGATGACCCCATTGGGCTTGGTAGGGGGGAGCCAAGACACGACCACACTGCTGGCTGATGAAGGGACTGCTTTGATGCCAGCGGGGGGACCTGGAACTGAGCAGGAAGAAGACCGAGTCAGTTCAGAGAAAGAAGGAGCTCAGCCTTTGGGAAAGAATGACAGAGTGGGAACAGTGAGGCAGATCCATCTGGGAGGGCTTCTTGGAGAAGGTATCCTTGAAATGTGGTTGAAAGGGGAAGGCTCCAGCATGACAAACAGGTCGGAGTAGAAAGATGGTCATTTGGGGCCTGTGACAGTCTCTCAGATGGAGACATTGGGAGCAGCCACCTTCAAAATTGTTTGGCCAGAACACCAAGGACTTAGGATAAATAAGAGAGAAACAGAATGCACTGGCAATTCATCCTGACCCCTAAGGCTCTGACATACCTCTTTTCCTTCCCCCCAATGCCCTTGCTAACTAAAAGCCTATGTTTAGGTCAAGCTCACTGGTCACTTTGCTCTCCTTTCGGTCTGTGAGCTCCTTGGGGCTGGGACCACAATCCCAGAGACTCACAGAGTGGGCCTTCTCCTGGGGATCAAGGGCTGGTGGTCAGCTAGTGAGTGACTGTGTGCTGACACGTGCCCAGGGCCCTGCCCTACGGGCATTGCCTGCTCCTTTCTGTTTTCAAGATGGAAAGTCTACGTTAGAAGTGACTGGGAAAGCCATCCTAGGCAGATCCCAACTACCATGGACTCTGAGCTCCCCACCCCCTCTTCTGAAGGCCATGCCTGGTCTCCACGGGATCTCCAGGACTCTGTCTTGGAAACTGGAAGCTTCCTGTCTCAGCCCATACTCCCCATCTTCATCTCTCCTCTGCACTGGTTGTATACTTGTCTTCCCTTCTGGGAGATTTTAGGCTCCTTGGAGGATAGTGATGGTATTCCATTCAATTTTACCCCTCTTAGCCTTGGTTTCCCCATCTATACAGTGGAGATCATAATATCCGTATGAAAGGACTGTTGTGAAAATTAGTGCTCATTAAAATAAAGTAACTTGCACAGTGCCCAACACATAGAAGACACTCAATAGACTGTAACAATTATTATTTATGCATTCCCTCTCACCACTCTCAACTTCTAGCACCTACCTACCTCAATGTTTTGTATCTAGTAAGTGGTCAATGATTCTGGATTAAGTAAAATAAACAGATAACATGGTCATTATCCATCTAGGGGCCTGAGTCTAAAAGCTGGAAATCATCCTTGATTCTGCCCTTCATCACTGCCACAGTGCTGCCCTATCTCCACTAGGTGTCTCAGCAGTTGTGAGGTGCAGGGTTCTCTGGGTGTCCACTGGGGCTAGTGCACTGATTGTATTGTTTAAATTTCACTATCATTGCTGACTTGTTTTTTTATATGTTATTGAGAGAGGTGTGTTAAAATCTCCCACTATGATTGTCAATTTATCTATTTCTCCTTGTAGTTCTGTTGGGTTTTGTTTCATATACTTTGAGGTTATGTTATTAAGTGCATACAAATTTAGAATTGTTTGATCTGCCTTGCAAATTAAGTATTTTATCATTACAAAGTGTCCTTCCTTATCTCTAATAATGCTTTTTGTCTTAAATTAATATTTCAGTTTCTGCTTGGACAGTTTTGCAAAGTATGTCTTTTATGTTTTTCCATCTTCTCACACTGAACTTTTCTATGCCCTTATGTTTTTTAGATGGCTCCTATAAACAGCATATATTTGGGTTTTGCTTTTTCACCAACCAGTCTGACAAGCTTTATCTTTTGGTTGGAGAATTTAGTCAATTTTTTTTTTTAAATTTAATTTTTTTTTTTTTCGCTTTCACGAATAAATTTATTTTGTTTTTGGTGAATATATACACAGTAAAACTTGCTCCCATTCTAGCTTCTAGACATAATGGTCAGTGACATTAGTTACATAATTCCATTCTTCACATTATGTCAACACTCTTGTTATTTCTGTTCTAGTTGTTTCACTTCCATTTACTTAATTTCCCTGACCCTCAACCTTCTCACCTATGCTTTAAAATAGCTGTTGACCCTTTGGTCACATATATGTATATCTGGAGCCCTGGTGGTGCAGTGGTTAAGTGCTCAGCTGCTAACCAAAAAGTTGGCAGTTCGAACCTACTAGCTGCTCCATGGAAGGAAAGATGTGGCCATCTGCTTCCATAAAGATTTACAGCCTTGGAAACTGTATGGGGCAGTTCAACTCTGTCCTATAGGGTTGCTATGAGTTGGAATCAACTCATATATAAAAACACAATACTCAACGGTGACAATCTTTACTCTTTGAGCCAAGCTGTTACTTAGTTTAAAGATGACTTCAGGGGATAGTTTCAACTCAAGGTTTGAATAGCAACTCAGGGCCATAGTCTTAGAGACTCTTCTGGCCTCAGTAGGTCCAGTAAGTCTGGATTTTTTTAAGAATTTGAAGTTCTGTTCCATATTTTTCTCCCTTTATCACGATTCATCTATCGTGTTGCTGATCAGAACATTCGGTAGTGGTAGCCGGGCACCATCTAGTTCTTCTGTTCTTAAGGTGGAGGAGACAGTGGTCATGTAGACAGTCCAGTAGTCCAGTTTCTTCTTTGATTCTTGGGTTTCCTTCTTTCTCTTTTGTTCCAGGCAAATAAAGACCAATAGTTGTATCTTAGATGGCTGCTCTTAAGCTTTTAAGACCCAGACACCACTCACGATACTGGGAGGTAGAACATAAACTTTATGAGCTATATTATGCCAATTGACTGGATTGTCCCATGAGATCACAGCCCTAAGTCCCTAAACCAAAAGAACTAATGCTATGAGGTGACTGGTTACATTTAATTAGTATCAGCATCTGTAGCACTCCTCCTGTTTTTGGTTTTTGTTATTGTCGTGAAACCATACACAACTTAGCAGTTGCCCGTTCATCCCTTTTCCCTAGGTACACTTATTAGTTACATCAATCATGCTGTGCAAACTTTACCCATATTCAGTGCCACCTTTCCCATTTTTTTTTTATTGTACTTTAGATGACGGTTTACAGAACAAATAGTTTCTCATTAAACAGTTAGTACACACATTGTTTTATGACATTGATTAACAACCCTGCGACATGTCAACACTCTCCCTTCTCCACCTTGGGTTCCCTATTACCAGCTTTCCTGTCCCCTCCTGCCTTCTAGTTATTACCCCTGGGCTGGTGTGCCCCTTTAGTCTCATTTTGTTTTATGGGCCTGTTTAATTTTTGGATGAAGGGCGAACCTCAGGAATGACTTCATTTCTGAGCTATAAATGTGTCCAGGGGCCATACTCTCGGGGTTTCTCCAGTTTCTGTCAGGCCAGTAAGTCTGGTCTTTTTTTTTGTGAGTTAGAATTTTGTTGTACATTTTTCTCCAGCTCTGTCTGGGACCTTCTATTGTGATCCCTGTGAGAGCAGTCAGTGGTGGTAGCCAGGCACCATCTAGTTGTGCTGGACTCAGTCTGGTGGAGGCTGTGGTAATTGCGGTCCATTAGTCCTTTGGACTAATCTTTCCCTTGTGTCTTTGGTTTTCTTCATTATCCCTTGCTCCCAAAGGAGTGAGACCAGTGGAGTATCTTAGATGGCCACTCACAGGCTTTTAAGACCCCAGACGCTACTCACCAAAGTAGAATGTAGAACATTTTCTTTATAAACTGTTACGGCAATTGAGCTAGATGTTCCCGAGACCATGGTCCCCACAGCCCTCAGTCCAGTAATTCGGTCTCTCAGGGAGTTTGGATGTGTCTGTGGAACTTCCATGACCTTGCCTTGTACAACTTGTGTTGGCTTCCCCAGTATTGTGTACTGTCTTATCCCTCACCAAAGCACCTTTCCCATTTCTATTAACAATAAGTGACTACTACCTGTGGAGTGGAGCCCTGGTGGCATAGTGGTTAAGAGCTTGCCTGTTAACCAAAAAAGTCAGCAGTTCAAACCTTGTGGGGCCGTTCTACTATGTTCTATAGGGTTACTATGAGTTGGAACTGACTCGATGGCACCTAACAACACCACCACCTATGGTGTACTTCTCCCACCCCTACCCCCTGTAACCACTAATGAACATTAATTTCTGTATATTTACCTACTCGTGTTATTTCACAAAAGTGATAACATACAATATTTGTTTTTTTGTGATTGACTTATTTTGCTCAACATAATGTCTTCCAGGTTCATTCATGTTGTAAGATGTTTTGGAAGCTCATTTTTCTTTATCGATGAGTAGTATTCCATTGTATGTATGTACCTCATTTTACTTATCCATTCGTCTGTTGATGGGCACTTATGCTGTTTCCATCTTTTTGCTATTGTGAATAGTGTTGCAACGAACATAGGCGTGCATAAGTCTGTTTGTGTCACTTATGTTAGATCTCTAGGGTATATACTTAGGAATGGAATTGCTGGGTCATATGGCAGCTCTACCTCTAGTTTTCTGAGGAAGTGCCAAACTGTTTTACAGTGGCTGTACCATTTTGCATTCCCATCAGCAGTGGATAAGGGTTCCAATTTCTCCGTATCCCCTCCAATGCTTGTTATTTTCTTTTAAATTGTGCTTTAGGTGAAAGTTTACAGCTCAAGTTAGTTTCTCATTCAAAAATGTATACACATATTGTTTCGTGACATTTGTTGCAATCCCTACAATGTGACAGCATTCTATGCCTTTCCACCCCAGGTTCCTCATGTCCATTTGTCCCATTTTCCTGTACCCTCCTGCCTTCTCATCTTGCTTTAGGGCAGGAGTTGCCCATTTGGTTTTGCATATTTGATTGA
>NW_004444079.1:4087163-4286161 GCF_000243295.1 Trichechus manatus latirostris | reverse complement strand
TGGGGACATAATTCAATCCATGACAGCCATGATTCCCAGTATTGTGTGATTGTCCACCATTTTGTCATCTGATGTGATTTTCCTATGTATTGTAATCCTACCTCTATGATGCTAATGAGGTAGGATTAGAGGCAGTTATGTTAATGAGGCAGAACTCAATCTACAAGAAAGATTAGGTTGTATTTTGAGTCAATCCCTTTTGAAATATAAAAGAGAGAATCAAGCAGAGAGGAGAGGGATCTCCTACCACCAATAATGAAGAACCAGGAGGGGAGTGTGACCTTTGGACCTGGGGTCCCTGTGCTGAGAAGCTCTTAGGAGAGATGAAGATTGATGACAAGGACCTTCTGCCAGAGCAAACACAGAGATAAAGCCTTCCCCTGGAGCTGGCACCCTGAATTCGGACTTCTGGCCTCCTAAACTGTAAGAGAATAAATTTGTCTTTGTTAAGGCCATCCACTTGTGGTTTTTCTGTTATAGCAGCATTAGATAACTAAGAGAGTGGGCTTTAGGAGTGGTTTCAGTTCTGAGTTAGCAGATTGTTCCTGGAGCCATAGTCTCGGTGTTTTTTTTTAGTCTTAGCCATCCTAGTGAGAGTGAAATGGTGTTTCACTGTGGTTTTGATTTGCATTTCTCTGAAGGCTAATGATGTTGATCCATTTGAATATCCTCTTTGGTGAAGTGTCTGTTCATGTACTTTGCCTAGTTTTTGATTAGGCTATTTGTCTTTTTGTTGTTAAGTTGCAGAAGTTTTCTATACATTTTAGATATTAGACCCTGATCAATTATATCATTCCTGAGGATTTTTTCCCAGTCTGTAGGTTGTCTCTTTACTCTTTTGATAATATCTTTTGATGAACATGAGTAATTAACTTCTATGAGGTCTCAGTTATCTATTTGTCTTCTGTTGCTTGTTCATTCATTGCTGTGTTTGATAATCTAACGCTGAAAAAAAATTAGGACCCAAAGCTTTGCTGCTATATTTTCTACCAAGAACTTTATGGTTTTAGATTTAATATTTAGGTGCTTGATCCATTTTTAATTAGTTTCTGTGTATGGTGTGGGTTATGGATCTTGTTTCATTTTTCTGCATGTAGAAATCCAGTTTTGCCACCATCATTTATTGAAGACACTGTTCCTTCTCCACTGAATAGATGTTTGGGTTTATTTCTGGGTTTTCAATTCTGTTCCATTGTCTATGTGTCTATCATTAAAACAGTACCAGGCTGTTTTGATTACTGCAGCTGTGTAATACGTTTTGAAGTCAGGAAGTATGAGGTGCCCTACTACTTTGCTCTTCTTCAAAATTGCTTTGGCTATTTTGGGTCTCTTGTCTTTCTATATAAAATCAAAGATTAGTTTTTTTCATTTCTGTAAAGAATGCTGTTGGGATTTTGATCAAGATTGAATTGTATCTGTAGATTGGTTTAGGTAGTATTGAGTTAAATTATCTTTAATGCAATTACTTATATGTTTGGATTTAAATACAGCATCTTACTAAATACTCTATTTTTCCCACCTATTCTGTTTTCCTTTCTCTTTCCTTTTGTACCTTCTTTTGGATTGAGAATTTTTTAAAAAATATTTTATGTACTCTTTTTATTAGTTTGGCTATTATGCAGTCTTTCACTATTTTTAGTAGTTACTCTACAGATTACAACATGAATCTTTAACTTGCCGAAATTTAATATCAGTAATTGGCACTTTTCTTCTCAGACAGTTCAAGGAACTTAGAACATCCACTTGTCTCCCTTCCCCCATGTATATGTCATTGTTGCTGTGTATCTTAATTTGACATATATTTTAAACCCAAGAAATGACATCATTATCATCATCATCATTTTATGTAGTCAATATTAATTTAGATTTACCCATATATTCACCATTTAATTGCTCTTTTTTACTTCCTCCATCACTGAGCTTCCACCTGGGATCATTTTCCTTCTAGCTAAAAAAATACCCTTTAATATTTCTCTAGGGCAGGTGTTCTCTCAGTTTCTGTTCATATGACAGTCTCTTCATTTCATCTTAATCTTGGAGAATATTTTTGCTGGATATAAAATCATAGATTGATCACTATTTTATTTGTGTATCTTAAATATATTATTGCATTTTTTTCTGGTTTTCAGTGTTTCTGGTAAGAAGTTAGCCAACAGTCTAATAGTTGCTCCTTTGAAGGTAATGTGTCTCTTTTCCTCTGGCTGCTTTCAAAATTTTTCTCTCTGTGCTTGGTTTTTAGCAGCTTTATTATGATGTGCCTCAGTGTGGATTTCTTTTAGTTATTGTCTTTGGAGTTTGTAGAACTTATTGAATTTGTGGTTTGATGTCTTTCATCCATTTTGAAAAGTCTTCAGACATTTTCTCTTCTACCCCATTCTCTTGCATCTCTTCTTTGGGATTTTTTTATCACTGTATCCTCTATGTCCTTGATACTCAGAATGTAGTCCATGGATCAGCAGCAGCAGCATTACCTGGGAGCATGTTAGAAATGCAAAATCTCAGGTTCCACCCTAGACCTACTAAATCAGAATCTGAATTTTAGCATGATCCCCAAGTGATTCGTATGCATATTAAAGTTTGAGAATCACTGTTCTATGTATCTTACCTGTTCTTTTTATTTTTTCATCCATTTGTCTTTCTGTGCTTCAATTTGGATATTTTCTTCTGACTTATCTTCCAGTTTACTAATTATCTCTTCAGCTGTGTCTAATTTGTTATCAAACCCATCTACTGAAATCTGAATTTTAGGTGTTTGTATTTTTTGGTTCTAGAATTTCCATTTGATAGTTTCCAATTCTCTGTTGAAATGTCAATCTTGTTTTTTATTTCCTTGGCCATTTTAAGCATAATTATTTTAAAGTCTATATTTGATAAAATCCATATTTGGAAGCCTTGTGGGTCATTTATTTTTTCCTGATAGTTTTTGCTCACGTTGTCCCCGTTATTTTTTATCATATTCCAGATACAGTATTTACAAAATTGTTTGTAGAAATAATTTGAGGCCTCAGATGATGTTATCTTCCTAAAGAGAGGATTCACATTTGCTTCTGACTGGCACCTGGGGATACCAGTGATCTGGGGTTAACTCAATCTAATTTCTAGGTTTTGCAGCTGAGCTGTATACTTTTAGTTCACAACTCCTAGAGTGCTGTTCTTCAGGGTCTCAACTCAAAGTGAGGGGGCTTCACCAGATAGACCTACACACCCTGGCAGACTCTGTCCTCTACTCCTTGTCTTTCTAGTGATGCTCAGCCTCTCAGCAACTGCCCCTAGATTCAGCAAATGTCCTAGGGGAAAGATGCTCCAAATGCCAGGCTCGCCTTCTGGGCCTTTATTCTCTCTTGGATACTGGCCCAGTAATTCTTCACTCTCTTATCATCTCTCTGATGCCTTTAAGCAGTTATTTAAATATTTTATCCGGATTTCCTAGCTGTCCTCAGCAAAAAGAAGAATGGGTTTGAGTTATCTAGACTGCCATTACTGGAAGTGGAAATCCTCTGACAGGTTTCTCTAAACCTGCCCACCTCCTCTACTCTTTATCCTCACTGCTGTTGCCCTAGTACAGACCTTTCTCACCTCTGCCTAGATGCTCACAGGTTCTAACAGGTCTCTCTGACATTAGTATTTATCCTGCTTTCCCCCTGTGATCAGTCCTCCACACTTCTGCAAGAGTTACCTTCCTAAGGCCTAGTCGTGCTTCTTCCTCAGTTAAAGGTCTATCAAGTAGACTGAAATCTAACTCATCTTTGTGCTCTGAGGCCAGTTACTTGGTTAGATATTCACAGGGAGGTGAGGAATAGTCAAGACACTTTTGTAGCTCACAAGTTGAGTCTAGCCAAGTCAGCTTGAAACCAAACCCAGACTAAAAATATGGACTTAGTAAATAAGCTTGAATGTATATGCCTGCATTTTATTCTTTTATTTCTTTTGCTTTTCTCTAATTTCCTGATCATTTTTTTTCCCTTGGAAAAATGCAAAATTCTGAGGGGGATAAGTGAAGAGTCGCAGTGTCTTCAGATTAAGATATTTGCTGAAGGTAACACAGCAGAGCTAGAACTGGAACACAGACCTGTCTGCTTCCCAAGCCAGCAGAGTAATAACTGGAATAATTGCCATCTACAAACTTGGGGAACCTAGTAGAGGTGGGGCAGCTGTGGTGTATCAGGCACAAGTTGTCTGCCTACCCAACAGCCATTCCTTCCTATTCCTGGCAAACAGAGCCTCAATTTGGCTTGAGAATCCATGATCCTCCAGACTTCAGAGAAAGCTGTCCCCATCATCTATCCCAGAAAATACATCATGTTTAGGCTAAGTCAGTCATGATGGTTCCACTTCCCTTTCAGTGACTGGATTAGGAAGAGGCCTGTGACCCCAGTCTGGCCAATGAGAAATGAGAATGATCTGTTGAGGGGGTTTCTGAGAAGTGCTTCTTTCACTCCCAAGATAGGCCTATACATAGGAAGAGACTTCCTCTTCCCACTCTGAACTCTGTCTTGCCTAGCTGTGGTGCCTGGAGCTGCAGCCATCTTGAAATCACGAGAGGAGCAGCTGACACACTGAGGATGCAGAGCAGAAAGATGGGAACTACTGTGTTAACCAACCTTGGAGCTGCTCTAACTCAGTACTTCTTGTTGTATGTGATAATAAATGTCTTTATTGCTTAAAAGTTTTTAAATTGGCTTTGTTATTACTCATAGTCAAAGGCTTTCTAACTGATAGATGTGCTATGACAGAAAGTTTAGAGGATATGGAGACAAGAAAGCCTGGGTTTACCACCTATTAGCCGAGTGACCTTCATCAACTTACTTTCACTTTCTAGCCCTCAGTTTCTCACCTGTAAAATGGAAATAATTCCTACTTCACAGGGTTATTGGGAAGGTTAAACCATGTTCATGAAAGCACATTACACACACGTGAAGCTATGACTGCTGTTTTGGATGAAATCTCATCCAACAGCAGATTCTTTCCTGCCTGGGCTTCCCCTTGGGGTCACAGATTTCCTCAGGGGCACCTGAGTCCACTGGAGCAGTCATTTCCCTGACAGCATCTTGACAGCCATAAAGCAACATTTGCTAGTACCTGACATTTTAGAAAGGATTCTACAGTTATCTTGCTGCTTGCAACAACTTGATGAGGTACCACTCTCCCCATTTTATCAAGAGGAACTGAGGTTCAGAGAGCTTAAGTTACTTGCCCAGGTCATCCAGCCAATAAATGACAAGGCTGGGGGCTTGTATGTACTTCTTCTGTATTTACCAGTGCCCTTTCCCCTCTGCAAAGCTGTATCTTCAAGATGAGGATCACTGCTTCCTTGGGACAATGGGTCCTGCCTGTTATTCCTTCCTGTATGTGACCCCATTAACTTTTGAGGGTGAAGGGCTAGAAGCTCCTTGCAGGGAGGGATGGGGCTCCTAGACCTCTGGGTTCCCTCATGGAGGCTCACCTAGGTCAGTGAAAGCAAGTGGATGTGCTTATGGCTCAGGTCCTGCATCAGAGTAGGAGGCAAGATATCTGGGGCCGAAGCAGTTCATTGTTAGAGGCCAGGAAAGGGCCTGTGTGTGGGTGCTCTGAGGACTCAGATGGGGCCAGGCTCAGAGTGTCACCCAGCTCAGTCTCCATGCAAGAGCGAGTGACTCTGCCCAGAGCTGTCCCAGGAAATCTTGATTTAATGCCAAGAAGAGTAGGGCAGGCAGCTTGGTAAATATTTAATTGCTCAGAGCTTGAGGAGGGGGCTGATGGAAAGGGAGGGGTTCAGGGACAGTGGGGAGCATTACGCTGAGCTGGGAGCTAGTCTGGTCACCAAGCACTGGGCTGCACTGGGACCCTCTCCACCATCACTTTCAGCCTGAGTAGCTTCTTTTCAACTCCTCTAAACCCTCCAGAACCTTCTGGCAAATTGTGTGGCCTGAAACTAGACAATGGGTCTCCAATTTCAATGAAATGACTGAGACTGAGTGGGAGGAAACCACAATGCCATGATGGCTATTACATGTCCACTGGGTGCCAGGTACTCTTCACATAAACCAATTCTTCCCTTTCTTAGAGTACCTGGTTCAGAACATTGAAGAACCCACTATGTGATGCAGTTGGGGTGGGAAAAAGAAGGGCTGGAAGCAGATGCCAGAGTTGCACAAAGAGCCCCAGAGAGCAGCATTCACACACAGCCCTCCTGGACAAGGTGTTCTATGTGGATGGTGCCCCCTGGAGTTGTGCACCCCTCTTCTCCCTATCTGTTCTCTCCTGGGTTGATTCTGCTTCTGGTCTCCCCATCTTCTCACTCTACAAGATAGAGGCTTGGCTCTCTATCTCTGGTTTTCCTGCAGCCCTACCCCCATGGGGAAGGGCTTTGAGATCAGAGTTCCAAATGGGGGCACATACGATTCCCCTTGCTGAGAGCCCTCCAAGAACACTGGACTCCAGGGCCTGGCCCATGCTGGGGCCTCTATGGAGTGACTGCCAAGTCCCTAACCCGAGATGTGCTCCTGCTTTCCCCCCATCCCAACATCTATATCCAGAGGAAACCAGGCTGAACCTTGCAGGTGAGTAGATGCCAAAAAAAGAATGCTCTTGGAATGAGGGTGGAAGGAGAGGGTTTGTCTGGTCCCTGACCTAGTGCTGCAGGGGGCTAGTTACAGCTGCTTATGTGTTTATGCATAAGTCCTAGGGCATGGTAAGCTGTGTCCTCCCCAAGTTAGAGCACAGCCACCCAATAGCCCCTGGGGGTGAGGGCAGGATGAGCCTCGGGGTGAGGACTCACCGTCCTCCTTGGTCTGGATGTAGAGCACACTGCTGCGCACGCCGTCCCCAGCCTGAGTGTAGGCCAGCACCTGGACGCTGTAGTTGGTGAACTTCTCCATGCCGCGCAGCTCCACCCGCTCCCGCGTGGTGGTGATGTTCTGCATCTCGCCCCACTCTGCCAGAGATAGGTAGCCGCTGAGTGCAGCCCAGCCCAGCCACGCCATGGCCCCCCTGCTCCTGCCCCTCTGCCGCGCTTGGCCATGCCACTGGGCTCAGACCTTGACTCCATGGTGGTGGGACGAGGGGGGCCTCCACTTCAGGGTACACGGAAGAAGATTTGGGGCACTGTTCGCAGGCCATGTCTCCCCCACCTAGCTCAGGAAGGGTGAGGGGCAAATGCTGGCCTGGCCTCAGCCACCTACTGACCTTGCACCAACTTCAACTTGATATTCACCCTTTAGAATACCTTCCTCCCTCCAAGCAACACTCCCCCCTGGGGATGATTCCTGCTAGGATGAGGCTGCTTCCTTGCATCTGACTGTTTCCAGACTAGCATTATTAGTGTAAGGGGACACGTGACCCAGCTCGCCATCGTTGAGGACACTGGCCCTTCCCTGCAGAAGCTGCAGGGAGAAGCTAGTGAGGCTGGTGGAGCTGACTGCCTCACCTGGGAAGGGCTGGGCCGTTTCCCAGGCTCAGTGAGGTCCCATCATCCTGGCTCTGCCAAGGAGCTTTTTCTAGACTCTAAAGAAGAGCTTAGGGAGAGGGTCCCATGGGAGGGCCAGGGTCTTAGAAGGAGGAAAAAAGACAGGCTCTTGAGCTGACAGCCTTCTGCCTGGGGCTACTGGGCCTTCAGAAAACCAGACTCAGATACTGGCTGAGCACAGGCTTCATCCTAGCAGGTGACTGGTGTGGGCAAAGGGCCCAAGGCAGAGGCCTGGCCAGGGGAGAGCAGCAGTCTTCTGGGGTCCAGGGGTGGAGACCCCCATACACAGCTTGAGGGGACTCCAGGTCAGTGCAAGGGGATCTCAGAGGCCTGGCAGCAGGCCTTCCTTTCTTATGAGGTCCAGAGCCAGGTAGACCTGTCCAGGATGGGAGAGCCCCAGAAAGACCCGGGCCAAGCGCGGTGTGGCCAGAAGCCCAGATGGTCTTTGAGATTAGAGGGGCAGATAGATTCCTGACCTGAGGGGCAGTGCTGGGAAGCAAACAGGCTTATAAAAGATGAAGCTAGGCAGGTGTGGAAAAATGAGGAACTACCTCCTACCTGGCCCAGCACAAATTTGGAGCAGTGTGGGCTGGCATCTCACAGCATCAGAACTTGGGAGACCTTCGCAGACGAAAGTCCTGGGCTGGAGGCCTCCATGCTTTTTGGAGAGGCAGTGGAGCGGGTGGTGGGAAAGACATTCTTTGATGGCAATGTGAATGGGCAGAGCAGAACCCAGGTGGGAAAGGGCTTGGCTGCAGCTCTGGAGAGGTGACTGTGAGTTGGATTTCCAGACCCTCCAGGAAAGGAGAGAGGGCCACAGGGCACTGGTGGCAGAAGACTCAGGCTCAGAGCAGGCAAACTCACTTTAGCCTTTTGTGGTCTGCTGAGATTTTTACGTCCCTCAGCAGAACACTTCCACAGTCTGGGACGCCAAAGGCTTGTATGGACTGCAGGCTTCCTGGTCACTGCAAGGTCTTTTGTGTATACCAGCTAGCAGGACCTTGGTGTGCTTGTGGCGGACGGTACAAACCCATTTGGACCAGTATGTCCCAGGGGAAGGAAGACACCCAGGAGTTTGAGCCATTGTGTTGAGTATTCTCCATCCGCCATACCTCACCCCTAGGTCCACTGTCAGCTCTTCTTTGCCCTGCTCTAGGGTTTGGGTGGCTGATCTTCGCAGACTGCACACTGGGCTCCCTTGCAGCCTGTCTCTGGTTTGGTTTGGCCAAGGGGAGGCTCTCACCAGATTCTGGTAACTCTGCTTCCTCCTCTGGCCCCTTCAGGCCTAGGTAATTAATAATGGCTTTCTGCTGTTGCTAGTCCCAGGGGGGCTCCACCCTCCCTCCCCACTCTTCTGAACGTAGTCCCTTCATTAAATTCTCTTCAACTGCCCCATTTGAGTGTGCCAACTGTTTCCTGCTGGGACTCTGACTGATACAGCCACCAAGGACTAGTATTACCATATTAAATTAGAAAAGCAAATATGTTCCCATCACACCCCAAATGATTCCCGAATATATGGATGTCTTCTCACCCTCACTGGAGAGGTGACCATGTATAGCATTAACCCCCTTGCCCCTGCCTCTAGCCCAAAGGGTCATGGGTGAGTGGATCCCAAGCCACTCCCTCGCTATCCTCTGGTCCTTATAGTGTCATTGCTCCACTTGTGGCCACCACATGTGGAGAAGAGAAGGGCTGCACCTTCACTGGACATCCCGGACGATGCTCAGCTCTGACCAAGCCTGGAAGCTGACCACCAGCCACCCTGTGTGGATCACCCTGAGTCCCAGCCCTCACTCTCTGCAGACTCACCCCCATCAACGTAGAGTGACCAGAAGATGACTCGATAGCCTTTGAGGACACCATTGAGGGTGCTGCGCGGAGGCTCTGACCAGGAGATGACAGCCACATCTGAAGTGATGGACAGGGCCCGGACATTCTCAGGGGGCTGGCTGGGCACTGCATGGGGCAGGGGTGGGTACCAAAAAGTCCAGTCAGCCAGGGAGGTAAGAAACAGCACAGATCATAAGGGTTTCAGGCGGGGACCTGCTGGCCAGCCAGAGGAACTCCAGGTAAGACATGGGGAAGATGTCCTAACTTCATGAGTTATAAGAATAGGGCCTGGGAGGGCAGGGAAGTGGACAAAGTCTCCTCTCCTGGTTCTAGCTAAGTGTTCTGGGTAGAAGGTGGTGAAATCTGGGTGTGAGACTTTGGGAAGTCACCAGTAGGCCACCTTGGCCCCAGGGACCCACCTCTGTTGAATGCAACAGAACCTAGAAGACCTCTAGTCTGACCTGGAGTATCTGTAGGTCATTATCTTATTTAAGGGGGCAGTGGTGGTTCAGTGGTAGAATTCTCGCCTCTCATGTGGGAGGCTGGGGTTCGATTTCCAGTCAATGCACCTGACGTGCAACCACCACCCATCTCTCAGTGGAGGCTTGCATTTTGCTATGTTGCTAAACAGGTTTCAGTGGAGCTTCCAGGCTAAGATGGACTAGGAAGAAGGAAAGGCCTGGTGATCTACTTCTGAAAATCAGCCAATAAAAACCCTATGGATCACAACCGTCTGATCTGCAACTGATCATGGGGATGGCGCAGGACCAGGCAGGGTTTTGTTCTATTGTGCATGAGATTGCTAGGAGTCCAGGCCAACTGGATGGCAGCTAACAACAACATTATCTTATTTAAAGGTTGTCAGCCTCTCTGTGTCATGTGACCAGGGGATCTGAGCTGAGGCCTGACTCTTGGAACTCTGTGTCCTTATGTCAAGTTGAAGGGAAGGAAGAAGAGGGAAGAGGATCCTAGTCAACAGTGGTGAAGGGGAAAAGAGTTTCCATTGAGGCCTTTAGGACTTTGGGGACCCTTACTCATTTGTCCCCTGTCGCTAAACATGAACACACCAAAAAGCCTGGAATAATGGGAAAATAGTCTCTGGGACCAACTAGGGGGTCTCCTCTGCCTTTTAACATTTCCCTCCGAGAATGCTCTTTGTGTTTAACCTAAATTCCACCCTCATGGGTTGGCCCAGGCGCAGGTGCCCTTTCTAAGATGACAGATGGCAGGGACACCAGTCCCCAGCATCCACCTTGGCGAAGGAGAATTTGGTGGCACTTCCTGCTGTCTTCCCAGGAGCCAGGGACAATGGGGAAGACCATGTCTGCTTTGCTCTGAATGGGAGAAAGAAGGCACATGCTGGATGGAAGGTAATTAGATCCCGTTGCCCCACAAGAGGCAACTCTAATTTTTATGAGCATTTAAATGATAATACATCATCCTAACGATCCTCTTTGAGAATGATTATTGTTTCATATTACTTAGGTGTAAAAATATAAGCACCATGTAATTAGGGACCCAGTGTAATAAACTAATACAGATCGCCTGTTTGAACAAAATGAAGGTAATATAATTATGAAAAAGACACTATTGCTAAAGCAGGGCCCTTGAACACTCCAGGAGGAGTGCTAATATTGCCAGGAAACCATCAGGATCTGACAGGCTAACGAGGGCCTTAATTAAGTATGAAAAACTGCTGAGCAAATGCTGCTGGAAACTTTCTTTTCCCTCTCCTCTTTTGTTTTGAAAATGACTCCATAGCCCACGCTGATCTCTCCCTGTTGGACATTCTAGGGGACCCTCACCAAACAAAGGAGATGGTGCCCTGATAGAGGCAGAGATGGGGCCGGGCCGGCTGTTTCCTGGCCCGGCCTGGGATAGACGGAGCTCAGTGTAGGTCGGGCCTGCTGGCAGGCTCAGGAGGGCTGTTCCACCCGGACATGCCTTCTCAGAGCAGCCTGTATCCGTGTCACCTCCTCCTGCCTCCTGTCTTCCTCCCAAGCAAAAGGTAACAACAGGGTGAAGTAAACAGAGTATGGGATTTGGGGCCAGGCCTGGCTTTTGATCCTGGCTCTGTTAGTTACTAGATAGGGGATTCTGGGCAGGGTACTTAGCCTTCTGGAGCCCTATGGATAATGAGCTAGCTGTTGGTGCTAAGGTTCTCAAAGTTGCTCCCTGGACCAGCAGCATCAGCATCACCTGGGAACTTATTAGAAATGCAAACCCTTGACCCATGCAGAAGTTCTGGGGATGGGGCCCAGAAGTCTGTGGTTAAGCTCCTCCCAGGAGATTCTGACATACCTTCAGGTTTGAGAGCCACTGTGTTAGGGTATCTCCTGGAATTAATACTACTGTACTAAGAGGGGACAGGCGGAGCTTCTTCAACCCAGCGGCCCTAGTGGGAGTGAGGGTCTTGGGCTAAAGGAGGGGGCTGGAGGTGGACTGGCTGCAGGGTGGCTCTGGTGCCTCCCCCTCAACCTCTCCATATGTCTCTGCTTTCTATGCCCTTCCCCCCATTTTCTGCTCACCCTTTTTCCCAAGTGTCCAGCACTCTGGGGCCACCGACACCTGCTCCAGACTGTGCCCCCAGACAATGAAATCTGAATCTCTGGGATGAAGCCTGGACATGAGTCTTTTTAAAGCTCCCAGACAACTCCAATTTGTAGCCTAATAAGAGTCACCGGTATGAACTAAAGGAGCCCTGGTGGCACAGTGGTTAAAGCACTCGGCTGCTAGCTTAAAGGTTGGCGATTCGAACCCACCAGCCACTCCATTGGAGAAAGATGTGGCAGTCTGTTTCCATAAAGATTTACATCCCTGGAAACTCTATGAGGCAGTTCTACTCTGTCCTATAAGGTCGGTATGAGTCGGAATCGACTTGACGGCAAGGGGTTTGGTATGAACTAAGCTTCTCTCAGGTGTTTATGACCTGATGTGTCCGGCCTCCCAGGGGTGTCAGCCTTTGCAGAGAGGACGAGGTCTCTACTGGAGGACTGGCAGGTATTCTGATGAGCCATGGGTAATGGCACAATATCCCCTAGGCAGTCAGTCTGGGTAGGAGTGGGCAAGCTCTAACTCAGTGGCTGGTTTTAATCTCAGACCTTGGTTTTGGATTGAGGCATCAAGAAAGAAGTTTGGGGAGATGCTGTGCTACTTCTTTATTCTGCTCTTTGGGGAGCTCTGGCCAGCCTAGCCCCTTCTCTGCCTGGTGCAGGCTCAGGTGCCAGCTGGCATCTTCTCTGTGCTTGGAGAACAGGCATGTCCGTGCTTCATCCTAGCCCTCTTCCCCTGGAAAAACTGGGCCCCTTAATTTACCAATCAGAGCTTGGAGTCCTTGCTAGTCGTCAAAGAATAAAGTTTTAAAAATTGGGCTCTAAATCCTCTATGACATGGGTTTTGGGATTTCTTAACTCCACAGTCTCATCTCAAGTCCCTAAAACAGATGGTGGGAGATTCCAGCCCAGAACGCAAAGGTAACATGGCTTCTCCTCCCTTCCCAACCTGGAAGCTGTAAGGGAGGGGAAACAGGACCCAGGGCATAGAGGAAAGGGCCGGGGTCAGAGAGTTGAGTTAGGGCACCAGAAAGACGGAGGAGGAAAGAGACAGATGGTGAAGGAGGGCAAAGAAAAAGGCAGAGTGAAAAGAATGGATGGAGAGATGAATAGACAGACAGACAAGAGCTCAGACAGGCCAACCGGTCAACAGATAGTGGATGGATAGAGGGACAGTCAAACGGATGGAGAGACCCAGAGTGCTGAGTGGAGCCAGTGGGCAAGAGGAGAGGGAGGTGATCCAGGGAGTCTGTGTGGATCACGGGACCAAGACGGGGCCCAGGAGAGGGTGGACCATGGATCTGTGGCCCTCTCTGCCGCCAATGTCCTCACCATCCTCCAGGGTGGTGGCATTAATTTCACTGGAGGAGGGCCCTGTACCAGCCCGATTGAAGGCCTGGACCACCACCCCGTACTGGGCGAACTTCTTGAGGTTGTCCAGGGTGTAGACCTCACTGTCCCCGGTGGCCTTCATCTCCACGATGCTGTACTGCCCGTTGCTGCCGGGGCTGTTCTCTCGATAGCCGATCTGGTAGCCCCGGATGACACCGTTCTGCAGCTCCTTCTTGGGTGCCTATGAGGATGGAGGGGACAAAGGCACAATGACACTCCAGGGCTCTGCACTCTGAGATGATGTTCTTAAGACCAAATCAGACCAGGTCACTCCTCGCTCCCATGCTTTAATGGCTCCCATCCACTTGGAGTCAAAGTCAAAGTCCTTACAGTGGCTACATGCCCCAGGTGGTCTGGCTCTCCATTGCCCTTGGACCTGTCTCCCTTGCTTCCTATGCTCCAGCCACACTAGCCTCTTTGCTGTTCCTTGATCACACCAGACAGACTCCTCTCTTGGGGGGCACTCTTTCCCTGGATAGTCACACCACTTGCCCCTCACCTGTGTCCTGCCCTTCCTGAGATGTCATCTTCTTACTGAGGCCTTCCTTAAGCTTCTCATGTAAGATTGCTCCTGTCCTCTGTCCTGCACTCCTTATTTTCTTCCATAGCACTCAACATCGTCTGACACTTGACATATTTTACTTGTGTGCTTTATTTGTCCCCTTTAGAATATAAGCGCCGTGAAGGTGCGTTTTGTCTGTCTCGCTTGCTATTGTGCTCTGAGGGTATAGAACAATATCCGGCCTATAGTAGGCCCTCAATACATATTTATTGAACGAATGAATGGGAATATCATCTGGCTTGTGCTCAGGGGCCTGGGAGAAATGGAAGCGCAGACAAAAAAGAAACCAGGTAGGGAGGGAGGTGGGCAGTTGGTTTGAATAAAAGGAGAGGGTGCCGTGACTTTCCTTGGGGCCCAGCCACTTTTGGAGCACAGTGGCTGGATGGCCCTGGACATAGTGGCCAGGGGCTGGGCTGTGGTGAGGGCGGGAGGCCCGTAGCCAGCCCCTAGATGGAGAGGCAGAGATGAGCAGGGACATGCAGGTGAAAGGGGGTGTTTGGGGGCTCTCGCTGGGCTGTGGGGAAGTGAAGGACAGATTCCAGTCAACCAGGGGCATCAGTCTGGGGGCTGGAAAACATACCTTTACCCCTAAACTTGATTCTGACACATGTCCAGACACACACAAGCAAGACGTCCTACAGAGAAAACATCGACCAACACACAACATTCTCATCCATGATCACATGCCCATACACACAGTCCCGATATGTCTGCTCACATCCGGAACCACTCCCCGCCCCGCCCCACACACCTAGACATATCAGAGCAAATACCCTAAACCATATACCCACCCCAGTCAGATGCATTCCCACCACAAACACAAGCCAGCTCCTTTAACGATTGGACCTGGCCTTCTCTAAATGGAGAAGGAGCACCCAGCCCGGAACACATAAAAACAGCTTGAATCGGGGTTTTAAAAACAATGAAGTTAATTAAAAAACCTACCTTTTTATTGTACTAAAAAATAGTGAGATCAAAAACAATTAAGTTAGTAAACCAGCCTGGCTGTTTTTTCTTTTTTTTTTTTTAAATTCAATGACTGTTTTAAATGAACTGCATTTTTAAGCTCACTGTTAAGTCAATAAAATGAAGTTTTTAATTTAACATAATTGTTTGGAACTCACTAAACAGGTGTGTGTTTAATTGACTTGAACTTTTATTAATGTCTGAATAACGTTTCTCTCTGCACTTGGGCAGTCCTGTTTGCTAGTTTGTAAGTGGACAAACTTCGGCATTTGAGTCTTGTCTCTGCACACATATGCCTACACACACACACACACACACACACACACACAAACATCCATTATAGACAGCATATCATCAACAGCCAGATACCCTCATCTTCACAATGACACATGCTTTCACATTACATATACACATGCCCATACTGACATACACTTTGATATACAGATGACACACATGGCTACATGCCCAGAGTGATCCCTCTCCTCATATACACCTGTACACATCACCACACCACCTTCCTTCCCATCTACATATACTGACAGAGGCCCTGGGAAGTAGGCATCCAGGCATACCCTGACGCCAAAAAAAACCATATCAACCCCATTGCCATTGAATCGATTCTGACTCATGGAAACCCCATGTGTAACAGAGCAGAACTGCTTCATTGGATTTTCTTGGCTGTAATCTTTACAGAAGCAGATTGCCAGGCTTTTCTTCCATGGCACCGCTGGGTAGGTTTGAACTGCCAACCTTTAGTTTAGTAGTGGAGCGCAAACTGTTTGCGCCACCCAGGGATCTTCACCCTGACAAAATTTGTATAAATTGGGGAATATATATGTGTCTGTATCAGGGTGACACATATATAATATAATATATATGTGTCCATAAGTGTCACCCTGATACAGACACATATATATTCCCCAATTTATACAAACCTTGACAGATCCTTCCTCTCTCCCCTCCTTCCTTCCCTCTCTCTTTTTCTCTCCTCGTCTGTCTCCTTCTCTATCCTCCCACCTTCCCCGAATAGGCACACTCAGGATTTAAATCAATCTTAACAATATTTCTCTGAAGCATTAAGAAATCAATAGGGCTGATTGCAAATTTATGTCATAAAGCACAGGCAATCCATCTCATGGAAAGAGTCGTAAAATGAAGTGACTTATCTTTCAAGTGAATCTTTATTTTTCATTAATCTGTTTCTCAGTGTCAAAAAAAAATCCCCGGAGAAGTCAGCCCAAAATTTATTGACCGGCTGGTTCATTCCAAAGTTCTAACTTTCTAATCAATTTTATTTTTCATTATAAGACCGGAGAAATAAATCTGATTCTAAATTTTTATCGACCTTCCAGGTCGGGGCTTTGTAGCCAAAGGTCCCACCCCGCCTCCTAGCTCCTTGGAGTATTCCTAGGAAAGGGGTCCGGAGCCAGGACACGGACCAGACTCAGGGATTGGCTCTGGGCTTCACCCACAGTTTGTAAGGAAAGCCCCTGAGCCCGGACCTGAATCTGGAGGGGAAGCGTGGCTACAGGAGGGCTGGCCTCCAGGAGGACCACCTGCCCAGGTCTGCTCCTCCGTCCTCCAGGCCACTTCTCTAGGGAGGGAAGGGAGCGGGCTGTGTGTGTGTGTAGTGCTGTATGTCTGTGTGTGCTATGTGCGTGGGGTTGTGTGTGTGTGTATGTACGGTGTAGTGTATGGTATGATGTGATGTGTGTGTGTGAGTGTGGTGTGGCGCATTTGTGTGTGGTGTGTGTGAGCGTGGTGTGGTGTATGTGTGTGTGAGTGCGTGTGTGTGAGTGCATGTGTGTGTGCAGTGCTGTGTGTGTGTGTGGTGTTTTATGTGTGCATGTGTATGGTGTAGTGTATGGTGTGATGTGGTGTGTGTGTGAGTGTGGTGTGTGCGTGTGGTGTATTTGTGTGTGGTGTGTGTGAGCGTGGTGTGGTGTATGTGTGTGTGAGTGCATGTGTGTGTGTAGTGCTGTATGTGTGTGTGCTATGTGTGTGGTCCTGTGTGTATGGTGTAGTGTATGGTGTGATGTGGTGTGTGTGTGCACATGGTGTGTGAGTGTAGTGTGGTGTGTGTGAGTGTGAGCATGGTGTGGTGCATGTGTGTGTGATGTGGTGTGTGTGTATATGAGTGTGGTGTGGTGTATGTGTGTGTGGTGTGTGTGAGTGTGGTGTATGTGGTATGATGTGATGTGTGTGTGTGGTATGGTGTATGTGTATGTATTGTGATGTGTTGTGGGGGGTGTGTGCATGTGTGTCGTGTGTTGTGTTGTGGGGGGTGTGTGTGCATGTGTGTGTATGTGCGTCCTTCTTACGGAAACCTCATTAGGCCTTTCTGAATCTCTACAGTTCTCCAATCTACCTTCATGAAGAGCCCAGAAGGAGGAATAAAGCAGCTGGGCTTTTCCCATCAGGAGTTCGAGTCAGAAAATGACCTTGGACCTTTGATCCTGGATGAAGGTGAGGCAACTCCCAAAGCTCCACTGTTCA
The DNA here is from genome assembly GCF_000243295.1 of Trichechus manatus latirostris. NCBI lineage: Eukaryota > Metazoa > Chordata > Mammalia > Sirenia > Trichechidae > Trichechus > Trichechus manatus. Next base: position 4,268,916 of record NW_004444079.1, on the reverse strand, counting down.
GGTGGGGAAAGCACCAAGAAGAACATGGATGGGCCCTAAGAAAGCTCTCTGTTCCAGAACGCCGTGCGTGGGCCGTGTAGGGAGACCAGCACTGGACTTCAGACGGTGAGCATTTAAGTCCTACACCTGTTACCACTTGAATGACTGTGGATAAGTCACCCCACACCTCTGTGTCCATGGCCTCCTCTGGCAAATGGGGATAAAAACACCTCTTCTGGCCACCTCACAAGAACAAGGTCAATGAGTTAGTGTGAGAGAAAGCACTTGGGGACCGGAAAACAGTGTGACGGAAAGTTATCAGTATTGTCAGTCCTTCCGTGCCGTGGCAGGGATATGGCTGTAGGGCTAGAGTTCCCAGGAAAGCATGTCCTGTTCCAGGCTATTCTGATCTGTTTCCCTGCCCAGCTGTAGATCTAAGATTTTCCTTAAGCAACTCCCTGGATCTTACACATCTGTGCCCCTTAGAAATGGCTAAAGCACATAGTGGTCTGTTTTCTCTATACCAACCCCACCCCCTTGCCCCTGAGAGGTAGACAGAGTGGTTATTTTCCTCCAGATTTTATAGATGAGGGAATAGAGACCTGAAGAGACAAGGCTCACCGTAAGAAGACAGGGTACCGCATCATCCTAACTCTCAGCTCCAATCACAGGGCCCTGACTAGGGTGGGACCTCACTGTAGTTCCAGCTCTGTCCTGGCATCTCCACAGGGTCTCTTTGAACTTTGCACAAAATCAAATCTAATTCTCGACCTATTACAACATATGGGATTTGGGGGACAGGCCAGTGTGGTGAAAAATCAGCTTAACCTTGTAACTGCACAATTCTTTGTTCACCCCAGCCGTAGGCCTCTATTAAAGAGCAAGGGTGGGGAGGGGAGTGGGGATTGATGGGTGGACCTGCCCCTTTAGCCATTTCTCTGTCCACTCCTCAAACCCCACTGAGTTTGGCGGAACACAGGTGCGGCCATTATAAGAAAATAGAGAGTGGCAGACTGCTAGGGGCTTCACTGCTGGATTGAGGAGGGAGGAGACAAGGAGGCATTTTCAGGGCAAATGTCTTCGCCTTCACTTACCTTCCAGGTCACTTGGATGCTCTGTGAGGTCACTGGCTGCAAGGTAACATCCATGGGAGGCCCATCAGGAGCTGGGGGGAAGAAGCAACATTTATGAGTCAAGTCTCAGAAGAAGAAAGAGCCCTGTGTCCTCCTCCCATCCTCCTGAGCTGGAGGACTGCTGGGGAGAAAGGAAAATCTCATAAACTGAGAATAACAGAGAGCCTTAGTTTCACTTCCTCTGAAACGATCACAGGGTTCAAATTTCCTCTTTACCCTCCATAATTTGCTGAAAGTGTAGCGAGAGATGGCCATGAAATACTACTCCACACTTAGCTGATAGGCAAAAGTTTTTAAAAGTTTGACATAACCAAGTGTAGGCAAAGGTGTGGAGCAACGGGAACTCTCATGCACTGATTAAGGGAGAGCAAACGGGTACAGCACTTTGGAAAACGTTTTGGCATATTTTGTTAAAGGTAGAAGTATGCCTATCCAATGGCTCAGCAATTGTACACCTGGTTATGTCCCCAGAGAAACACATGTGACTGTGCACTAGCATATAGGCACAAGGATGCTCACAGCAGTATGTTTGCAATAGCCTCAAACTGTAAGCAACCTCAATGTCCATCGACAGTACAATGGACAAATAGGCTGTGATATATTAATAAAACGGAACACTATGCAGCAGTGAACATGCACAAACCGTACTGCTGCTTCAACAACATGAATAAAGCTCACAAAAATAATACTGACCAAAGCAAGCAAGACTCAAAAGAATACGTGAAGGAATAATTTTAGGAGTCCATTCCACTGGAAAACAGGCAAAATTATATGGTTTAGATGTACAGATATATGTGATATTAGTATAAAAATGAAAAGCAAGAAAATTAATACCATAATAGGATAGTGGCTATTTCAGGGGGGAGAGACGGCGTTATAACTGAGAAGGGGCAGGTGGAGGGTTTCTGGCATGATGGTAATTGACAATGGATGTTGGTTATAATATTTTTCACTTGCTAATTATTTGTTAAAGTGCACTTATATTACGTGTACTTTTCTACACAGGTTATAGTTCACAAAAAAAGAAACTAAAGCAAGAGAAATATTGTTTAAATTTTCAGGAGAACTCCATGACAAAGGCCATAGAATATCATCCGGGGGGCTAGTGCCCCATTCTTTTCAGATACTACACCTGTCCTTTCCAGTCAGGCTGGAGCCAGAGGAGTGGGACAGAACCATGGACAGCTCCTCAAAGCCCAGCATCTAGACCCCTATCTGGAAAAAGACACACACAGAACACTCTCCAATGACCTGCTGGCAGACACAAAGAAACGCCTTAGGGGCTCTCTCCTCCCATTTTCTTATCACAAGCCCCTGCCAAAGGACAGGGTTGGTGTGGGCCCTAAATGTCTCTGATCCCAGAGGCCATGGGTTGCGGAGGCAGGGCGAGGTGCTCACCGGCTTCCTCGGTGCTGATGGTGAGCTCCTTGCTTGGTTCGCTGCGGCCAATCTTGTTAAAGGAGTACATGCGGATGCTGTACACGGATGCTGGATGCAAGTCCACGATGTTGGCCTGGTTGATGGTGGGGGAGATGTTACGTGTGGATTGCTTGAAGTCCCAGGAATCTGGAGAGAGGACACCCATTTCAAACCAGAGTCAGACAAATTCTGGAACTTCTCAATTGTGATGCCCAGCAAGGGTCCAGCTCACACAGACTGCAGAGAGACTGAAGCTCACACAGTCTGCAACTTCGCAGAGAATGCAAGGGGTCTGTTCCACGAAGGTCAAGCTTGCCAGACCAAAGGATGTCTGGGCAAGGTGAGGAGCAAATACACTGGATGGATGGAGAATCAGGAGTCTGACTCTCCTCTGCCACTGGCCATCTTGTCAACTTAAACCTCAGACACAGGTCAGACAAGCAGTTTCCCAAGGTCCCTTCTAATGTCACCATCTACTTGTTATCTTTGAGAATCTGATTGGTCAGTGCCCTTCTTCCTGGTCTCTCACACATAGTGACCTGCTCTAAGTGTGAAATACCCCATTCACCCCAGAGTCCCTGTGCAAAAGAGGAAGCCAAGCGTAGGCTTCTGTTTTTCCATTCCCTGGGCACTTGTAAGGTGGTAGTCTTGAGTGTTACACTGTAGGGGTGGGGGTGGTGCAGACCAAGTGTCAGAGTCCCCAGCCTAAACCCCACCCTCTTTCCTTCACCAGCAGGAGGAAGGTCTCTAAGTCTTTAGGGTCAGGGGCAACAAAGACATAAGCATGCTCATGATTCATCCAGGGAGACTAGCAGCCCATTCCAGGACTAATGTTTCGCAAAATTGCAGAACATGAAAAATACCAGATAAATGACACTCAGGGATATTGTGGCAGTAAACACCTTGCAATTCCAGAGAAATCAAGTCATTCATTCAATATATTTTTGTTGTGTACCCACCAGGTGATTCCAGAGAAAAATGTGAAAAGGTTGCAGTTACAGCAATGCCTCAGCTTTGCTGTTGTTGTTAGGTGCCGTCAAGTCAGTTCCGACTCATAGCAACCCCATGCACAACAGAACGAAACACTGCCTGGTCCTGTGCCGTCCTCACGGTCGTTGCTGTGTTTGAGCCCACTGTTGCAACCACTGTGTCAATCCATCTCATTGAGGATCTTCCTCTTTTTCACTGACCCTCCACTTTACCAAGCATGATGTCCTTCTGCAGGGACTAGTCCCTCCTGATAACATGTCCAAAGTATGTGAGACGAAGTCTCTCCATTCTTGCTTCTAAGGAGCATTCTGGCTGTACTTCTTCCAAGATGCTTAAGCTAGGACCTTGCAAACCCAGAATTCATAACCAGTACCATTTATTGAAACTTCACTTTGGAAAGAAGAAAAGGAGATTACAAGGAAACAAGCTGATGGTAGGGCTTAAAAATATTTCCAGGGCATGTCCTGATGTCACTATGCAGCCTGATTTTTCAGGCTTTCTGAATTCACAATAGAGTATCCTGAAAAATTCTCAGTAGAAAAAATTAAATTATATTCTCTACAGTTTAATTCCTAAGTCAGGAAAGGAGGCTAACACATTCTCTAGAAAGATTTTGATGAAAACTTTTTTAAGCTAAGGCTTGGTTAATCAGGAGAACTGGTTCACCCAGTTCTCCCATTCCTATCCAATTCCTCCAGATTCTGGTTAATTGAGGTCTTGGTATTTTAAAGAACACTTTTAGCCATTGGTGCCCAGGCTCAGCATCTGTGAAGGGCATTGGCCCAGCTCCCCATCTGCAGCTTTGCATTTAATCCTGTGGTTTCATGAGCCAAAGTAACAAAACGTCAGGCTGTTGATGCTCGGAAACACATTATTTTCTCCTTGTCGTTTAAAACACGGCAGCCATGCAGACAGACACTCTGCCTGACAGGCTAAGCCAGAACTGCAAATATGCAGTTTCCTACCTTAACCTCCCTGGTTTGGGACTGAATGGGCTAGCAATGCAGAGGCAGGTGTTCACGTCTCTCTGGGACATCCTGGGAGCTGGTGTCAGCTCAGAAATCACATTTGATTTGCCCATGTTTATAGGAGTGAGAGAGTGATCACGAGCCAGTGCATCCATTTTTGATGAGTACAGGCTGAGGGAAGATACCCAGTCACTATGATGTGTCTGAAAACAGAAGGGAGCTAAGGAAAAGGGACTCTGATATTCATCAAGCACCTGCGATGTGCCAGGTGCTGTGCTGGACAGTTTAAATATAGCTCATTTACTCCTCATACCCTCTTATGACACCAGTGCCATTTCTCCATGGTTTATGTGACCTCCACGTCACCAAATCCAATGGATGTTTGTTATGGACTGAATTGTGCCCCCGCCCCACCAAACAAACAAAACAAAACAAAACAAAACCTCTAACCAGTTGCCATCGAGTTGATTCCCACTCATGGTGACCCATGTGTGTCAGAACAGAACTGTGCTCCATAGGATTTTCAATGGCTAATTTTTTTGAAGTACATCACCAGGTCTTTCTTCTGAGAAACGTCTGGGCGGACTTGAACTGCCAACTTTTCGGTCAGCAGCAAGCACATTAACCATTTCCCCACCCAGGGACTCTGTACCCCCAAAATATGTATTGAATTCCTAGTCTTTGTACCTTTGAACATAACTCTGTTTGGAAATCGGGTTTTCTTTTCTTATGTTAATGATATCACACCAATGTAGGGTGAATCCTAAACATAATCACTTCTGAGTTATAAAACAAGCAGAATAGATACACAGATACATGGAAGAAGACATACACCATGTGAGGATCGTCTACAAGCCAAGGAACGCCAAGAAACAAACGAATGCCCCGGTCTACCGACAAGGAAGGAATCACCATGGCTGAGACCCTGATTTGAACTTTTAGCCTCCAGAACTGTGAGAAAATATATTTCTGCTCTTTAAAGAACACTTGTGGCATTTGTGTTACAGCAGCACTAGGTAACTAAGACAACGTGTTTCAGTTCTCATTTCTCACTTGCCCTCTCAGGTGCGATTAACATTTGGACTTCTCCCTTCTTGGAATACGCCTCCTTTAGCTTCCCTGATACAACACTCTCTGGTTTTTTCTTAGCTCTTTTCTTAGCTCTTCCTCTACCCTACCATTGATGGTTAGAGTTCTTCAAGGCCCCGTCTTTTCTCGCTCCATGCACTTTTCCCACCCATGGCTTCTGATTCCATCTATACACAGATAACTCAAAGATTTGTACCCAACCTGGACCTCTTCTTTGAATTCCAGATCTTTATAACCTACAGTTTACTTGATGTCACCTCTTGGATGTTTCAAAGGCATCTCAAACTCAACATGTCTAAGACAGAACTCTTGACCTTACCCCTTGTAAACCCAGCTCCTTCCTGGGTTTTCTGTCTTAGGGAATGATTGCACCACCATCCATCAGGCTGTGCCCAAAACTTAGGTGTTGTTCTTGACTCTTCTCTCTCTCTCCTTCCCTATCAAATACTATAGATTGTATGATCTGAGGATCTCTTGAATCTCTCCATCTCCAACTCTCCCCTGGCCAAGCCAGTGTCACCCTCACTTGGACCATTTGCTGTGTGCCCCATCAACCCATCCTCCACACTGCAGCTATCATTCATGCTACATATATGACTGAGCCCCTCTCAAAGGCCAAGCACTGAGAGTCTTTCCAAAACAAAAATATGACACCGTCATCTCCATGCATAAAATCCTTCATAGTTGTCTTAGTTGTCTAGTGCTGCTATAATAGAAATACCACAAACGGGTGGCCATAAACAACGGAAATTTATTTTCTCACAGTTCAGGAGTCTAGAAGTCTGAATTCAGGGCACCAGCTATAGGGGAAGGCTCTCTCTTTGTCGGCTCTGGGGGAAGATCCTTGTCTGTTTCAGCTTCTGTTCCTGAGTTGCTCAGTACCTTCATGTAGCATCTACCTCCTCCCGTTTGTTCTTGCTCCCATATCTAATCTGTACCTTTTATTACTCAGAAGTGATTAGGTTTAGGACACATCCTATAGGGCTATGACCTCATTAACATAACAAAGAAAACCCTGTTCCTAAATGGGATTATATCCACTGGTATAAGGGTTAGGTTTTTTTTTTCTTGGGCGGGGGGATGCAGGGGGTGGGGCACAATTCAATTCAGAACTATAGTTTTTCTTGCTCTTAGAATTAAAGACATATTTTCTTAACAAGACCCAGGCCTGCAACATCTGGCTCATGCACACTTTTCTGGCCTCATCTTTCACCATTCTTCTCCTCTGAACTTTCATGGGGCTTAGAGCCTGCCCTTCACTACCCAGCATTCCCTTTGGAGAGAGCACTGTTTCAGTGACAACCGCCCAAGGAGACGCTAAGCCTCCTGAAGACGGGAGCCTTGACTAAAACTTTAGCTGTCTCCCCCACTTGGCATATGTTGGGCACTTAACATCCATTGCTGGTTTCAGATCACAGCCACATTTTTGTGCTTTACTTTGGAATTGGGGTTCCTCTGTATTTTGTAGTTACAATGAATACCCTTCTTTAGGGCCTCACTCAGCTGCCAATCAAAGGAAGGTGGGCAGGAGTGACATCCCAGAGAACGGCTCCTTTTTTTCTGCCTTTTGCCAATAGTTTGCTGGTGGATTTGACCTTGTGTTCCCAAATCATCTTTGATGTTAGCTCAAAACATCTCTCTCCCGACAACCCTTCCAGGCTAATGCATCACAGTCAAAACTGAAATCCTTTAGCCGATTTTCCAAACTTGATCACTGCCATCTCCCTGACCCTGAATAGCTGAAATCAGGGGCTCTATTTTCTTCTCTCTCCTTTTCAGCTCTCTCAGAGAACAGGGCTGGCTTTGGCGAATATTGTCTCTTTTAATATTCCCTTTCATATGAGCCTGACTTACCCAGATTAACATATTTCATTAAAGGCTCTCTCTCCCTTTCTTCATCAAAGGGTTTATGATGCAAATATTCTTCTTAAAAAATAAGGAAGCGGCTGGGGAGATGTCAGTGTCTTCTACTCTGCGGGCTGCTTGCCGAGAGGGGATGGGGAGTCTGGTTTTTCCAGAGACACATTCAGTGTAGAGGGGGAACACTTGGACAAAAGCCACATCTGGAGCATTTAGCTGCCTGTGCCTGGGACACAAATCCATTTCATGTCTCTGTGGCCCTGAGCCTCTCATGACAATCTCTCTGCTGCATGGAGAACAGGTTCTCTGGGTCTCAAGCCACCAGTCCCTCTCAAGCCACACTCCTGCTCACCCCACCGGGGCTGGCACAGCCCCCACACCAGCTCCCACCATGGGGCTGCCTCCTGAGCTTGGAGGCCATCCTCAAAGAATCCATCCCTGCTCCTTGCTTGGGGAATAGAAGCAAAATATGGTGTCTGCATTTTTAAATCTGCACAGTGCCATCTGATAGATTTGTGTGGATGGTGCTATTTATCATTCAGCTCTCATGTATTATTACTCTGCTGCCTGGGGCCAGGGGAAGTCAGGGTGAGCACGACGGTTTAGAAAGGGCAGACTGTACAATTTCCCTTGGAAAATTAACATGATGAGCAACAATGTGGCAGAAAACGTGGCAAAGCCACAGTTGGAGCTAAGAAGGAGGTCAGGAGGAGGATCCAGACCAAGGATGGGTATGGTCTAGGGCAAGAGGAAGAGAAGGGGAAACAGAGACCCAGGATGGGGACTTGGGAAAGGGTACAGAGTTGTGCCAGGCTCTGTGGTGGGCAGCTCCACCTAAGTTATCACATCCACCTCATTTTATGACCACCCTGAGAATTAGATATGATGGCCTCCATATTCTAGATAAAGAGATGCCCAAAGAGGAGGCCGAATTGCTAGGGATCACACAGCTCTGAGACTTGGTCAACTCAAGTCTTCTACTCTGAGAATAGTTCTCGGTCCCCTATTGCACAGACACAGGGAGAGGCCTACTTAGACACACCACACACACACATGCACACTCACACATGTATGCATGTGCTTACCGCTCCTTCGACTCACCCTTCAGCTCCCTTGGATACCTTTTCCAGTTCTTATGTAATACACTTTGTGGTGTATTACACTTGATTGGATAGTGCTTTGTAATGCCTCTGAAAGTGTATGTGTGTGTGTGTGTGCATATGTGTGTTCTCACTCCAACTGCATTGTAAGCTCCAAGGGCAACATTCTGTCTCCTATTTCTTTTTCTTTCCCTACCACATGGCTGGTGCATGATTCTGCAAAAAAAATTGGCACTCTGTACATGTTGCTGACTGACAGACACATAGATTTCAGTCTGCAAGGCCCACAAGATTATAAATTGCCACATGAAGTATTTGAGTCAGAAGGGGGAAAGGAACTTGCGTTTATTCAAGGTTTACACTAGCCCTATGCTAGATGTTTTCTCTTCCCTCATCCTCAACACAAACCTATGAGGTGAGCACTGCCGTTCCCACTCTGCAGATGTGGAAGCGGGGCTGTGCCCATAGCCTCTGCCTGGCTCCAGTGATAACTCCCTGCAGTGCTCATGGAAGCAGGTTTAAGACAGGAGGCTGGGGGACTCCCTTTTTCTAAATGACCTGGGGTGCAACAGATGCTTGTCTGGGTGGGCTGGTCTGGATTAGCCCCATCCAAAGGCAGGGGCAAGGACCAGCTGGCTTCTCAGAGCTCTTGACTCTTGCTTTTCTAAAGGTGCACAGACCATGTTGCAGGGAGAGTCTGAGGCTGAACTTTCATCATGCCCCCTCTAGCACCACCCATCTGTCAGTTTGTTGTACTGTGGTGGCTCGCGTGTTGCTGTGACCAGGAGCTATGTCACCGGTATTTCAAATACCAGCAGGGTCACCTATGGACAGGTTTCAGTGGAGCTTCCAAACTAAGACTGACTAGAAAGAAAGTTCTGGCGATCTACTTCCAAAAATCAGCCAACGAAAACCCTATGGATCACAACAGAATATTATCTGATAGAGTGCTGGAAGCTGACGCAAGACCCAGCTACGTTTTGTTCTGTTCTACGTGGGTTCGCCATGTGTCAAGCTAACTCCTGGCATTCCAGGCTCTAGGCTGCGGTATGACACGTCCTTATCCTGCCTGGGGATCTAGAGGGGTGCAGGAAGACACGAACATGCTCTGAAAACAGCATCTTCCCTGCTTGCCTCTCGCCTTGCACTGTTCTCCAGATGTGTGAAGTTTTCAGCTTTGCCCTGCTGACCAGTGCCCCCAGAAAGGTTTCCACACATTAGAGAGTGGTCAGTGATGGAGGACTGGGCAGGGAGGCAGTTAACCAGCAGCAGTGTAGGAGAGGGTGCCAGGGACAGCCCAGGCATCCACCACCCACCCCCAGATGTGCACAGAGCCATATCAGCTGGCAGAGAGATGGCACAGCCCCACTCAAAGGCAGGGGCAAGGACCAGCGGGCTCCTCAGTGCTCTTGATCCTTGTTTTTCTAAAGGTGCAAAGACTTTGTTGAGGGGAGAGTCTGAGGCTGAGCCGTCATTATGCCCCCTCTAGCACCACCCACCTGTCAGTTTGTTGTACTGTGCTGGCTTGCGTGTTTCAGGCTGGGGAATGACAGTTCTTATCCTGTCTGGAGACCTAGAGAGATGGAGCATGCACCGCCAGATGGAGATGTTGGCCTACAGGCCCGCCCCTTTCTGTCTGACTCCTGGGCAGCTTTTGTCCGGCTCCAGGAAGTCCTGAGATTTGAGATGGACACAGTTGGCCGTCCTCTCCTCTCTGTGCCCTTTTTCTTCTCCAGGGCCCTGCTGCTCATCCCGTCTCCCCAACCGCACAGCTGCAGCAGCCTCCTTGCTCATCTCTTGGGTACCAATCCCTTCGACTCATGGCCATCCTTCACACAGATGCCCAGCGAATGTTTCCAAGGTGCCATTTTGCTCCAGTCACTCTCTGGGAGCTTAAACACAGCTAGGGGTTCTCAATTACCTTCCCCAGCAAAGTAAAAGCTCATCCTGGAGGCCTCTCCCACAAGCTTGTCCCAAAGCACTTTTTAAGGCTTTTTTCCCATGAATTGTGTTTATGAATCCCATGCTAGACCACTTGCCATTCCCTGGAACCAGTCTCTGGAGGGCATGGTGTCCTTGCTTGTGCCGTATCCTTCCCCATTGCCTGAGAACTTGGCCCATTGCTTTTCAATCCTCAAGATCCAGCTTAATGCAGCGTCTCCAAGCGATCAGAGAGATGCCTTTCCTGACTACCTTGTCGGCAGCAGCCCCTCCTTTGCTCCTAGCCCCTCCTCCTGCACTCAGGTTGATCTCCTGGATGGCTCTGACTGCGACCTGACTTTTCTCCCCATCTGGACTCTATGCTCTCGATGGTAGGGCTCTACCTTGTAGAAACCTGTATCAAAGATGACCAACCCAATGCCTAAGACTGAGTTGCTTCCCAAGATTTGCTTTACTGTGCCTCACTTCAATTCACTCAATACACATTTGCTGAGCATCTCCCATGTGGCCAGGCCCTGTGCCAGGCACTGGGAATACAACAGGGAACAGGGCATGGTCAGTCCAAAGGAGAGGACAGACAGACAGTGACCATGTGCTGTGCTAAGTGGGAGAAGAGGGGTCTGGAAGGTGTCAGGAGAAAACAAAACCTCAGATCTAACTAAGACCTGAAGGATGAGTTGGAGCTGGCCAGGGAAGGGGAACTGAGGAGGGCTGAGGTCTCCAGGCTTGCTTTTGTGTTGTTTTATTTTATTTATTGTGGTGTATGTGTGTGTGTGTGTGTGTGTGTGTGTGTGTGTGTGTATCACAACATTGGCCATTTTAACATTGTGTTTTATTTTTATGTTATTTTGAAAAGCTAATGCAAGCTTATGGTATTGCAATCAAACATACAAAAGGGCCCAGAGTGAGAAACACATTTTCCCTCACTCCTGCCTTGATGTCGCCCAGGTCCCCCTCAGAGGCAACGCCACATTGCCCGTTTCTCAGGCACCTTGCAGAGATAATCAGTGCATATACAGACATGAGCACCTATGGCTCTTTTTTGGCTTGGTTCATTCTCCAGGCCTGTTGTCCCTTCTGTGGCCTCTCCTTTCTATTCTTGCTGCTTGACTGTGGGGCCCCTGACCCCTCTGCCTCTCGGTGCTTCACAGTGGCAGGGCAGCCTCACTGGAGCTGTCCAGGGAGGCTTCCAGGAGGAGGAGACTTAGATCTCAGCCTTTCCAGGGACTCAGCTCCAACAACCCATTCTTGGGAAGGTCCAGCTTTCGGAGCCCCAGTCATCCTAAACTTAAAGTGCTCAGATGACTCAGCCAAACTCATGATGCCTCTGGTCCAATAGAGATAGTCCACTGCCCCTGGACGCAGGGCCTTTAAACTTTCAAAAATCGAACCACCCTTTCAGACCTTGGCCCAGGGACAATCCTGAAAAGAAGGAGCTGACACCCCCTCACATCACCTAGGAGTCTCTCCTGCACACTGGTAGGTATCTTTCTTGGATGAGCAGCCCTGGGGCCCCAGGGGCTGTCCCACTCACTGGGGCACCGGCAGGGTATGTGGCACCAGGGCTGTGCTCAGCACAGCCCTCCCCTACCTGACCCAGCACCTACCTGATTTGTTCTTGTATTCGATGTCGAAGCCCGTGATGATGCTGTTCCCGTCGAATCGCTGAGTCCAGCGCAGGTTCATGCTCCGGGCCTTCACCTCCCGGATCTCTAGCTCTGGGGGATCGGGGGGCTCTGGGGTGTGGCGGGGGAGAGGTGGAAGTGAGGATGGTGGCAGAGAGCTTACCTCTGGAGAGGACCAGGGTTCTGCTGTACCCCACAGGGTTGGTGTCACCTCGTCTAGCCAAAGTCCCTGGAGCCCTGGGGTCTGGGCAAGGTGGGGATGCGGGGAGGCCCAGCAGCAGGGTTCCCGGAAGAGGAGGCCAGTGTGGTCTCCTGCCTTGTTTCCTTCTCTTCCTTAGCTGGGAGGGGGCAGGCCCTTTCTTAGGGATTCCTCGGAGCTTTTTTCCCCCATCGAGAGTACCCAGATTTTTCCAGCTTGATTTTCCCTTCCCACATCTCCCCAGGAATCTGAGCCCATGAACCAGTCCCCCCACTTCTGGAACCGGCAATGGACTCTTCCAGGGCCATAGTCTTCGCAAATCTTTGCTGTCTGAAGTGTCCTGGAAAGGTCCGTCTCTCCCCACCCTGGGCAGGAGTGAGGGTGGAGGGACGCTTTTCCCTAGAAGGCCATTTCCTGTCATCCTCCACCATGGTGTGGGCTGTGTCCCTGCTATTGGAGGTGGAGTTAGCTGTGGGGGTCTCCGGGGAAGCAGGTTGGGAATGGTGGGGCAGGGAGTGTACCTTGCACAGTGAGCTGGATCAAGCCCCGGTCCTCTCCGTACGAGTTGATGGCATGGCAGCTGAAGAACACAGAGTCCCCACGGTCAGCTGGCTTGAGCTGGGAGAGGGCCAGCAGGAGGACAGAGAGAGAGGAAGGAAATGGGGAGAGTCTTTTAGAGCTGGTTGGCTGAAGGGGGCCCACTTGAGGGAGGATCCACAGGCCATCTTGTTCTGGGAGAGGGACCCACAAGGGGCTTTGTCAAGGGCTCCTCTTCCCAGTGGGTTCTGAGGAGAGAAGTTTGGAACGCATGCAGGGGGAGCTAAGGGGTTACAGAAGGGAGGGAGAGACTGAGGGGGTCCCAGGAGAGAGGGAGGGGCTGAGGGGTCCCAGGAGAGAGGGAGGGGCTGAGGGTCCCAGGAAAGAGGGAGGGACTGAGGGGGTCTTAGGAGAGAGGGAGGGGGTGAGGGGCCCCAGAAGGGAAGGAGTGACTGAGGGTTCTCAGGAGAGAGGGAGGGGATGAGGGGGTCCTAGAAGGGAGGGAGGGGTTGAGGGGTTCCAGAAGGAAGGGAGGGGCTGAGGGGTCCCAGGAAAGAGGGCGGGGCTGAGGGATCCACACAGTTAATGGTTGTGAGGCTGTCAGAAAGGAGATCCAGTGAGGTTCTGAGACAGACAGTCCTGGATGGAGAAGGGAAATAAGTGACAGAGGAGGTACTTTTTTGGGGGTGCAGGAAAGGCTCCCAGGTTCCCCATTTACCTCCACTGGGCACAGATGTAACAGTTGAGGGTGCCCACTCTCTGAGAGTCGGGGTCCACCTGGGACTGGGGGTGGGCGCTCACCTTCAGAGTGGACACAACCTCGTCTCCGTTGTCCTTGGTGGCAATGGCGTACCGCATGACACGGTCGGGATCGATGACCGTGTCCCCCTTCTCCCAGCGGATAATGATGGGCCGCTCACCCCGCGCTGTGCAGTTCAGCTCCTTGGCGTGGCCCTTGATGGCGATGGTGGTGTTGGGGTGGGAGGTGATCATGGCTGGGACTGGGGGAGGGGAGGAGTTGCAGGAGGCCCCAGTCAGGGTCATGATCCAGAGCCCAGCGGTGGGGGCGGGGTAAGTGCCCAGCGCAGAGGCCCCGTCCCCGCGGCCCCCGCGGGTGCCACCCTCCCCGCAGAGCACCTCAGCCCCCTTGGAGAGGGTTTAATGAAGGCTGAGAGGGGACTGTAGGAAACCCTACTTACCTGTCCCCTTCTTTCTCCTGCCCATCCATGATCGGGGCAGCCACTCTCTATACCGCCCACCCCCCAAAAAAACCCCAAACCAAACCCGTTGCCATCGAGTCCATTCTGACTCATAGTGACCGTATCGGACAAAGTAGAACTGCCCCATAAGGTTTCCAAGGAGCGGCTGGTGGATTGGAACTACTGACCTTTTGGTTGGCAGCTGAGCTCTTAAGCACTGTGCCACGGGGGACTCCCTCTCTACACCAGGGGTTCTTATGTTTTGTGGACCCTTCTGGTGAAGCCAGTGGACCCCATCTCAGAAAAAGATTTTTAAATACACCCAATACAACTAATTATATTGAAATATGGTTATGCAAATATTAAAAACATTAAAAAGCAAACTTGTGATATAGTATATCATGTGTCCGTATATGTTGTTTATTACTCTTTATGAAATCTAGTAGTGATGTCCCTGGGTGGAGCAAACAGGTAATGGTTCAACGGTGGCGTCTACTCCGTGGCAACTGGTTTAGTGGGTCTGATAATTACCATCTGATGTTACCATCATTGTGCAATAGTGATGAGCATACAGGATATTTTGAGGTATCTGCAACAACTGTGATAGGACATGAAAATATCTGGATTTCTGTTAGCGATAGTCGTGGGTACGGCAACTGCTGTGGTTTGTTGTTATGCTCAAAATGGAAGGAAATGCTAAATTTCAGTTAGGTTAGTGAAATAAAGATGTAATTTTTTCCCTCTCCAAATTCATGAACCACTCCCCCCTGAATTTTATCCATGGACCTCCTGGGGATCCCTGGGTCCCGGGTTGAGAACTCTGCTCTAAAGAATTGGGGCCCCCACTTCCTCTCTATGGTTAAGACTCTCTCCACAGGGGTCATCTTGTTTACTCCCCTGCTTCTAGGCAGCAGGTCCCTTTCAAAGAGCTGAGAAACCCCAAACCCTGGATGGCACCATCACAATTAATTTTCTTAAGCAGAGCTAACAGGTGATGCCCCCACCCCCACCACTGACTTGAGAAAATCACCATGAAACAGCCAAGGACCTGGACGGTTGTCAGGAGGCCCCTCCCACTGCCCTAAGGAGAAACATCTCCATCACTGACCCCTCCCCTGGGCCTGAGCACCCAGGAGTGGGGTGGGGGCGTTGTCCCTCCTGTCAGTGGAGTCGTGTTCCCTTTTTCTCCGTCCAGTTTGACAAACACTCATTGGGCACCTCTGGCATCCCCAGGCACCATGCCAGGCTGGGAAATACACATGACAAGGAGACACAGTCCTCGCCTCCTGGGGGCCTGCAATTCCCGGAGAAGGGCGCAGGAGGGGGAGGGAGGACATATGCATGGCCAACATGAGTATGAGAAAACCTGACGGGTGTTCCCGGAGGCATTAGGAGAAATTTTGACTGAGGGGTTATCTGGAAAGGTGCCATCCACTCATCCACCTAGCATTTATTGAGCGCCTACTATGTGCCAGGCCTTGTGCTAGGTTCTGGAGCTAAACAGTGAACAGGCCAAGCATGGTCTGTGACATCAGGGAGTTCACTCTAGTGGTGAGAACAGATGAGAAAACTAGTAACCCAGGAAAGCATGGCAAGGACTGTGCTGGGGTAGTACACAGAACTTGTCATTTTCAGCACTTAGCTGGAGCTGGGTGAATAGAGGAAAGGGTACCCTGGGCGGCGGAACCTTCCCCGAGCAAAGGCTCAGAGGCAGGAATAAATTGGGCAGGTCCCAGACAGGTAGGTGGTCTGGTGCTATTGGTAGAGCTGTCCTCACCTTCCCTTTTCTTTATCCTTTCCTGGGAAAGCCTGCCACTCAGAGTACAGGGCCCTGGTCACTCTTGCCCTGGGAGGGATGCCCAAGAGCCATTCTGGAGTACATAAATGGGGAGGGCATGGGCTTGGCAGCAAGAATCAGACAACACTCCCCTCACATTGAGATCTGCAGAGTAGAGACCCAGCTCCCCATATCCCCATCACTGGCTTGCTTTGGCAGTAGTGCAAAGAGGGGTGCCGTCTTCTCTTTCCTCCCCTCTGCACCCCTGTCCCCTGTCCCCTGCACCATGTTCCTGCTTCACTTCAATGGCTGACCCCTTTCCTTCTCTCCTAGTGTCCTCAAGATTTCTCTCCCCTCCTGTTTTAAAGACCTGCTCAGACAAAGTTCTTCCCAGCCAACTCTCCAGGGACATTGGACTTTTAAGGACAAATAAGCCTTTGGAGAAAGGAAGGACACCCTGGAGCCATAATGGTGTGACCTGAGATACCAATCAGGGGTGAGAAGGCATTTGGAATAGTTGTGGGGGAGTTAAGGGGTTTTCTGCCTCCCTGAAGTCACAACAAATAGCCAGCAACCTCCTCTGCTTCCTTGTCAGGTGGGTCATGATGCTGAGGACAGCCTGGCCCTGGCCCCTGCATCAGTCTCTCAGCCCCTTCCCTGGCCCGGCTCATCAAATAATGAAGCAGATAAATTGTATAATGCACGGCATTACACCAGGATATACAGTAAAAAACGAAAGACAAATAACTAGGTGCAAGTTATAATGAAGAAAAAGCCTGCATTCAGAGACATCCAAGTATGAATTATTGACCAAGGTTTTACACTCTCAAGGATGTGTGGAGGAATATTTTTCCATCAAAGATTTGCATAATTCACTCGTATAAACCTGGGTAGAATATAGAGTAAGATTTTACATCAACAAGCAGGGCCTTGCATTGCAGATGCCTCCATTTTTACTGGAAGATTGAAATGCAGGGGTTGGGGGTGGAGGGAGAGGCACGTGGGCTGTTTCTGCTGGTCCTCCAGGGAATGGGTCAGCGGGCTGGGGCTCGGAACCCCTGGGCAGCTTGGCCCTGAGGCCTTCCTGGCTCCTGAAAGGTTGATGATGATGCCGCAGAGGAGTTGGGGATGTTTGGGCCGAGGGGTATGTGTGTGAAGGGGTGTAGGGACAGAGTCAAGTCTCAGCACAGATCAGAGTCCAGAGGAAGGAGGGAAAAGGAAGAGTCTTTCTTTGGTAGGGCGACTTCAAAGCTCTGCACCAGAGTGGGAAGACAGCAGCACTCCCCCGTTCTGCTCTCCAAGTAGGGCTGCACTAACCTGTGTGCAAATCATAAGGCAGCAGATGCAGCCTCGTGCATCACTCATTCCCTTGGCTGTGCACCTTTGAGCAGTGCACAACCTGTGCATCCATACATGTTGGTACCACCTCAGGGAGCTTGTCTTCCCAATCAGGTATGTTCAGAGAGACAGTCACGTGGGCAGCCAGAGGCAGCCAGGTCTCCAGAGATCCTAGACAGGTCTCAGAGCCCACTGGCCCCTCAGCCCTGCATAACAACCATGCCTGGGGCTTGGGGTGGGCTCCCTTCACTCTCCTACCAGCTGGCTGCTAATCAGGGCAATGAACACCACACATCACAACCTGTTTACAGTCTCTCTCTCTTCATGTGCTCTCTTTACAGTCCCACAGCTCAGGGCCAGCTCAGGGGAGCCCGTCTATGGGGAAGGGGAGACAGCTCTTGTCCCTCCACCCCACACACCTCACTCGAAGGGCTTGGTGGCCAGGAAGGCTTGGTTCTGTGTTGTCTCTACTAGCCATGTGGCCTTCAATGCATTGTACTTCACTTCTCTGAGCCTCAGGTACATCGCCTGTAATACAAAGACATCTACATCTACCCCACAGAGTTGTTACGAGGACAAAACGAGTCTGCATATATAAAGTGCTTGCCATGCAGCAGCTGCTCAAGAAACCTGGGTTCTCTTCCCCCCTCTGTGGGCAGTGGTGGTTCAGTGGTAGAATTCTCGCCTTCCAAGCAGGAGACCTGGGTTCATTTCCCAGACAATGCATCTCATGTGCAGCCACCACCTGTCTGTCAGTGGAGGCTTATGTGTTACTATGATGCTGAACGGGTTTCAGTGGAGCTTCCAGACTAAGACAGACTAGGAAGAAAGACCTGGCAATCTACTATCTAAAATCAGCCAATGAAAACCTATGGATCACAAGGGTCCAGTCCACAACCAATCATGGGGATGGCTTAGGACCTGGTAGCGTTTTGTTTTGTTGTGCATGTAGTTGCCATGAGTCAGTGGCAGACTCAACGGCAGCTAAAAGCAGCCTTCCCACCCCCACGGTTCTCATGCCCCTCTCTTGTGGGAAGGAAAGCATCTGATAAAACATGCCACCCAAGCTATTGGCTGAAAATGCTACTTGCCAGGCTATTCCACCCAATCACAGAACCCTAGAGCTGCAAAACCCATCTAAGGTTCAAGGTAGTTGCCATTAGCCACATGTGGCTATTAAGCACCTGTGGTTAGTCCTAACTGAGATGTACTGTAATCATAAAATACACACGGGATTTCAAAAACTTAGCAAGAAAAAAATGTGAAATCTCTCACTAATAATTTTTATGTGGATTAACATTTTATTTTTTGATTAATATTTTAGATATATTGAGTTAAATGTATTAAGTTAAATATAGTATTGCAATTAATCTTACGTGTTTCTTTTTACTTTTTTAAACATGTGACTAGAAAATTTTCAATTACATACATGGCTCACATTGTGTTTCTATTGGGTGACACTGGTTTGGATCATCTGTGAGGATCACTCCCTTTACAAGTGAAGAAACTGAGGCTGCACAGGGAAGTGATTTGCCCAAGGTCACACTGCTAGGAAACAGAAGCACATTTTAAAAGAGGATGGATGGTTTGGTGGCTCTCAAAAAGTTAAAAGTCGAATTACCATATGACCCAGTAATTCCACTCCTAGATATACACCCAAAAGAATTGAAAGCAGGAATGCAAACAGATACGTGTACACCAACGTTCACAGCAGCTCTATTCACAATAGCCAAAAGGTGAAAACAGCCCACATGTCCATCAGTGGGTGAACGGGTAAACAAAATGTGGTATATACACATAAGGGAATACTATTCAGCCATAAAAGGGAATGAGGTACATGTCGCCATGTGGATGAACGTCCAACACGTTATGTTAAGTGAAAGGAGCCAGACACGAAAGGTCACATATTGTATGATTCCATTTATATGAGACATCTAGAATAGATAAATTCGTAGAGACAGAACACAGATTGGGACTTGCCAGGGGCTGAGGGGAGGGGAAAATGGAGAGAAGCTGCTTAATGGAGAAGGGGTTTTACTCTGGAATGACGGAAATAGATAGAGGTGGTGGTTGTATAACATTGTGAATATATAAATGCCTGAATTGTTCACTTTAGAATGGTTATGAGACTTTTACCTTAATAAATTATTATTATTATTATTTTTTAAAGCAGACAGACCAGAGGAAGCAATGATGGTGGAAGGTGAGGCCACACTGGCAGAACTACTTCCCCCCTCAAAGCCACCTGCCCAGTTCTTCAGGACTAGTGATTGCAGACTCCGGGTTACCCCCTAAACGTGATGTCATATGCCTGATGAGGACATTGACAGGCCGGAGTGTGACCAGGCAGACGTAAAACTGCAGCATGTGAAGAGTGGCTGGGAACTGGGACGGTGTAACCTGGGGGCAGGAGGGGACAGGGCACGAGAGCTCTCTGTCACGGTGCAAGGAAGGGCAGACCTCCCTGTTGGCCTAAGAACTTTACCAGTAGTCTTAGCTGCTCAGGGGAAGGGCTGCAATGGGAGGCCGTGAGCCCCCTGCACCACAACCAGGGGTAGCACACAGTGGATCCAGGTGAGGCCTGGTTCTAGGCCCCTTGTCTTTGGGCTCCTGGGAGTGTCTGGGTCTCTCCTGTGGAGAGAGGAAAAGGTAGTCTGGGGAATCAGGCTCTCTGTTTTGGGAGGACCTTCTGTGATGCAACATACTCTTCCCTTTGCATATAGGAGAAGCCTTCAGCCCCTCTGTCCTGTGCAGGAAGCAGGAAGCCCTTCGCATTTCCCATCCCAGCCCCACACAGCCTTCCTGCCCACAAACCAGAGCCGAGAACTCCAAAACAGTGCCCCGTGTCCAGGCTGTACCTCAGCCTCCAAGGGCCACGGCCCCTCCTGTGTCTACACGCTGGAGGCCTTAGCCCTCCGGGCTGCTGTACTGCTGTGTTTAGGAGGCAGCCTCCTAACAGAGGGCAGCCCAGGGCAGCAGGTGCCCTGCCCCATCTGCTCTGCTCTTGCCTCCACTCCCACTTGCTCCTTGCTCTGAACCACAAGGTCTCTCTGCTCCACTGAATCGCAGTAGTAAACACGATTGAACCCTCATTGCATGAAGACCCTGCTGTGCCTAGAGGGCTTTCTGGGCTGAAGGCAGACCCCAAGAATTCCTTAGAGAGGTGCTCACAAGCAATCACCTGCAGGAGTGCAGGTCTAGACACATGTGCACATGCATACACACACACAGACACACACACACACACACACATCCCAACGGGCACTCACAAACACAGTCATCCTCATAGCCCACACTGACACCCTAACCATAAACCCACATGTGGTGTCACACTCACAGAATCTGATGCTGTTGTCAACACACAGACAATTCCTGGACGTGGTTGTCTAACACTCATCTACTCACACCTTTGCATTATATAAGGGTACCTTCTCTCTGCATGAGCGTGCGCGCGCGTGCAGACACACTTTTAAATTTACCTTTTATTGAGAGCTTGGAGCCCTGGTGGTGCAGTGGTTAAGAGTTGGGCTGCTAACCAAAAGGTCAGCAGTTTGAATCCACCAGCTGCTCCTTGGAAACCCTATCGGGAAGTTCTGCTTTGTCCTGTAGGGTCACTACGAGTCAGCATTGACTCGATGGCAACGGGTTTATTTTATCTCATTTTTTTATTGAGAGTTTACCACGCGCTGGCAGTTTTCTTAGCACGTTACTTGAATTCACTCATCTAACCCTTACAGAACCTTATGAGGCAGGTCCTGTTATTAGGAGTCCCTGGGTGGTGCAAATGGTTACTGCCCTTGGCAGAAAGGTTGGAGGTTCAGGTCCACTCAAAGGTGACTAGGAAGAAAGGCCTGGCGATCTACTTCCAAAAAATCAGCCATTGAAAACCCTATGGAGCACAGTTCTACTCTGACACACATGGGGTCGTCATGAGTTGGAATCGACTCAACAGCAACAGGTTTGGACTGGATTGGACTCTTATTATATTATTCCCTGGCTTCAAAGCCTGTGTCTGGATGTATTTGTGACTAAGCTGTCCGGCCTCCCTGTGCCTGTGATGGAGCAGGCAATAAGCTGGATGCCTTTGCCTGCTGGCTTATTGCTCAGCAACAACCATGAGAAGTATTATTATTCCCGTTTTTCAAATGAGGAAACTGAGGCTTCAGAAGGTAGCTCTTCCTCCTCCAAGCCTGCACCATTATGGTGGCAGAGGCTGGCTGCCTCTTACTGTCCGTCTGTCTGTCTCCATGCACGCACACCCCATCTGGCTTTGGGAAATGGATTTTGGCTATTACCAAAAAGCCGAGGCCTCTCTGTGGTGGAGCAGCCTCTCCCAGCAGGCCATTCCCCGGGGGCAGGCTGCAGAGGGTGCAGCTTCTGAGGGGGAGGGGATTGTATGCATGGGGCTGAGTCCCACATGACAAATGCTAATGGCAGCCACAAAGGCAACCCACTGCTCCAATAGGACACCGGAGACTTTAACGAGTTACAACTTTCTCTGTTTACCTGCAATGTAATTCAATTAACAGCCAGAGAAACCTAATTTCTTTTTACAAAGAGGGGTGCAGGGCAGACTCTGTGGGGCCTTGGGAGCAGGGAGGGTCTGGGAAGAGGGGAATCGAGGAGATGAGTGTGGGTGAGCCACCCCTCAATATATAGCTCCTTCCCATAGGTGGGGACAATAGGGCTTTTCTCAGGAGTCCTGTGGGAAGGTCCTGTGTGTGAACCAGGCCCCTCTCGTTTGAAGCTTTCTAGCCCCCACACCAGGCACAGCAGAAAAAAACAAAACCAAACCCAGTGCCGTCGAGTGGATTCTGACTCATAGCGACCCTATAGACTCATAGCGACCCTATAGGACAGAGTAGAACTGCCCCATAGAGTTTCCAAGGAGTGCCTGGTGGATTTGAACTGCTGACCTTTTGATTAGCAGCCGTAGCACTTAACCACTCCGCCACCAGGGTTTCCACCAGGCACTGAGAATGGTCACATTGAGGCAAACTCTGGCAGAGGTCAAAGAAGCTGCTTGGTGACTTCAAGGCCCTTCCCTGACACTCCATGTCGCAGCAGATGCTTGCCCTGTGGCATCTGGCATCCCCGGCACCACGGCTCACACTGCAGGTCCTTGTCTCTGGCTGTGAGACTCCCTAGTCTTCCCGCACTTGGCACAGTGTCCAGGGACCCACCAGAAATGTTTAAGGTGCTGGGCACCCTTCCTGCTCCGCCCGCAGGCCCAGGCTGCCTGCCTCAGTCCACAGCTAGACCCATCCCGGGTAGCCTCAGCAGGGCCTTGGGGCTCAGGCTGCTGCCTTAGAACCCTGCAGAAATTCTAGGTTTCCTCCTTCTGGTTCTGATGGGGCCTTATTGGCAGGCTTCATCAAAACGAAAAAGGAACCTGGGCTGGAGAGGAGTCACCCCTCCCCTTGCTCCAGGGCCCTCCCTGGGGCAGCAAGCTGAGGGGAGAGGAAATCAATTTCAGAAACAAGACAGTTGTCAGAATCCGATGTAACTGGTTCCTGTCTGTGAAATTACTCGCAGGCCGGCTCCTGTCACCCCTGAGGTCCTGCCTGGACCAGCTGCTATTTACATTTTAATTTGATGTGAGAGGCTGATAGATTTTTAAAACACCACAAGGCAGTTCTGCTTCCGTGCTCACCCCCCAGCTTCCATGGACTTTGCAACCACTCCCCAGCTTTGGAGGTAGAGTTCTAGGCCCCAGACCCAGTCTGCTTGGTCCCTCCCTTGCCCCTTCAGCCTCCCTTCTTCTCTGGGATCCCACCTGATAACCTGGAGTGAGCCTGCTCCCGAGCATCCTTTGTGACGAGCTTCATGCTGATTAAGGAGGTGGCCTGTATTATTATTCACTACATTGTTGTTGGCCCGCTGTGGAGTCGGCCCCCAACTCAAGGTGACCCCATGCACAGCAGAACAAAACTGCTGGGTCCTGTGCCATCCTCACGATTGGTTGGGGATCATACCATTGTGATCCATGGGGTTTTCACTGGCTGACTTTAGGAAGTAGATCTACAGGCCTTTCCTCCTAGTCTGTCTTAGTCTGGAAGCTTCACTAAAACCTGTTCAGCATCATAGCAACACACAAGCCTCCACTGACAGACAGGTGGTGGCTGCACATGAGGCGCTTTGGCTGGGCGTCTAATCCAGGCCTCCCACATAGAAGGTGAGAAAGAAATGGAAGCTCAGAGAGGCTGAGTGATTTACCTGAGGCCACACAGCTAGTGAGTGGCAGGAAGGATACCAAGCCCAAAGACTCCTGACAATTCACCTGGGGCCGTTTCCTTTGGTTTTAGTCCAGCCTTCCACAGGTCACGATAGACTTAGTCCCAGGTATGGGAAGGTGGGTGAGAATGACTTAGTATAGACTAATGCTTGTGGGGAGTGCACAGGGAGGTTGAAAACTGGAGTAGAGCTGAGCAGGTGGCGGCAGGCTTGGGCTGGGGCTGAGGTGAGGGGAGGGCCATGAGTCAGGCTTTCTCTGTCTCTGTCTCCCTCCCTCTCTTCTTCCTCCTGGTGATTGGAGCTCAGCTGGTGTTTCTGACAAGTCCCCAAGTCACCAGGGAGAGAAGATTCAGTTATGAATACTCAAAGGAAAGGAGCAGTGTGTGTGGGAGGAAGAATGTGGAAGGAAGGGCGGGAATACCACTGGCTGTTGGCAGAGGCCTGATAAAATGCCTAAGAGGTGTGGAAAGGCACTTTCCGAAGGTAAGCTTGGGGCGCAGCTTTACCCCACTCACGGGCACAACTGTAATAACAATCATTGTAGTTTACGTCTATTGAGGACTTCCTATGTGCCAGGCCCTGTTCTGAGTACTTATATGTGCATTAAAATATTTAATCCTCACAACGACCCTATTTAAACCCCCATTTTACAGATGGGGAAACAGAGGCTTAGAGAAGTTAAGTCAACTGCCCAAAGCCACACAGCTAGTAAGCGGCAGAGCTGGGAGTGGCCCCAGGGTATCTGGTTCAGAACCTGTGGCCTTACCCACACTGTGACATTGGTCAGAGAAGGGCAGGAGACAGGTACCCAGGAATGGGAGTGCAAATTCTGAGCTCCTCTGAAGAGGTTGGTTTGGGACTTGGGAGATCAAAAGGCACCACTTATTCTGCTCTTCACTAGGTGGGTGTTCTCAGGAGGTCATAGGTCTGTGCCTTGCTTTCCCTATTAGGCAGGTAGACCTGCGTACAAGTTCTCAGGCCTGGCCACACCTGAGAATCTCCTGGGAAACTTTTGAAAAATATTATGGCATAGACCTCACCCCCAGAGGCTGTAATTTAATTGGCCCAGGGTGGGGCCGGCCTGGCCACTATAAGAGCCCTCCCACCCCATACCCAAAGTGGTATTCATTTTGGGGACTAAGCTATGCCTGACCCAAGCCATGGTGTTTTCAATAGCCTCATATGTATGTGAAAGCTGGGCAATGAATAAGGAAGACCAAAAAAGAACTGATGTCTTTGAATTATGGTGCTGGTGAAGAATATTGAATATACCATGGACTGCCAGAAGAACGAACAAGTCTGCCTTGGAAGAAGTACAGCCAGAGTGCTCCTTATAAGCAAGGATGGTAAGAGTTCATCTCACATACTTTGGACATGTTATCAGGAAGGACCAGTCCCTGGAGAAAGACATCAAGCTTGGTTCAGCGAAAAAGAGGAAGACCCTCAATGAGATGGATTGACACAGTGGCTGCAACAATGGGCTCAAACACAACAATGATTGTGAGGATGGAGCCGGCCTGGGCTGTGTTTCGTTCTGTTGTACATAGGGTCGCTGTGAGTCAGAATCGACTTGATGGCACCTAACAACAACAACAGCAACACCCCATACCTCGCTCTCACACACCATCTGGATGAAGAACCACAAAGCTGGATGGTCCTCCTCTTCCACTTCCCATCCCAGTAGACTGTCCCTTAGACTGTTCCAGGATCTCTCTTCCTCCTCTCCCCACTCCCCACTGCCTCTCTGTGCCTCAGTTTCTCCTTCTAGTGGATCTCTGGTCCTTCCCCCTGCCTTAGGCAGAATGATGTCAAATCCAATAGGATTGGGAGAAGGGTAGCAAGGTCATGATGTTCTTCACTACCCCCAAGGAAGGGACGTGACTTTTTCAGGAAGTTCTGGAAGTCTAACTGAAATCTCTCCAGGAGTCTCATAGAGCTCTTCACTAAAAAGGATGCTCTGGGTATGCTAAAAATGTCTTTCTGGGAGGGGCGTTTCCAAGGGGCAGCAGGTGCATTGAAACCTCTTGGGGAGCTCTGCAAACCCACCATTTCAGGGGAGAAAGAGCCGCCTTTGCTCAGAGGCTCTGGTCCCCTTTCGTTTCTGAAAAGATTACACGCACGGGGGGGGGGGAGAGGGAGGGGCATGGGCCCCTCCTTCCCCCAACCCAGCCCATGCCCCTCCCTCCCCCCCAAGGCTTGTGTCTCTGCTCCTTGTTAACAAGATTCTGACAAGAAGGGAGCCCCGTTTGGCGGTGTGAGATAAGCCGCCACAAAGGGGCATTGTTGGCACGTGGGGTGGTCGGTAGGGTGTGCATGTGTGTGGGGGTGGGGTGGGAGAAGCTCTGCGTTCAGCCTCGGCAGCAGCCAGCAGCGCCAGGCCTCCCCTGGGAAGGGCTGATGGGGTGGGGGTGGGGGTGTGCCTTCTGGTGCCTGCTTTGTTTTTCCCATTCTTAAAGAACTAGGGCTATGGTGTTGTTAATTTGATTGCACCCACTTCGGCTTCTTGTCTCCCCTGATTAGCCAAGCTCCACCTGAAGCATGAGATTAATTCAAATTGCATGGAAGCAATCAGCCTTGGCTCTGAAAGCTGGTGGGGAGGCGCCTAGGGAGCTGGGGGCCCATGGGGTACTAGCTGTCCACTGCCGAGAAGGAGAGGGGAGAGTGGGAATAGGGAAGGGGGGAACCAGCAAGAATAATGTGTATGTGAAGGGGGGGTCATGGAGAATGGCAGGAGCTTTCTGATCCAGACCTATCTCAGATCCGTGTCTGCTGCATAGGGGTCCCAGCTGAGACCCCCAAACTCACCAGGCCTTACTTCCTCCAGCTATAAAATGAGCTCAGTCATTTCCTCTCTTGGCTGCTTGCCAAGGAGTGCAAGCATAGGAGAGGGAGTATTCTCAAACGAGGGTGGGGGC
Source organism: Trichechus manatus latirostris (assembly GCF_000243295.1). Classification (NCBI taxonomy): domain Eukaryota; kingdom Metazoa; phylum Chordata; class Mammalia; order Sirenia; family Trichechidae; genus Trichechus; species Trichechus manatus. Next base: position 4,242,613 of record NW_004444079.1, on the reverse strand, counting down.
CTGGTTCTCCCCCTGCCTCTGGCCCTCTGCTTTCCCCAGAATGTTGGGAAAATGATAATGTGAATTATCTCATTAAATTCTCCCTTCCACAACCCTTGGAGGTATGTAGTATTTTTATTCCCATTTTAGAGATGGAAAAACACCCAACTCTGAATCCTTTCAGAAACAAAAGGAAGCAAGGGCCTCATTCTTTGATCACTTGGGAGGTAGTTCAGGGTCATTGCTGTGAATAGTCTAGAGCCAGAGTCAGCAAACTTTTTCTCTAAAAGGTCGGACAGTAAACATTTTAGGCTTTGTGGGCTGTACAGTCTCTGTAGCAACTACTCAACATTCCCTTGCAGTTTGAAAGCAGCCATGGACAATAGGACATAAATGACTGGATGTGGTTGGGTTCCTTTAAAACAATGTATTCTGCCCCTAGTGTTCAGAAAGGAGTCCCTGGGTGGTACAAACAGTCCATGCGATTGGCTGATAACCAGAGAGTTGGAGGTTCCAGTCCACCCAGAGGTGCCTTGGAAGAAAGACTACTTGGAAGAAATCTAATTCCAAAATACCAGCCACTGAAAACCTTATGGAGCACAGTTCTACTCTGACATACTCGGGGTTGCCATGAGTCAGAGTCAGCTCGACTGCAACTGGTATGGTATACCATTCAGAGGACTTCAATCATTACTGTGGGAACAGTTCTGGGCTCCTTGAAGGGCAGGGTTGGGAGTCAAGTCTGCTCTGGCTAATAGTTCTGACCTGTTGTCTAGAGTGGACACTGCTTTAGCTCTTCGCTTTCTGCATTTTCTTATTTATTAAATTGAGCCACCCAGTGATAACCTGGACTCTTTCTTGTCTTGGCATGTTTTACGGGCATCTTTATCCTAGTTGACATGTAGGATGCACATAATTTTGTTGTTTATCTGATCTGTTGGAGCTGAACATGGGGAAGGCCCTGAATACTAACTTGGAGCCCAGACCCATCTGGAAACTCTTCAGTGCTCATGGTCGTGGGTGGCTGTGATGGTGGGGGATGAAGTGGTGATGGTGCGCTTTATGTTACCACTGCCTGAAGCCTCTAAGAAGGAGCTAAGGGCCCAGACGAGACCCGAGACCCGTGGGGACAGGCACTTGTAAACTGGAAGTGAAGTTTGCATTGGCAGGCTCATTCCTCCCAGCAGGGGATCTGGGTTGTTATGGTGATGAGAATGAATAGGGCTGGGAGGGGACTGGTCTACCTAGAGACTTTTATTCTACCTTGAAACCTTTGTACAAAGATTCCCTTTGGGGCCAGGTTTGAGATCTGACATTGCATGCTCTCATGATACTGCTGGCATCGTGAGGTCAGTAAAATCTTCCACATTTCTTTGGTTCAGACTTGTCTTTATCTTTTCTATAAAAACCCAGAAACACCTAGGGCTACAGCTTCTGAAACGTAGGTCCCAGAACTAGTAACGCAATGTCTTGCCGGTTCTCCATTGGCATGGTAGAATGGGAACCACTGTTAATCTCTATTAATGCCTCAGGAGGAAAAGGAATAAGATTATGACCCCTTTCAACAGAGAAGCAAACTGAGTCCCTCAGAGAGGAAGGGACTGCCCCAGTTATCAGCCAGTGAAAACCCTATGGACCACAATGGTCCAATCCCATTGTGCATGGGGTTGCCATGAGTCAGGGGCCAACTGACTCAACGGCAGCTAACAACAGCAGTAACAGTGGGGAATGCCGGGAAGACAAACCAGGACTCCCATCTCCCTTGTCAGGGCTTTCCTGTCCCCTAAATGATCTACTCATTTTGGCCTCTGTTATGGATTGAATTGCATCCTGCAAAAGTATGAGTTGGAATCGTAATCTGTGGATGTAATCCCATTTGGGAATAGGATTTTCTTTGTTATGAGGCCATATCAGAGTAGGGTGTGTCCTAAACCTAATCACTTCTGAGTTATAAAAGGATCGGATTAGACACAGAAGGAAGCCATGCGAAGATCAACAAGGAACTGAGGAATGCTGGGGCTCCAGAAGCTGAAAGAGACAAAGATCCTCTCCCAAAGCAGAGAGAGAAAGAGCCTTCCCCTATAGCCAGTGCCCTGAATTCAGACTTCTAGCCTCCTGAACTGTGAGAAAATCAGTTCGTGTTCTTTAAAGGCACCCACTTGTGGTGTTTGTGTTATAGCATACTAGGAAACAGCCTCCCTGGGCTCTGCAGAGGGTAGGGAGGGCCTGGGCTGGCCCACTCCTGCAAACCTCCTGGGGGAAGTATGAGGGGATTTGTTGACCCTTGCTCCCTGAGAGGACAGCTGCAGGGGCAACCTGGCCTGGGGAGACAACACGTGTGTCCAGCCTTGCTCTCCTTGGTGTGATGAAGCAGAAGACAATGTGCTCTCCTGACTCTATAAAGTCTGGCAATCAATAAGGCCAAAGAGACAACTGGATAATCATCACAGTGGAAAGGGCTCCTTCCTGCCTTCTCCTCTTCCTTCCCTCTCCATCAGAGGCTGGGAGGCCAGGTCCCAGGTCTGCAGAGGAGACCCCCTGGCTTGGCACAGGTCAGGGTGAGGACTTCTCAACTGACTTGAGGCTGGGCATCTAAAGCTGATCACCGCCCACCACCCAGGTGGAGAGAACAAGGACCTTGTCCCAAATTACACAGCTGAGGTGGGGCAAGAGGCAAGCCCAGGCCAGTGTGACCTGGAGCCCAGGCCTCAGCCCCCACTGTGCTGCTCACCACTGTGCTCACCATCTCCTCTCCTTCCTGTTTGCAGATCCAGCCCCACCCACCCTCACCCAGTCAGGACAGAGGGGAAAACTGAAGGGAACCTGTGACCCCTGGATGGTCAGCCAGCCTGTCATCCCCAGCAAGGAAGGACTACGTGGGCAGAGGCCTCTGTGCTAAGCTGGGCTCTGTAGTCAGGAATTTCTACAGAGGGAGGGGAAGACTCAGCTGAGCCCTCAAGGAGCTACAGTCTAGTGGGGCTACATGATCCACCACCAGGGAACGCACAGGAAAACCGTGGGCAAGTGTTTTTTTACCTCTCTGTGCCTCAGTTCCATTGTCTGCATTGAGAGGTGCCCTGTGAACATGTGTGTGGACATCCCAATCCACATGTCCACGCTCTATCTACATGCCCTGCAAATGACATCCCTCAGGTCTAGGGTCATGCTGGTGGCAGGGCTCATCCTTGGGAGGAAAGACAGGGGAAGAGGCCTTGGCAGGTCCTAGAAGACAGCTCAAGGCATTTGGGCAGGGGATTTCTTGGGTACCCAGAGAGTGGTCTAGAAAGGGGGTTGTGGGTACAAGTGGGTATTTCCTTTGGCCCATAGACTCCTTGCCTGTGGGGGGGGGGTAGGGGCTGAGGCCTTCTAGATCAGGGTGTCAGGGGCAGGAACCCCAGTCACCCTGCTCTAAAGGAGGTGATGGTTATGCCTGACAAGGAGTTTCCCTTGGGTAAAACTGAAATGAGGACCACCTCAGGTCGTTGGATATATGGTTGTCTTCTCCCGGGTTTTGCATTCTGACTTCTCTACTAATGGGCAATCACTAGCAGGTGATCTGGTCTACCTAGACCCAGCAGCTTCCTCTTCCAGGCCTGGCTCCCTGCATCCCTATTCCCTACTCCCCACCCCCACCCCCCGCCCCTGCCACACGCACAACTCTCCACTAGAGTTTGGCTCCATTCTCCTCTGCTCGGATTCCAGTGACTCTGCAGCTGGGGATGTGCTCTCCCAGTGCTCTTGGCTCTCCTTTTAATTGGCCTGACATTTTGCTAAACAAACAAATCAAAACTCAAACCAAACAAAGAGCCTTTATCAGGTTTAATTGGTCATGGGGCTTGGTCTGTAGCTCCACCACGGGAACCTTCACAAAGTGGGGGAGACTGGAGGATGTAACAGGACCCGTCTAATAAGGCAACCTGCTGCATGACGGGGCCGGCCCAGGTCCCAGGAGGCACTGCCACGTGGCGGTGGCACACAGCCATCCTCCCTCCACCCCAGGCTCAGCAGCTTGTCTTTGTACTTGCCTCTCGTTGAAGAATTCTCTTTGAAGATGCTTTGTTTCTCCCCATGCGTCAGTCAGTTGGAGGAGGAATTGCCTCCTCCTCCTTTTGGTCATTATTTCTCTCTCTTTTTTTAATTTTAAAAGGGAGATACAAGGCCAGCTTTGTGAATGTGGTATTTTTTCTGTTAATTACATTTATTGTCAGCCAGGTTGTTGGAGGTGATTCGGTGCCCTGAAAAGACCACGCCCACTGCTACAGTCATAGATTGTCTGAGCTGAAAGGGACTTGGAGATCAGCTAGTGATGGGCTCTAGTCCAGGCCTCTTATTGCACAGGTGAGGAAACCGCAGCCCAGAGAAGGGAAGAAATAGTTCAAGGATGCATAGCCAGGGAGCCCAGTACTCAGTCATTTGACTCTAAGTCTGCTCTTTCCACCAAACCACAGGTGCACAGAGGCAAGTTCCCAGTCTCAGCCGGGAGTATACTACCCTGTGACCTTGATTCAGTCCCTTAACTTTTCTGAGAAGGAGCTATTGCCTGCCAACGTCACAGGCAAGGTATGGGAAGAGATTGATAAGCTGTAAAGTGCTGTACTTGTGTGAGTGGCTCAGGCACTCAGGGGCTCAGCCCACACCAACACTCTAGGAGTCAGGGAGGAAGGGAACCACCTGGGCCTGGCGTTGGTCACCATCAAGGATGTCCAGAGACTTGGAAAACCACCTTCCCACTTTACCACACCCTTGGCTCCCTGGGGCCCTTTGGAGAGGGGCTGCATGGCAAGTCTCCAAGAACCAGCTCTGGAATCCTGACTCCCACCAGACCCTTGGGCTCCTGGAACTCTGGTTTGGTGTCTGGTATCAACAGTCAACTCTATATAGAAAGAAACCATTTAGCTTCCAAGGCCCACAAACACCTTGCATTTCATTCTCCCTGTCCATCCTCTTCTTCACTCTCCAACAGACACCCTAAATTCTCACTCATCGGATGACATTCACGGGCCTTTCTGCCTCCATACCCTCACCTGTGCTGTGTCCTCATCTGTGGAATGGAATAACCTTCGCCCCTATTGGTGCTTGTCGAAATCCTTCTCATCTTTCAAGACCTACTTAGAGACTATTTCTTTTGTAATGCCCTCTTATATATCCCCAGGTTAGAATTGATTAATCCATCCCTGATCCTCCTTGTATCACCCAGTTTGTAGCTTTTGAAGGCACTTATTTTGTGTATGAGGGTCCTGGGTGGTACAAATGGTTTGCACTCGGCCCTGGTGGTGTAGTGGTTAAGAGCTATGGCTGCTAAATGAAAAGTTGGCAGTTCGAATCCACCAGCTGCTCCTTGGAAACACTGTGGGGCTCTTCTCCTCTATCCTATTGGGTTGCTATGAGTCAGAATCGACTCCACAGCAATGGATACTAACCTCAAGATTGGTAATTCAAATCCAACCAGTGATACTGCAAGAGGAAGGCCTTGGCAATCTGCTCCCATAAAGATTTACAGCCATGAAAACCCTATGGAGTGCAGTTCTTCTCTGATACACACAGGGCTGCTACGAGTTGAATCGAAGCAATGGCAACAGGTTTGGTTTGGTTTCATTTTGTGTATTATAGTTGTTTGGGGTATATGTCTATCTCCTCTTTAAGATTCTAAATTTCCTGAGAACAGCAACTCTGTCTCAGTCATTGCTAAATTTCTAAATTTAACAATGAGTAAGATTTCTAAAACAAATGACCACTAACAATTATTGAATGAGTATTTTGTGCCAAGTACTGTGGTAATTCGAGTCCCTGCCTGGTGCAAATGGTTAACTTCTTGACTACTAGTTAAAAGGTTGGCAGTCCGAACACATCCAGAGGTGCCTTGGAAGACAGGCCTGGCAATCTGCTTTTGAGAGGTCACAGCCTTGAAAACCCTATGGAGTAATTCTACTCTGCACACACAGGGTCTCCATGATTCAGAGTTCACTTGACAGCAACCAACGACAACACTGTGGTAATTGCTGAAAGTGTATGGCCTCATTTAAATTTTACCAATGAGAAAAAAGTATGTATAATCTCAAACTTACAGAGGAGAAAAGTGGGGCTTACAGAGATCATTGTCCAAGATCTCACAATTAATCATGTGGCAGAGCTGGGATTTGAACTCAGGTCTGACTCATTCTAAAGCCTGTGCTCTTAGTGACAGAGCTTTATTGCTCCATTTAGAGTGCTCCGTGAACGTCTGTTGAATTATCATTGGGAACAGTGGGGTCAATGGTGTAGATACTACCCAGTGGAGGCCAACTACAAATGTCCAGTTTGACACTTGAATGCTATGATGTATGTTCCCTTTAATATACTTACTTTCTAAGTTCTGTTTGGCCAAAGTGGGGATTAAGGTCAGTTTGCCTCCTGGGAGTTGACAAAAGTGTGAGGTGTAGCCATACTGGGTCAAAAATTTGCCGAGGGTTTAGAGGCAGTTGAAGTGAACCTTGAAACGGCTTTGCATATGGCAGGTTCTGTAAGTCAGCCAGGAGGAGTGCTGGTGTTGAGTGGGGGAGTTTGGGATGGACTAAAGGATGACTAGGAATGGTTTTCCACCAATAATCCCATTGATGACCATGTGCCCAGGTCCTGAAGATCCTCCCCCATCTGTCTTTAAAGTGAAATCAGAGTTGGGAGAGATGGGAGAAGGATGAGGAAGAATGAAGGAGGAAAAAGGCAGATCAGGAAAGAGAGGATGTTCAAGGGGAGTACCTGAGGGTGTATTACCCTGGAACAGTATGCATGGAAGTTCTCTAAGAAAGTTAGTAACCCTCCCCAGCCCCCACCACCTCAACATTGTCACAAGAGTATCTTCTGGCAGGCAGATACCATGTAGAATTATTAGGCTATTACAGAAATATCTTATAATATCTTCAGACTAATCACTCCAGATAGAGGTCTTGGCCATGCTCAGCCCTCCACAGCCACTTCACTTGAGACTCAAATGCCCTTGGCCCTGCCTCCTCCTCTCCTGCTGGTCTGGCATAGGGGCCTCTGGTACTGCTAGGGTAGGGCACTGGGGAGAGTGAGCGGGCATCTGTGGCAGAGAAAGCATGTGAGGGAAAGGCCAGTTGAGGGAGCACACGTGTGTGCGGAGGGTATGTGAGAGTGCTATGTGTGAGAGTGCAGCTGGAAAACAGCCTGTCAGATGAGGGTTATGTGAGGGTATGTGAGAGAATGTGAGGAGAGAAAATGTCTATGTGGGGACGTGAGGGAGAGGGCACAGGAGCGAGGAGCTGGCGGTTCCCAGAGACTGTGTCCGAGGAAGTGCATGAGAGACGCTGTGTTACCTGGCGGAGTGTGTGAGGGGAAGTGCGGTGCGTGGGAAAATATGACCTAGAGGTGTTTGTGAGGCTAACAGCTGTAAGGAAGGATTATGTGTATGCCTTACTGTCAAAAGAGGCAAAGGAAAATGACAAGGCAGCTGAAATTAGGGCCAAGGGGGAAAAAGGAAGGAAACAAGGCCCAGATTCTGCCCACAAGTGATTAGTTGGGTAAGAAATTCCCCACCTTTCCCTTGGGTAAATGGTGGTACCAGAGGTTAACACCACTGTGTGTGTGTGTCTGATTTTCTGTAGCACCAGTTCATGAGGCTCTCCTGGATTGGTAAAATGTGCTCTCTCTGAAGCTTCGTAGCTGCTGCCTGGGTTGTGAAGTGAGGATGGTATAGAAAAAATGCAGGCCCAGAGAGCTGAAGTGAGTTTCCCAGGGCCCCCCAGGACATCAGGGACAGCCTGACATGGGCCTGGGTCTCCTCCCACGCAGCCCACCTCCTGGCCACTGCATCATCTGTCACCATGTCCCCTCACGCTTCATCTCCACAGAGAAACCGTGGGCCACAAAGCTGGCAGCCATACTCCCTCAGCGGAATCCTCTACCTTAGAGAAAAAGAGCAAAAACCAAGAAAGAAAGAAGAAGAACCTGAGAGTTCGGCTCATCTCTCCTACTGACAGCGGGGAGATAAGGATCAAATACCAAGGGTGGTTCCACGAGGTGCCTACTATTTCTCTCGCCTCACGCAGGCAGAATTAGCGAAGTTCTCCCTGGCTGAGGGATGTAGATTGATTGCCTGGTTTTATTAAGGACAAAGTGCTTTTTGATAGTGTGAGAGAAGAGGCTCCCCAGGGCGGGGATTCCGACGCCTAGAGCTCCCTGAGAATCGATCGCCAGGGCTTCCCTGTCTTGTGCTGGGCTGAACACGGGCTCTGGCAAGCGATAAAGAAACTATGATTCTTAAAAGAGGGAATTCCGGGGAGGCGCTGGGCAGACCGCACACGGGGCCCTGCTCTCAGCAGCCTTTCCTACACATGTCCTGGAGAGACTGCTGTTTAGAATTATCAAACTGGTGGCTAACTTCTTGATGGCCTACTGAGTGCCAGTTACCATAGTGGTTGCTTTACATGTACTATCTGACTTACTCTTCACACAGGGACTGTAGTGTTCAGTGGTAGAATTCTTGCCTTCCATACGGGAATCCCCAGTCAATGCGGTTTGTGCGCAGCCACCATCTGTCTGTCCGTGGAGGCTTGTGTATCGCCATGATGCTGAACAGGACTCAACAGAACTTCCAGACTAAGATGGACTAGGGAAAAGGCCTGCTGATATGCTTCCAAAAACCAGCCAGTGAAAACTCGATGGATCACAGTTAACAATGGCAGCTAACAGCTAGCAACAACAACAACTCTTTACAGAAAACATAATGGGCTAGGTACCCATTTTGTAGATGAGGAAACTGAGGTACAGCTAAGCCAAGTAAACCAATTGAAGTCACACAGTAATTAAGCCATGCTGCCCAGATTCACCCTTGTCTCGGTCACACACTGGAACTCAGGCTCTTATCACTGCCCTCCTTGGCCCACGGTCCAATTCCTGACCCACAGACAGACAAACACGCTCCTTCTGACACAATTCCTGAGACCTATTACACAGAACCCTAAGAAGGTAAAGGGATAGGCTCACCTGGTCGGAATGTCTATATGTGACTTAAAAGAATTCAGGGAGAGCAAATAAATTGTGGACTTCCAAGGCCAGGGGGCCAGCTCTGCGCCCTTGGGGATTTCGAAGCCATAGATACAGCACCAAGTTATCATGACTTTTATTGCTCCTTTGGCTTTCCCAAAGCATCTTCCTTTTTCTGTTACTAGTTCCTGTGTTATTTACAACAATTTAGTGAGGCAGGCGGGCTGGGCATGAACCTCTAGCATAGGTGAGGAAATTGGAGCTCAGAAGTGAAGTGACTTGCCCAAGGCCACAAAGATCATAAAGGTAGATGGGAAATTGGGACCCAGGTTTTCTGACCATAAGGCCTTTCTTCTACAATGTGTACATGGTATCTTCTTTTCTAAGCCACAGATGTGTTAAACACAAGCAGGTGAGTATTAAGTAACAGAAATAAATAGCTTCATATGACTATTCAGATTGAATTGCCAACATTGAGATTGAAGTAAACAGAATATGGTATCATATGATACTTTGATAGAGCAAATTAGGAGTTTATCATGACTAGGGTAGGCTGGGCTGGGGCCATTCAGGGTCTGAAGCCCCTTTTTCAGATGAGAGTGCTTTTGCGTCCTCCACCTGAGGGTCCCTAGAAAGCCTTCCAGCCTCTCCATCACAGATGGAACAACGGAAACTAAAGGAGTAGGTAGAGTGAGAGCAGAGATGGGCCTTGGCCTGTGACCGGGGGCTGCTGGGAGTGCTGCATGGGGGGTAGGACTCACTCTTGACAGTGAGGAACATGGACTTGCTGATGTCAGTGCCCACGCCGTTGCTGGCCTGGCAGAGGTAGTAGCCGATGTCCTCCTCCAGGACGTGGCGGATCAGCAGCGAGCTGTTCGGCAGGATCTGGATGCGGCCGGTGAGGGGCACTGGGTGGTACTGCTGGGGGTTTCCACTCCCTGGAAGGAGGTAGCAATTAGCAGGGGCTGGGTCTGTGATAGGGAGTGCATTGAGTGGACTGGAGTGGCCCAAGGAATGGTCCCGATACCTTTCTCTTGCTGATCTAGGGCCATTTTGTAGCAGACCTGTACAATCCCCAAAGTGTCCAGGAGCCCACACCACTCCTGCTGGGCAAGAGGAGAGACTGCTCTGAGGTCTGGTTCTGCTCCAGCTCTAGGGCTATAAGATAGAGTTGGGGGCCTCAGCTCAGTGTCTACCTTGGCACTGAGCTTCTTTTGGGGTGAATTCCTTGGAGAGGAAGAAAGAGTTGTCTTTGGGTCAACTGGCAATTAGCAAAGGGAAAACTGAGCCATCAAATGGCAGTTGCCTGGTCTTAGCCTAGGAAAGAGGCCAGCCATCCTCCAAGTGGGGGCTTTGTGGCACCCCCTCCCATTCCCCCAGTGTTAGCCACAAGAACAGTCTAGGGTAGGAAGTTGGCATAGGGCTGAGCCAGATACTGAATGAATCCCTGGGCTGAAGCTGGGCTCCAAGAAGGATCAAGATCCCAGAATGGGTTGATTGGTGAGGAGCAGGGAGCATTCAGGCACTGGGACTCGAGGATGGGGGTAGAAGTGTATGTACACTGAGTTCTAGGGCTGGAGGCAGAAGGGGGAGGTCAAGTACATAAGGATAAGGGGAAATTTGGTGTGAGCATGACAGCTGACCCTGGTCCACAGACCCCTGGTGGTAGCTGAGGATGACCTCTAGATCAGGGGTAGCCTGGGGTCCTCTTAAAGCTCAGAATCCAGGGCTCTCACCCAGGGATAGGAGCAGTGTGTAAAGACCAGGGCCAAGGCTCATCAGAGCATCCTCCCCTCCCCTTCTCTGGCCCTGCTAGGAGATTCTGGCTGAGCCAGGGGCTTACCCTTGGCATGCTTCCACATGACCTTGGGTGGGGGATAGCCGTCCACCGAGCAGTTGAGCACCCCAGCTTTGCCGTAGATGCCATCCTGGTTGTTGGGCTGCACCACAAATCGAGGGGGCACTGCAGAAAGAGGGATGGCAGGGAGAGTAGATCTCAGTCTCTGGTAAGTTTCCTGGGGCTTTAGGCATCTTCCAGCCATCTTCAGCCCTGCCTGGACCATTCTAAAGTTGGGCGCCAGCAGTTCTGAAATCCAAGATGCTGACAGCTTTTGCTGAGTACTGGACTGGGAGTTGAGAGTTCTGAGTTCCAATCCTGACTTTGCCAATGACTGAGCAAGTGCCCCCCCGCCCCACTCCCCTCAGGGCCTCAGTCTCCTGTCCTGGAAAATAAGACCTTTGGACCTCTTGATCTTTAAGGCCCTCACCAGAGCCAACTTGCCGTGAAGCTGTGATTCACACTCATAATCTAGAGAGACCAGGTCAGCAGCTGGCCAGAGCTCCCCTCCCTCCCCCGCGGCTGGTCTGTCCCTGCTCACCGCGCACGATGAGCTGGCGCTCACGGCTCACGGTGGCTGCAGCATTGCTGGCGATGCATGTGTAGTTGCCGTTGTGCTTGAGGGAGACGCTGGAGATCTGCAGGGAGCTCATGAATTCCTTGCTCTCAATGGTCACGCCCGAGCCTGAGATGATCACCTGTCCGTCCTTCCTCCAGGTGATGCGAATGGGCATGTCTCCCGAGGACACCACACAGGGGATGTAGAGCAGCTGGCCGATGGAGGCAGGTGGGAACTCGAAGGGCTGGATAAGAGGGGGCACTGCGAAGGCAAGAGCAGTGCTGCAGTCAGGGCCCCCACTTGCCCCAGCCTGGCCAGCAGCACTGCCCACTGGCCTCACCTGGGGGCTCTGGGATGCCTCCCACCACCACCCTTGAGTTGGCTTTGAATAGAGTTCCCCAGGGCACTTGTTCTCCTATGGTGCATGCTCTCCTGTGTTCTCCTGGAGTGCCTGGCTGCCTTGCCATTGTCCCCTGGCTCCATTTCTATGCTTCCCCAGGCCTGGACTGCCTCCTTGGCCTTGACCCCACTGTCTCTGTTCAAGGGCTTGGCTGGCCTGCTTTTATTCTGACCTCCAGATTTATTCTGGGATTTGACGTTTGTTCTTCTAGACTCCCTGCTAGGTCCCTGTTGACCCACTGCTCAGCTGTCACCTCATCTTCCCTGCCACTCCTTGGTGCCCCTGTGCCCACTTTCTTGTTCCAGAGAAGCACCTCACAGCTCCCTATGGACCTGGGATGGGTAGAGATGGTATGCTCCGGATGACAGGAGAAGGCTGGTGCTGACACTGTTCCCCATGCATGCCCCATAGCTGCTCATCTCAAACCTCAGTGCTGTTCTCTGGTCTCCTGCAGAGGTCCCATCACCCAGCCTGCCCCTTCCCATGTATCAAGTGTTGGACAGGCGAGTAGGAGCTCACAGCACTGGCTGTTTCAGTTGGACACTTTATACACATTATCTCACTGCATCCTCCCACCAATAATGTGAAGTGAGCTTAACTGTCCCCATTTTACAGATGAGGAAACTGAGGTTCAGAGAGAAGTAACTTGCCCAAGGTTACGTGGTCATAAGAGGTATTGGCAGGATTTGAAACCTGATCTGTATAATCTCCAAATCCAAGCTTTCTTCATTATGCTGCCCAGCTGCCTCTCTGAGTTTGTTGTGAGCTGCCATGAAGTTGGCCCCCTGACTCATGGCAACCCCATATGAGACACTGCCAGTCCTGTGCCATCCCCATGATGGGTTGTGGATAGGACCATCGTGATCCATAGGATTTTCTTTGGTGGATTTTTGGAAGAAACTCACCAGGTCGCTCTTCCTAGTCATAGTCTGGAAGCTCTGCTGAAATCCATTCAGCATCATAGCAACACACAAGCCTTCACCGACAGTTGAGTGGTGGCTCTGCCTGAGGTGCATTGGCCAGCAATTGAACCTGGGTCTCCGACATGGAAAGGGAAAATTCTACCACTGAACCACTATCACTCCTGCCTGTCTGAGAAGGCCCCCAAAATGTCTACACGAGGGACTCCCTTTGCCTCATAAGTCAGCTCCGCTTGGATGGCGGCAAAAAGCAGAGAGGGAGGCCTGTTGTCTTTGACACCACTAGTCGACTGGGCTGGGCAGCTCAGCCAGGCATGGCATCCTCCACATAGCTCCCTCCCCTACTGCCCACATCTCAGCCCCTGGGGGCCTGTCTGGAGCCTGAGTCGATGGGAGATGGATCCTCCTTGCTCTGCTCTGGCTAGAGCATCAGCCATTATCTTTACGATAACTCAATTAGGCCGCAGCGACTTCCCCAGCAAGTGGGGGGAGGAAGAGAGCGAAAGAGACAGACAATTAGCTTAACAAGGATGAGCACCCAGTAGATGAGATCTCCTTTCTGCAGTCAAATAATTAAATTACAAGGCTGTCCACAGTCCTCTGGCCTTCTCCCAGGCACCAGCCCCACCCTTCCTTGGAAGCCTGCTACTCTCCACCCTATGTCCACCCAGAGTGGACACACCAAGGCATGAGTACCGAAGGGACAAGGATGGATGGCATTGTATGTATGCCCGAGGCCCTTCTTGACCTCCAAGGATTTTCGGGGCTCATTTGAGAGATTCCTCTGGAAGTGGAACAGGTGTTGAGATAGAAAATCCTCAGCAGCCCTCTGGGTCCCTGAGAGAGTTCTTGACCAAGAGCTCAAGTCTGGAGGAAGTGACATTTAGGAGAGATGTTGCTTCCATAACCTATGAGTTGAAAGCTATCCTCCTTTTCAATATGCCTTTCCAATATCATCTCCCACCCTACTCTTCACTCCAGCCACAGAAGGCCCATCAGCACTCAATGAACTCCCACAGCTCCAAGACTTTGCCCATGCCTGTGTGAGCACAACTGGGGGTCTGTCCTTCTATCCACCACCATGTGTCTTCCTGGCCTACTGGCTGGCTTTTGACCTATCTTATTCCAGATCTACCTGGGCCCAAATCCAGTTCCTAAGCTCCAGTCAGCTTTTCTGGGGGCTCTTGTCATTGTCTGGCTCTCCCCATCTGTCTCTGGCTGCCTCTTTTCCCTGGGATGAGGCATTGCTCCCAGTATTCTGAGGGCTTCCTGGGCCTTGGATGTTCCCAGAAAGATTTCTCTGAATCTCATAATGGCCCAATGCCCATTACTGCGACTTTCCAGAGGATTCTATTGTTGTGCCTCAGGTGATCCCCCTTGTACTGTTTTTTTTTCCTAGATCAGATCCAGGCATCACTAAATCTCCTTGGACTTTTTGATGGAATTGCTGCAGAGAACTGCCACCCAGTTTGTTTCCTTATGCCTAGAAGAACCAACTGTGGTCCAGTCCTCCTACCACAAAGGCCCAAAGCTAGAGCCCAGCAGTCTTCATGGGAAACTCTTCCTTATTCTTTTATACCCTGCTCAAGTGCCACCTCCTCTGAGAAGTCTACCCTTCTTCTGCACAGCCCAGCAGTACTTGGTCCACATCTTGACATGGCACTCATCGCACGACAGTAGGGGTAAGTGCATTACCATCTTCTTTGGGGGGTAGGAGCATCTTTAGGGCAGTAACTAGGGCTTATTTATTTGGCAAATTGTAAGTGCCCAATAAATGCTTGCTGAATGAGTAAATGAATGAACATATGCTGGATATCATTTCCTGGGCTGACTCTGGAAGCTCATCTGTGAGGTGGGCAGGAGGTGGGAAGAGCACAGGGCAGGGTTCACCCAGAACAAGAAGGAGGCTCTATGTTGCTCCGCAAGATGTCGTATTTATGCTGTGGATTTTTGGAGTCAGAAGCTTCTCCCTTGGTCCTTCACAGGGGTCAGGTCCTTGTCATTATAGCACCAGAGCCAGCTCCTATGTTTTAAGAGTGCTATGGACACTCGAACATGAGCAAGGGGATAGTCACGGTCAGGGGCAGACTAACCAGTAAGCAAGGTACTCACAGGCTTAGCTGTGTTTACTTACTAATCCGTAGTGCACAATTTCACATGAGTTTCACTGCATACCTTGTTTATTGGGTAATCCATCCCTGGTCCTGGCAGCCATGTGGAGTAGGATGTGTGAGCAAAGCAAGGAGTGGGGGATTCTGCTGAGGTAGGAGAAGGCTAAGGGGGGTGTCAGGCATGGAGGGCCATCCTCCGGGGATGGATGGCCAGAATACCTCCCTTCCCTTGAGAACAGAGCAAGTGGAGACAGACAGATTGAACTTAGGCAGGAGGATTTTGTTCAGGCAAAGGGAAGACTGTCTCTTTCAGTAAGAAGGGATTTAGGTACTGGAACAAGTGACTAAGGCAGGTTAATTCATTAATTAATTCATCTAATATTTATGAAATGTCTGCTCTGTGAAGGTATTATGCTCTGTGTGAGCTGGGGAAAGTAGAAACATGCTTAAAATTCAGATAGAACCTCCAGGAGCTTGTCATTAGAAGGGAAGGTAAGCTATTCCCTCAGTGATTATTGGACAAGCCCCACCTGACGATAGAGATGCTAGACTCATCGCAGAGACAGGTGTCATCTAGGTGGGTGGTTGCAGCTTCATGGAGGGCTGGCATTTAACTGAGAGTTAAAGGACACACACGTTTGCAAAAAACAAATAGGGTGAGAGAGAGGGAAGAGACTGAGCCAAGGGGCAGAGGACTACTAGAGTCTGTCATTCTCTTCTGGTCTTCCAGAATAAAATCGATGACTCTTTGAGAAGTTATTTAAGAAAAGAGAGGCCAGCATCCATCCTGGGAGGTCAGGCACCCACCTCAGCTGGCCCAGTGTCCCTGGAGCACTATTGTCCTGGGGGAGGCAGGTGACCAGAAAGCTCCAGAGCTCCTTGCTCCCCTCTACCACCACCGCTGTTGCCCTGCAGCAGCCCACCACACCTGCTGCAGGTTGACTGGGGCAGGTAAAATGCTGTGGTTGATAGACATCCCATTAAGGACTCTTTGGTGGGAGTGCTAGGGGCTGGAGCTGCTCACAGAATTCCTTTGTTCCAGGCAAGCATTCCGACATCCCCATAACTCCAGCACAGGACGACCTGGAGGGAGAAGAAAGCCCAGGGATCCTGGGGCCTTCCTGGGACTCACTAGATACTTGCAGGAGGGCTGTGAGTGGGAGGCTCTGAGGAGTAGGGTGCGGGGACTCTGAGATATGCATGTTTGGCAGCTGTCCAGATATGGGCTGTGTTCTGATCTGTGAGCATCACAGGTGCTCAGAAGGTGGACACTGGCCGGTTAAATGTGTCTCTTGTTCATTCTCCACCTGTAGGAAAACAATCCCCTCTGGAGGTAGAACTCTCTGGCCACCTCTATCACAGTGCCCATCAGGGACCCCTTCAGTGTTACTGCAGCCCACAAAGCCTCCCCTCCTGCCCCCAAGTCCCAGCATTTCTCCAGCCACTAGCCTGAATGTAGGGGGTGGGCAGGGATGCCATGTACCCAGGCACTTCTCTCTAGAAGTTCTGCTGTGGCCATGACCATCTTTACTGAGAAGAGCAACTTGGTCACCAACTTGGCCAGCTTTGAGGGAGGTGGGACTAGAGCAAGGTGCTGTAATGGTGAAGAGGCTAGAGCATGAAGCGGTTGAGAAGATACAGAGGTCGTGGAGGCCCATTGGTGCTGGGCCGCCATAAAGCTTTTACAGCCACTTGTTTGGGGGGGTTGAACAAGTGAGGGCGTGCTGGCCACGGGCTCAGCCCATAAACACTTTATGGTGTCTCTCATCATTGCTTTCGGAGACTGAGACTTTTTATTTACTGCACTTGTTAGCAGAGACTGGGCTCTGTGGGATGTTGGGCTTTCCTGACAACGCAGCACTGAGACAGGAGAGAGCCATGCCTGGGAGCTAGGACCCCTGGTTTTGAGACTCTGCTATTCACACAAGCGACCTTGAGACAGTTGCCTCCTCACCATCACTTGCCTTTGACCCTGAGCCTCAGTTTCCTCATCTGCAAAATGGAGGGGTTGGACCAAATAATCTCTAAAGCCTGATACAGATTTTCAAGTTCTGACGATAACAATAATAACCTACTTTAGTTTTTTATGCAATTCTCTCTTCTCAGGGAAAGCCTTCCCCGATCAACTGCTTTAAAATTGCAAACCACTCCCCCCTCCCCTTGATATTCTCACCCCTACTTCCTGTTTGACACAGGACATAGTTAAACATATTTTCCGTTTCCTCACTCCCCGCAGACGGGGGTTTTTCTCTGTTTTGAGCACAGCTGTATTGGTGGAATCTAGAGTAGCACCTGGAACGTAGTGGGTGCTTAGTAACTGTCACTGAATGAATAAACGGATGCCTCTGCTTCGCCATCAATGTCATTGTCATCGTCATCACGAGACCCGTCTGTCCAGTAAGGAGGACGCTTGCTCTTATGTTCCTGGCTCCTTCTGCAGAGGGAACGGGGTTGTTGGCAGCACCTTCCATGGGCCCCCTCCCCCAGGTACAATCAGGCAATCTCCTCCTGTCACCCTGTTGTGCTCCTTTCTGGTGGATTCCAGCAGGGCTCCTTGCAAACCTCCCCCTCTGCCAACAGCAGGCATTTGGCCCTGGGAACTGGCTCTCTTTTAAGCCCTATGATCATAGAAACCCCCTTCCCATTCACCAGGATGGGAGGAGGCCTCATCCAAAGGCTCCCAAGCATATGGCAGGGAGTGGTTTGAGCAATAGCTGAAGCTCAGCATTGAGCAGCAAGGGAAGAAGGGATGTGGGTACGGACAGTGGGCATTGGGGAGTGAGGGTGTACGAGTGCGTGCGTGCGTGTGCACGTGTCCCCTTCCAATTGCTCTCCACAGGGAGTTGGCACTGCCTCCTGGTACTGGCCCTGCTGAGCATGGGCAGAGCACCTCATGCCCTTGTGTTGGCTCCAGAGGCCCTAGGAGGCTCAGATGCGGGGATGGAGATGTTCCCTCGCACTGAGCCCTGCCAAGCAGCCCCAGTTGCAGCTCTGCCTTCTTAGTTAATTAAACATTCAGCCCACGTGCCCAGAGATGCTTTTATGCTACATTATTTTTCAGCTACAGGGGGCCCTAAAGACACCAAATCTAGGTTGAATCTATGTGCCTGCCTCTTAGCATCCTGCCAAGGATCTCTCCCGATGCCCGGAGACAGGCACCCGCCTTCCTTGCAGCCTGGCTCTCTCCTGCCAGTCAGTGTTACATGTGCCAAAGCCCAGGTAGCCCTGGAAGTACCCTCCACCCTCTCTCCCCTCTGCTCCTCTTACCTGGCTGGGCCACAGCAGGCTCACCTGGGCAATATTTCCTATGGTACCACCTGCAGCCACCTTTTGTGGCTCAGGAATGCTGCCTTGCAGGAGGGTACTGACGGAGGAAACATTTGTGTATACGTAACTGCTGCTATGCATATATATGTGCTTGTGCCTGCAAGTGTGAACAGGTTTCTGTGTGTATGTTTGCTGCATGTACGTACATATACACACGTACCAGTGTGTCCATGTATGTGCACTCACGCGCATAGCTCTCTGCACGTGCATGCATGCTTGCGTGGTGTGCTCTGCTCTGCTCAGCTGAGTGTTTGAAAAATTCATTAGAAGACAAGCAGTCCCAGAAGGAATGGAGTCAGCAGTTGTTTTTCCAGCTCACGGAGCTGCGTAGATTTTTGCCCCGCCCTGCCTAGGAAGGGCCCACAGAGTAGAGGGGGGAGGGGCTTCCAATTTTTCTCCAGCATCTCGTGCCCTGCCCTACCCCCACCTCTCCCTTTTCTACATTCCAGCTCCTCTGGGTGGGATGCACTATCCAGCCAGGCAGGGGGAGTGGGGTCTGGAGTGCAGTCCCCGGGCCCATCCCTTCCTCCCCCATAGTGGGGGCCCCTT
Organism: Trichechus manatus latirostris; assembly: GCF_000243295.1. Classification (NCBI taxonomy): domain Eukaryota; kingdom Metazoa; phylum Chordata; class Mammalia; order Sirenia; family Trichechidae; genus Trichechus; species Trichechus manatus. The sequence goes on along the minus strand of NW_004444079.1, from coordinate 4,223,949 downwards.
TCCATGCCCAGGGGCACCTCCTCCACCCCCCTCCTCGGGCAGCTCTGGAATAGCACGTCAGCTAATCAAGCAGTGTGATCATAATCAGCTCTGATGGATTCTTCTGCAAAAGTGCATTCTAATGAGGTAGGGAGAGGGAGCTGCGGAGCTACTGGGACGAGGGACCTGACCTTTAGGAGTGGCAGGGGCAGGGGGTTCTAGGGCCCCGCACACAAAAGCCGCTTCTTGGTCTGGAGAAAACAGGTGGCTATACCCCCTCTAGGGCTGGGTTTCTGAAAAATTTCAGACCCTGGGGCTGGGAAAAGGGATATGTGTACAGGCGTGCATTTATACACATACATTACACATATGCAAACCCCTGCACACACACGCCTCTTGCACATACAATCCCTCACTTTGTGCTTGGTTCATGAGTGCCAAGTGTGTGCTGGGATACACACTTGGTTGGGACATGGACTCTGTCCTCTAGGATAAGACAGACACACACACACGCACACACACACACCCCTTTTCCTCTTCTTGGGCAGGGAGACTCTGTCGCTCAGCACAATCATAACAGGCCCAGCGAGTCGCTGGGACGGAATGCATCAGATTCAATTCATTAGGACTGATCGTTCCCTGAATGGGACTGAATAATTGATGAGCAGAAGCAGCTTTCAGAATGTTCTGTGTACTCTGAGGTTCGCTGGAGCCCTGTTATTTTTTTTAAGCCAACAAACCCGGCCAAATGCTTGCTGGTGCGGGCGAGCGAAGGGAGTAGAAGAAAGGTTAGATGTTTTAATATGTGATGTTTACACTGTAAATTCTCGGTCCACTGCTTGTAAGGGGAAATGGATACAGGCGGTCCCGCAATGCCCGGAGGGGAGAGGCAGGCTACGCTCTCTTCCATTGCTACCAAGCTGATTTGCCCAGGCTGCCTCCCATGTCCTGGGGTGGGGGTGTGACCTGGGGGTGGCGAGGTTTCTGCTGGCACAGTAGCACTCCTGCGCTGGGCACAGGCATCAGGCTGGGAAGGTGGCCAGACTGTCCCTCAGCCTGGTTGGGGTGCAGTGGGGGAAGCAGACAGCTTTTAGAGTCTCATTTCTCCTTCCTGGGCCATAGTTCTCTGGGAGTGCTGAGCTCAAAGTGAGGCGTCCCCAGAAGCCATTCCAACCCAGACAACCTCCTCAGCTTCAGTTCAGGAAACCATCCGTGTCTGGCACTGTGACAGGTGGTGGGTACAGAGGAGGCATACGACATGGTTCCTGTGCTCTGATAAAGGTGAGCCCCAGGTGACAGGGAGCACGAAGGAGAAGTACTGGTTGGTCCAGCCTTTTGCTTTCGGGGTGGTGCAGGTGGTTTATGATCAGCTGCTAACCTAAAGGTTGGTGGTTCGAACCCACCCAGAGGGTCTGTGGAAGAAAGGCCTGGCAAACTTATTCCATAATGAGTACAGCCGTTGAAAACCCTATGGAGCACAGTTCTACTCTGTAATGCATGGGATTGCTGTGTTGGAATCAACTGGACGGCAACCAGCTTGGCTGTTTTTTTTTTTGGGAGGAGGAGGTTCTGTTTTTCCAGCTGTCCACTAGGCATGTCCACCTGAATGCCCATCATCACACCTTGAAAGGGCTCAAACCAAATGCAGCATCTGTCTCCCCCAACTCTGCTTTCTCCCAGACTTCCCTCTTCCTGCCAACAATGCCTCATTCAATCTTGCTTCCAATCATGCAGCCAAAGAAGAAAGCAGAGGTCTGGGACCCACTGGGACCATCCCTCATGTGTCAGAGCTCTTTCTCAGGCCCAGACCCCTCCTCTCTTTTTCTTCCCTACCATGGACCCCAGGGCCCAGGCTACCTTCCTCCCCTCATTAATACCTCCCCCTCCCTCTCTTCCCTCGGGGCTGTGGAGGGGACTGGGTCTCCAGCTTCCCCTTCCTCACTGCCCTGGCCAAGCTGGCACAGATGCCCCCGGGAGGGAAGACCCTCAGGGGACAGGAGCTGAGAGTTCTCATGGACTCTAGTCTCTCTTCCTGATTCCCTCTCAGGTGGCCCCCAAAGCTCTTTATTCCTGAGGGTGGGGCATGGCAAACATTCCTCCTCCCAGCCTGGGTCATTCTGGGTTAGAGCCTGGGTTCTCGAGTTAGACAGACCTGGGAAAAATTCTGACTCCATATGACAATCTGGAGTCAGATTTCTGTGTCTCAGCTTTTTCCCCTGGAAATTGGGGATAAAAATGGTATGTGGCCTTAAATGGATGGGAGGTTATGGGGATTAAATAAAACAAGGCGAGTAGAACATTTAGAATAGGGATTGGCGTCCTTTGTATCTGTCATATTATAGTGATTGCAGTCCGATGCTAGAGACCAGGGGGGTGGCTGGAGACTCAGACTCTCCTTGACTCTCCTCCATATGGAGCCCCAGGCTTCCGTCTTCATGCTTCCAGAGCCTCAGTCTCTCAGGGGGCCCTCTGCAGAGCACAGCTCATCTTGCTAGCCTCCCAGTGCTTGAGCCCACCTTGGCTGCTCAGAAAGGGGGCACAGCCCCTTACCCAGCATGACCATCACTGAGTCAGTGACCTCTCACCCCTGGTTTCACTGGCCTCTCTGAAGTCAGGCCCAGCAGGACCCATCTCCCCAACCTGCCCCAGGCCACCATCCTCTCACCCACTGCCCAGGCAGGCTCCAGACCCATCAGTTCCAAAGAATGTATTTGGGAGCTTCACACACCTGCACAGCCCCAGAACCAAGGGGGCATCGGTCATTTAATTGCTCATTTATATTCATTCACTCATTTAACCCACAGACAGTTACTGAATGGCTACCACATACCAGGCACTGAGCTAAGTGTCCCTGCACGACACACATACCTGGCCAGGTGAGCATGAAGGGCCCAGGAGGCTGCATTAGAAGATAGTCCTTCCCAGTCCTGTAGAGCAGCCTGAGCCCCATCTCCATGCCCCAGAAGGGAGTCAGGGCACCCAGCATGCTCCCTCTACCCCAGCCCCTGTGGCTCCTGCTCTCCTGGCTCCTGCTGCTCATTTCTGGTGTGCCCTGCTTAGTTCTTGGTGGCTCCATCTTGATATCACATGACCAATGTGGCCTCTTGCCCAGAAAGTGACATGACCCCTTTTTGTCTGTAACTGACCCCTCATGCCCCTGGGGCCAGCGTTGCCATGTCCTGTAGCCTGCAGAGGGAATTGGGACATTGAAGTGCTCACTGCCTCTGTGTCCACCCGCAATCTTCCACCTTGTCCCCTTTCTTCCAGTTGCCTGACTGGGCCTGTCTTCCTTGGCCTTCTACTTGCTCAGGACTGCCCGCTGCTGACCTTGGGCTGGCTGGAGAGGAGCCCACACATCCAGGGTGACCATGCCCACAGGTGGGTGGGGGTTCAGCTGTAGAGGAAGGGCCTACCTTTGACAGCCACATGGACGCTCTGGCTGATGGAGAGCTGGGGCTGGATGAGGACGCTGCATAGGTACTCCCCCTCGTCCATGCCCTTCTGCACATCAGTCAGCTTGAGGGTCCCGTTCTCGAACACCACCTGGCGGTGGTTGTCAGGCAGCAGGAGGGCGTCCTTGTACCACTTGATGGAGTAATAGGGGTAGCCGATGACCCTGCAGTTGATAAGGGTGTCCCGCCCGGCGACTGCTGTGATGTTCCTCATGGCCCGGATGCTGGGGGGGCCTGGGCAGGAGTCAGGTGGGGGGAGAAGGAGAAGAGGGGTAGGTGATGCTGTCAGCCAGGGACAGTCAGGCACCCTGTGTGCTGTTCTCAATTGCTTGGCCCCTGAGATTTTCAAGGGGAAAAATGCAATGGGGGTCGGGGGAGGCCTTTCTTAAAAGGCTAAAGGCTGAGGCTGGAACTGGAAGCATTGTTGCTCTGAGCTGGAATTGACTTGATGGCAATGGGTTTGTTTTTTTTTTTTTATTATAGTCTGTCCAAGACACACTGTGGTAGGGAAGCTAGAATCCATTCCCTTACCAGAGGCAGGGGCATACATCCAGATTTCAGCCTCACCAAGAAGTGACCGTGATTTGGATAAGGGAGGCTTCATTTATGGGGAGATTAACATTTTTTAGTTCAAATGAGAATGTGGAGATTTTGTTACTTTCATTCATTTTGGCCTTGGACCAAAAAGGATCCAAAATGTGCTAAATATTTAAAAGACAACAAGGTCTTCACTGGATGAGCTGGTGATTTTCTTTCAACAGGTAAAGTATATTGTTGGCCCCTGAGAAATGGCTATAAAAGAAAGCTCTGGTCCTACAGGCAGGGGAGGGAGAGGGTGTCCTCAGCTGGGTCAGATGGACAGGGGACAATGTGGGAGTTCTAAGGGGGTTCAGAGGCCCCCATGCAAAAATGTTGGAGAGGGTGCAAGAAACTCTCCAGCTTTAGGTTCCTCATCCAGAAGATGAGGGGCAAGGCTAGGGAGTCCCCTGGGGCCCCCACAGCCCTGGGACTCCGTGGGTCAAGGTAGCTTCCCTTCCCTGCTTCCATGGTAGCAGCCAGCGCCGCCTAGCCTGGGCCCCTCCTCCCTGCTCCCCTGCTTCTCTTCTGCCCTTTGGTCAGGAGTCGCTGGTAGGGTCAGATGAAGACCTGTTAGATCCCACAGAGCTTCAGAGGAGACTCTGCTCTCATCAGTGATTTTAGAGATCTGAGGTATGAGGGCAATCACCTTAAAGACCCTTCTCTCATTCTTGAGGCTGCCTGTCTCGAGACACCCCCACTTAGCCTCAGACTCCTCTTCTTGGTGGCTGGGGGGGAGCAGGGGATGGGTTGGGAGAAGATGACGCCCCGGCTCCTGGCTGCTTACACTTGAGGGGTCAGTAGGAGGATACTGGGAGCACAGCCTTGGTGGGCATCCATATAGAAGGCCAAGCAAGCCTGGGTCCCATTGCCCCTTCCTTGACCTTGCAAGGCTCTGGTGGGACTGGTGGATGCTAGTGGGGTACTTAGTGTACCCGGGGCCCAAAGGGGTTTGATAGGGAGGAGTGAGGTAGAGAGGGTGGGGGGAAGGTAGGATTGGGAGAGAGCAGAAAGGGGAAGGAGGAGGAGGTGGGAAGGTGAAGGGGAGTGAACTATACCGGAGACACACACACAGGATGGTTGCTGAGACTTGTGGTGGAGGGTAGGGAAAGGGGAAGAGAGGAGAGAGAACCTCTACTAAAATCAAAATGACGATTAATAAGTAGTAATCACACAAGAATAATGGTAACCACAGAGATGGCAAAGGAACTCAAAAGCCTATTCTGATATTTAAATGTAGACAGGCACCTCTTACGTTTATTCGCGCCTGATATTCAGCACTGCCCACCGAGTTCCGCGCTGTGCACCGGTACACGCCCCCGTCACGGATCTGGGGGCCCGTGACGTTCATGTGGCTGATGGTGGTGCCGTCCGACATGGTGTACTGGTTGGTGCGGTGGCTGCCGTCCCGCAAGATGGGCTCGTCGTCCAGGGCCCAGGTGACGGTGGGGGGCGGGGCACCCTTGGCTGCACACATCAGCGAGAACTGCTCCCCGGGGTTGACCACCTTCTCGCTGAAGGACGAGACGATGCGGGGCGTGCCGTCTGCAGGGAGTAAAGAGCCCCCTTCAGGGTCACCATGCCATAGAGGGACAGTCCCACTGACCTGCCCCGTGTGGGGAAGAGGCAAGGCAGCAGCCATTATAGTAATAAAGAACTTTCAATTACATCAATTCATTTGCTAGCCACAAAACTCTATGAGGTGCCAATTACTACTGCACATGGGTTAAGACTCTTGGGTTTGAATCCTGCCCCAGGCACTGGTTAGCTCTGTATCTTTGGGCAAGTTACTTAACCTCTCTGAGTCTTTCTGTCTCCTCATGGGTAAAATGGGGATAATGATTATACCCATCTCATGGATGTTGTGAGGATCATATGAATTAATGCATTTAAGATGCTTAGCACATCATTTTGTAAGTGCTTAATAATTGTGGTTGTTAGCTGCTGTCGAGTTGGGCCCTGACTCACGTTGGCTTCATGCACAGCAGAACGAAATGCCTCCCAGTCCTTTGCCATCCTTATTATGGGTTACGGATTGGATCGTTGGGATCCATAGGGTTTTCATTGGCTGATTTTTGGAAGGAGATCGCCAGGCCTTTCTTCCTAGTCTGTCTTAGTCTGGAAGCTCCACTGAAACCTGTTCAGCATCATAGCAACAATCAAGCCTCCACTGACAGACAGGTAGTGGCTGCACGTGAGGTGCGCTGGCCAGGAATGGAACCCGGTCTCCTGCATGGAAGGTATAATAAGTATTTGTTCCTCTCAGCTTTTCCTTTGCCTCCTCTCTCTCCTCCTTTTATTAATAAAGAAACAGAGGCTCGGGAGGTTAACTAAGTGTGGAACAAGGACCTGACCGGGCCAGACTTGCCAAGTGTCGGTCCAGTTCTCCTTCACGTGACCATGCCAGCTGGGGAGGGGCTGGCGCTGGGCCTGCTAGCCAAAGGCCCTGAGTTTGAGGCTGAAATACAAGGTGCCCAGAGGCAGTGAGGGGTTGGATAGCAGAAGTCAGGGGAGTCTGTGGCTGGGCCTTGCCTCCTGGCTAACTGCATTAACTTTGGACAAGACAATTAACCTCTATGCCCCAACAACAACAACAAAAAAAGCGAGGGAAATGCAAGATGATTTTCTTCACATCCTACTCACATACCCACATTTCATACCAAAATGCTGATGTGAGTACAAGACCTCGCCAGTTGCTAGCCTCCACCACCATTTCTGGGGAGACCCTTATCTAAAACCCAAGGAGCAGCCTGGCTCTGACAGGGACTAGGGGTGCCCCTTGAGGATCCCTTTGCCTTTGGCCCCTATTCTCCTTTCCCTGTGGCCTCCCCTCACGGCTGTCCCTCCTCTTCCCCCCTCTGTGTCCCTCCCACCAGCCTCATTTTCCATGTCCCTGCTCTGACCTGGCCATCAGTGGCTGCCCTCTAAGACCCCTGTAATTTCACCAGAGGCGAAGGGCTGCCTCTTAGGGAGAGCTTGCGCTGGGTGGGGGTGGTCTGCCCCTTCCCGGGTGGGGAATTATGCAGACAGGAGGTCCCCCGAGAGGAATCACACCTGTTTCAAACTCATCTGTGCCTGACTGCGGTGCCTCCTTGTTAGGAAGAGAGCAGGGATCTGGCAGGACAGTAGGAGGGGCTGAGGGTGGGGCAGCTTGCTGAGCACAGCCCTCAGGGTGAAGGATGAGAGCTTAGGTTCGTGGGTACTTGGCTCCTTCCTCCCACCTCCAAGGAGTGAGGACCCATTCGCCATGACAGTGACACTGTGCAGGGTCCTGACGCCTGTGGGACTTGGCTGGCTGTGGTGAAAACCCTTGGAAGGAATAGGGTCGTGGCCTTTTTTTTTTTTTTGTAGCAACAAAGGAGGAGCCAGGGAACCATTAAACTTGAGGTAAGGCCAAGACCTCTGCCAGCCCCACTATACCTTTGTGCAAATGAGAAAAAGGTGCTTCCTCTGTGTGCTCACAGTCCGGTGCCAGGGCTCATGGCTTGGCAAGTGGAATGCAGACTGGATTTCAGCCCTCACTCACACCCTTGACTGGGCACCTTGTGCCGTGAACAACCTAAGCAGCCACACACACAGGTCCTGCGGGAGGAGCCCTAGGTGGTGGCGGCTTTAAAGGGAAAGGGAAACAGGCGGAAACCCCAGCCTGTGATAAGAAACAGGGCCTGCCATGAGGGCCTAGGCCTCAGGCAGGGAGACAGTTCGAAAGTCAAGAGGTTCTTGACAGCATTCTTCCAGGGCCTCTGGGAGACTGAAAGCCTTTAAGGCCTCAAAAGAAGATTCTTCTAATAGTGAAGTTCTAGTAATTTTGGAGGGCAGAGGCAAAATAGTATGATGGTTAAGAGACCTGAGTTCAAATCCCAGCTCTATCCTTTGGGCAAGTGACTGAAGCCTCAGTTTCCTCAACTGCAAAATAGGTAACATAGACGTCCCTCCATGCAGGGCCCCAGGGAGGATCACATGAGATGGCATATCTGCCTGATATGGAGTAAGCGCTGGATAAATGCCTCCTCTCACTGTTACCATCTTGGCAGGAGGGGAGGGAGGGGGCTTGGAGCAGGGCACCTCCTAGTTGGGGCTTGGGGAGTCCAGAATCCCCAGTGAGGGAGAGCTAGTCTCTGAACCCCGCCCCCTGTGCCGTGGGCTGCCCCGCTCACCTTCCAGCACAATGATGGCGAAGTCCTGGGCGGTCTGGGCCTTGCGGGTGGCGAAGCACTGGTATGCCCCGGAATGGCTCTTCTGGGCTGAGGTGATGAGCAGGGTCTCGTTGCTGAGCCCGCGGATGGAGATGGCCTCATCGGGCAGCACCAACTCGGTGTTGCGGTACCAGCGGATGGTGAACTCCGGGGAGCCGGTCAGGGCACAGGAGAGGATGACTGTGCTGCCAATGCCGGTCTTCAGCTTCTTTGGTGTCAGGGTCACATGAAGGGGGTCTGGGCCAGGCCAGGCAGGGGAGAGGTGATGGGAAATGGGAGGAGAAAAATAAGAGAGAAAGGGCTTACTGGGATTGGAATGTGGCGGGGCTGGGCAGTGGTCACAAAAGGTCCTGGGTATCAGAAGGCCTGGGGTCAAGCCCAGCTGCTTCCCCTGGATCCCTTGTGTGGAATAGGACTAGTGAACTCCCCTCTCTAGGCCTCAGTGTACTCATCTATTAAATGGCACGATGGTCAGATCTCTCTGCACCTGTTGTTCTGAAGGCTGTGCTTTCTTCATGCTGACTCTGTGCTCAGAACCAGGGAGGCAGCCTGCCTCCCATACCTATACAGATAATTGCTACCTTCTGCTGGTTGGACTTCCTTCATATGGATCAGTTGGTTGACTCCCTCCTCCTCATCGCCACTGCCTCCACCCTGCTGCAGCCCCCCAGCCCCCTGTCTGGATCTCAAAGTAGCCTCCTTCTGTCTCCCTATCTATCCTCCATGCTACAGCGGGCCACTTTCCTGATCAGAAATTCCACAGCTCTCAGCAACTCAGTGTGGCATTCAGAGTCCTCAAGACCCTCAGGGACCTGGCCCTCCTGTTCCCCCCCGCCCCATCTGTTGCCACCAAAGCTATATACTGGGGCAGCAGCAACCTGCACTATTTCTTGCCTCAGAGCCTCTGCCTCGAGGGCTCTTTGCCCCTATTACCTAATTCCTACTCATCCTTCAGAGTCCCTGGGTGGTGTACACAGTTAATGCGCTTGCCCGCTAACCAAAAAGTTGGAGGTTTGGGTTCACCCAGAAGCACTTTGGAAAAAAGTCCTGGCAATCTACTTCTGAAAAATCAGCCATTGAAAACTCTGTGGAGCACAGTTCTACTCTGACACATGTAGGGTCGCCATGAGTTGGAATTGACTCGCTGGCAACTGGACTGGACTCATCCTTCAGAACTATGCTCAGGTGTCATCTCTTCCAGGAAGCCTTCCTGGTCACCACTCCCCTGCCCCAGCTGGGTTAAGGATCCTCTCCTGGGCGTCCAGTGCACTAAGCCCACTGTCTTTTAATCACCTCTTTTGTCTGTCTCTCCCTCTGGGCTGGGTGACACTCATCTTCGTATGACTACTATGGCCTGAACCGTGTCTGCTGCTTGGCTGGCTGGCTGGTTAGCAGCCCCAAGCTAGCCTCTCTCTCCTGATCTCCATGGGGATTGGGGCTCTGTACAGGGGACTCTGGCCTGCAGAAGCTTGGGGCTCCCAATAAAGCAGCCTATAGAAGAGGGGAAGACTTCAGCCCTGCCTGGGAGGGGAGCAGCCAGAGCAGATACAACTGTTCACGCTTGGCTCTCCCTGCTCACTCCCCAGAGCCTCTGCCTGCTGCCCAGCAAATGTCAGTGCACAATGAGGCAGGTGGCGTCCTGCTTGTCCCAGTCATCAGTCAGGGCTCTGTGTGCCTGCCATTCTGCCCTCGCTGCCCCTGCAGGGACCTGGTGGTAGAATCGGGGTGGGAGGAGGAGGCAGGGGTGTGGACAGAAAACATTGCTCTCTTCTCCATGAACCTGGCCGAGAGGGGCTGTCAGGAAGAATGGGAGACAGGGACAAGAGTTCCAAGCCTACTGTGGGGTGGGATGGGGAGCTGGTGGCCAGAGAGAGAGTCAAGTGCCCCTTTGCAGACATGGGCAGTATGGGTGTGTACATACCTGTAGGCAGTTGCTTATTGTACCTCTGTGTAAGTGTCCTTGAATACGAGTGTGTCACAGTGGAGAAATGTGTGTAACTTGTTTGTGTACAGGAGCCATATATGCATGCATATGGGGAAGTAGGCATGTATACGTGTGTGTGTAAAGTACCTGCTTGCCTGTATGTATTGGGGCAGGAACAATGAACACCAAATATACTCAGAATCAGATTTGCTAAATTTCCTAGGATATGGGGTATGCTGCCCTCCTGACTTGTTCCATCAGCTTTGTGTGTGTGTGTGGGGGGGGGGGGTGTTGTGTGTGCACACACACACAGCAGGGGATGGGGAAGAAGGTGAAGGCAATATTAAACTAAACTTTTTTGGACAGTGCTTAGGGAAAGAAGGGGAGGCCAACCCTGTTCCTTCTGCTTGCTTGTATGACAGGAAGCTCTCAGCTCCCTGAAGCAGGGCTTTCGGCTTTTTAACCTAAGCATTTGCATCATGTCCTCCCAGGGCATTTCTTGGGACTCTTCCTGCTCTTCCAGCTTCACAGTGAATTTGTGTGGGGAGGGCCTCTCCTCAGCACCCCAGATAAACTCACTCCAGCTGTCAAGACCCCCTACACTGTGGGGGAGGAGACCAGGTCACGATCTGGGCTGGGGGAGTCAGGACCTCAGGCCCAGGAGGTCAAAGGGGCGGGATCTGCTGTGCTCGCTGGTGACCTGAGGGTCTGTAGGCCTGCAGCTCGGTGCCCATGAGCGGGGGCAGGGGTGGGGGGTGAAATGGGAGGAAGACTTCCTCGGCCAACCTTGAGCACAGAATGAATCTTTTTGCAGGATTTGGGGTGGGATTGCCTCTGGACTTTCACCTTCGCACTGCCCAAGTTGAATGACCTCATGATGCTCTCGGGACACAATGTTTAGGGACTCTGGCTATTGCTGCCCTACAAGGCACTGGATTCCCCAAGGGTCTCCAGATCCTGGGCCCACTGCTGACACCTCCCCTGCAGTGCAGAGAGCAAGGAACTCAGAGCTCAGTTGCTAGAGTTGGAAGGAGCCTCCCATTTTACTGATGGGGAACCTGAGGCCAGGCACGCAGCAAGGGGCAGGGCAGGGTGGGGGCAAGGATGACCCTCGGTCTCACAGATCCTCATGCAGGGTCCCTTCCCTGACATTAGCCCTCTGCCTCTGCTTCTCTGCCTGCCAGTGGGGCTCATGGTGGGGTCGGGGGGATCTGTTCAGGCTCCCTGGGTCCCTAGGGCTCTGTGATGGGGGAGGAACAGGAAAGGACCAGAGCTGACCATCAGCTAGTGGGTCCTGGTGTGGCTGATCTGTTGCTTACACCCAGTGTCTGAGCTGACTGATCGGTGCCTCTATCATGGATTGTTTAATATTCTGAGTGTCACCTCAGGATGGGATACATTATGTCCTCTTTCACTGACATGAATTAACATCAGCATTACTTTCCTCTGTGCAGACACTGCTGCCTCCCCACAGGCCAGGAAGGCCTCTTGGTGAGCTTGACACCATTACCCTCATCACCCTCATCATCCTGTTTGATTCTCGTGACCTCTGGGAGGTAGGAAGGCTGGGATCATCATCCCATTTTACAGATAAGGACACTGAGGTGATGATCATGGTTATGTGATTTGGCCAAAGTCAGTTACTATCTGAAAATGCCAGAATCAAAAGGTAGATCTTCTGATTTCAAACCCAGGGTTTTTCCCAGGATGCCAAACTGCCTTCCCCAACCCACCAGGATTAATCCTTGGGGACCAGCCAGAGGCTCCTGCTGCTGCCCACCATGCCACTCCTCACCCCAGGCCACTGGGGCTTCACCCCTCACTCACCGATGACCGTGAGGATGCCTGTGGCCTCTGCTGAACCGAAGGTGTTGGTGACCTCACAAATGTAGGTGCCACTGTCCTCGGTCCGCAGGTCACTGATGGTCAGCCCCGTGATGCGCTTGGTCCAGCGGCTGTCGGCCGGGAGGGGCCGGCCATCCTTGAGCCAGTGGATGGCAGGGATGGGGTAGCCCGAGGCAGTACAGGGGAGCTCCACAGTGTGGCCGACCCACACTTCCTGGGACTGGAAGCCATCCAGGATCGTGGGAATCGACTCGGCAGGGTCTGGAAGGCAGAGAGGGTCAGCAGCCCTGGGGAGGGGGAAGGTGGTAGGGTGGGGGAGGGAAAGAAGGAACCGAGAACAGTAGCCTGCCACCCACAAGCATTTGAGGAACAGTATCTGGCGTCTCCAGATGAACATTTGAGGGAGGACTGGCAGTGTTTCCTTGTGTCCCAGACTCTGGCCCACACTCTCCTCCTCAGGCCAGACGGAGCCCTAGAACCAGGACAAGGAGCAGGGGCTGGGAGGAGGAGAGGCTATAACTGGGGCCAGGGCTAGAATGACAGACAGATGGACAGATGGAAGAGAAAGAAACAGAGCAAGAGGAGCAGAGAGGGAGAGAGTGTGTGTGAGTGCTCCTTTCACACCAACAGTCCCTAGAGTCTTTGTTCCTATAACATGAGCATCATGATGTCTCAACTTTGCAATTCTTGGAAAGTCTCATTCTGGGCCTGAAACCTGTCTAGGGTGCCCCCAAGGTTTGGGGAACAGTCTGCCTGCCCTTGTTCTGTCTCCTCCCACCTGCAATCTGGACTGAGTCAGAGAAGGTCCATGTGTTTCCAGGAGAGTCCAGAAGGATTAAGAATTTAATCCTAACACCCCCTACCGAAGGAGCCCTCGTGGCCCAACAGTTAAGCACTCGGCTGCTAACCGAAAGGTTGGTGGTTCAAACCCACCAACAACTCCACAGGAGAAAAGACCTGGCAAACAGCTCCCATAAAGATTCTAAAAAAACCCAGCCCAAACCCACTGCCGTCGAGTCGGTTCCGACTCATAGCGACCCTGTAGGACAGAGTAGAACTGCCCCATAGGGTTCCAAGGAGCAGCTGGTGAATTTGAACTGATGACCTTTTGGTTAGCAGTCATAGCTCTTAACTGTAAAGATTACAGCCTTGGAAACCCTAGGGGGCATTTCTACTCTGTCCTATAGGGTCACTATGAGTCAGAATCGACTCCAGGGCACAAAACAACAGTAAGCAACAACCCCTTACCGCAATGATTTTCCTCGGCTTTGCATCCCCAAACTCAGAGAGACCAGCGGTCTGTGGAACCTGTGGCCCTGAACTATGTTAGACCAAGCGTCCTTGTTGGAAGGGTTCTGTGCATGCCTGCCCACACCATTTTTCAGGGAGCGTTCTGTCTGCTCTCTCTATTCAGTTCTCACCCTCAATAGCCTGGCTGGGTTTCTACCCACTGGGGGCCTCCTCTTGCTTTGTTATTGTTGTTGATTGCCGTGTGACGTCAATTCTGACTTATGGTGACCTCAAGTATGCAGAGGAGAACTGTTCCATAGGGTTTTCAAAGCTGTGACCTTTCAGGAGCAGATCGCCAGGCCTGTCTTCCAAGGTGCATCTGAGCGGGTTCGAATCATCAACCTTTTGGTTTATAGGGGAGCGCTTAACTGTTTTGAGCCACCCAGGCAGGGACGGATTATCCAACAGGCAAGTAAGCACGGTGCTTACCTTGCTTACTAGACCATCTGTAGTGAAACTGTTCACTATAGATTAGTAAGTAAGCACAAGTAAGCCCGTGCTTACCTTACTGACTGGGTCATCTGCCCCTGTCAGGGATTGTAAACTTGAAAAGAGGTTTTAATCCTGTAGGAAGGTGCTGTGGGGTTGGGAGAGAGACAGATGCCAACCATACCTAGAAGCAGAGTCTTTGATGTGATGAAAAAATGTGAAAATTTTCACTACAGATGATCTGGTAAGCAAGGTAAGCACCCTGCACCCAGGGACTCCCCTTGCTATAACACCCCCATAAACCAGCTGCTCTCCAACTGACCCTGACTCATGGCAATCCCATGTGTCTCCGAGTAGAACTGTGTTCCATAGGGTTTTCAATGACTGATTTTTTTGGAATTAGATCGCCAGGCCTTTCTTCCGAGGAGCCTCTGGGTGGACTCAAACTTCCAACTTTTCAGTTAGTAGGGAAGCGTGTTAACCATTTGCACCACCCAGGGACTCCAACATTCCCACAAGCTTTCCTTTACCTATGAAATACACTCTATACTTCTTATTTTTAATGTTAAGACCATCTATGATCTAGCCCCAACCAGTCCTCTGGCCTAGCCCCACCTTCTCCACTCAACAGTTTCCCACTGTGGCATGCTGTGCTACCTGCACCCTCCTACACCTGGAATGCCCGCCAGACAGCTCTACTTGGCCAGCCCCACTCAAACCTGCTTATATACCACCTCTTCTGGATGTCTCCACCAAGCCACTCTTGCTGGATTTCCGTAGAGTTTTCTGTTCCTTTCATTTTACTTTCAAACAACTTTTTTTTTAAAAGAAACATTTTAAGTGTTTTTTTTTTTTTTAACAGGTAATATATGCACATGGAAAAACTTTAAGAAGTACAGAAGATCCAGTGGAAAATGAGTCTCCCCTTACCCTTGCCCCCAGCCATCCTGTCTCCCTCCCCAGAGGCAGCCCCTGTGACCAGCTTTTCCCATGGCCCTTTCCAACAGCGGTTAGTACCAGCCCATGTATCTGTCTTCCCTGGGGACTGTGACCTCCTGGAGGCAGTACTGCATCCATTGCTGGGTCCCCTGTACCTGTCACAGAGCAGGGCCATGGCCGTTGAAGTGTAAACGTCTGAGGGAGGAATAAATGGAGTGGACCAGTGCTCTGATTTTTCTGGATACAACTCCAGATTGCAGAACTTTATTGTTATTGTTGTTGGGGGCAGTCAAATGGATGTTTGACTTATAGCAACGTCATGTGACAGAGTAGAACTGCCCCATAGAGTTTTCTTGGCTGTAATCTTTACGGAAGCAGATCGCCAGGTCTTTCTTTCTCGGAGCCATTGAGTGGGTTCGAACTGTCAGCGTTTTGGTTAGCAGCCAAGCACTTCACCACTGCGCCACCAGGGCTCACGGAATGTTAGTGTTGGCTTAGGGACCTTGGAGGGTGCAGACAGATGAAGATCCCGGGACCAGAGACAGTCAGTGATCTGCCCAGGATCACACTGCAGAGCCAAGGTCAGGACCCAGGTCCACCCTCACGCCCCTCACTCAGTAAATGAGGTCCAAGATGGACTAACTGGAATAACCAAATACTGACTTTTGCTTGACAGTGAATGGTGAGAGCTCCTGCCCTCTGTGGGTCCTCCTTGACTGATGAGGACTCTCCTTTGTCCTCAGCTCATCTGCCTTGGAGAGGGGAGGGCTAAGACTCCTCCTCTCTGGGAGAAAGACTTTCCAGAAGATGCCCTGCTTCCTTCCCACCTTCCCTTGTTCTTCAGGAGCTGCCTAGGGGCCGCAGAAGGAGCCCGAAAACAACCAAACCAGTTGCCACGGAGTCGACTGTAACTCAAGCCAACCCTGTGTATGTAGAATAGAACTGTGCTCCTTAGGGTTTTCAAGGCTGTGACCTTTTGGAAGCAGATTGCCAGGCCTTTCTTCCGAGGAGACTCTGGGTGGGTTTGAATGGCCAATCTTTGGGTTAACAGCTGAGCGCTTAACCATTTGCACCACCAGGGACCCAGGTGCAAATTCTATCTGGGTCACTGATAAGTTGTGAGACCTTGGGTGAGTCTTATGATCTCTTAGAAGCTGAGCTTCCTCGCTGCAAAGTGGGGGTGATCCTGCGGACTCCTGAGTGCACACGGGGGTTGTAGGGGATCAATGGCAGAATGTATGTCAAAGTGCTTTCCCGACGCTAGATTGCTATGCAGATGTGTGGGCCAATTACTATTCAGCGCCCACTCTCCCTCCCTGCCAGGTTCTGCGGCCTCTTCCCCCCCACACCCCAGTGGGAATGGTTGGGATAAACAAACCCGATGCCAGGGAAGAATTACTCAATGTGACACTTAATTGATGCAAAATACACAAATTCCGTGGCACACCGCAGAATTTACAAGCGGAGGGGCTGTCAGGGTGGTGGAGGAAAGGGCGGGGGGAGGGAATTAATCACCGAGTCTCAGGCGTGAAATTAAATTCTGAGGGAAAGAAACCTCTTTCATTACTCCGGAGCAGAAGTAAAATGCTGCGGCGTGTACCCGGCGGCAGCTCGGGGGGATCGGGCGCTGCCAGCGCCGGTGTAGGGCTGGGGGAGACAGATGGCCCGGCCCTGGGAATCACCGGGGGTGTGCTGGGGCACGGATGGGCTGGGCTGGGGGTGCGGAGAGAGAGGCCCTGGGGCCTGGGGCACCCCAGGAGGCTGCTCGGACTCTCTCAGCCATCTGGACAGGGATGCATGGAAAGGTTGCATGGAAAGGGAACACAGCTCCTGTACCCGGCTCTGTAATTGGTGAGCAGGGGGACCTTAGCCTAGGCTCAGCTTCTGTGGTTGCTGGTGTCGTCATTTATAACTGCAGATGATAATCCTATCCCACTGAGTTGTGGGGACACAGTGATTTAATGCACACGAAAGCACTCGGGGAACCTAAAAAGCACCACCGTGTATGGAGCAGTTGTTATTAGGTGGTATTTGGGGTGGGGGTGGGGGGCTCCGATTCTTCTTGAAAGTGCCTCCTCTAACTTGGAAAATACAGAAAAATGAAAGCTGCCCCTCCCCCACACTTGGCGACTGCAGTAAGAATATTAATGGCAACAACGACAGGACAACAACCGCAACGGTAACAGCAGCTGCTCTCCATTGTGTGCTTCCTATGTGTCAGGCACATTATGTATGCTCAGCTTTTCACCTCCGTTATCCTAGTTCATTCCCACAACAACCCAGTGGATACGTCTTGTCACTCCCATTTTACAGATAGAGAAACTGAGGTTGCGAGCCATTATTTATTTTATGCCAGGTCTCACAGCTAGTAGTGGTGAGGCTGAGATAGTGAGAGGTTTGGCCTCATTCACCGAGTCCTTTTTCCCATACACCTCCTCACCTCCCTTACTTTAGCAAACATCTGCGAGACTGAAGAAACCACAGATATGGTTCTTGCCCTCACGAAGGGACCACCTGCAACACACCGCTGCCTGCATCATTCTTATGCTATGGCTCCTCTTGCGTTTTGGCCCTGGGAAGAGGTCTCCAAAGGGAGGGCATTCTTAGTGCAAACATGCTATCATCCTTTGGGGGTGCTGCCCGGCTCAGACCCCGTCCGCTGCCAGGTGCCACGGCAGGGTCTACGTCTGCCAAGGTACCCCCGGATGCATCTCCCCAGCCCTGGACTCCAGCTGCTGGCTCAGAGCTTCTGGCCAGGGAGGAGCCACGCCCCTCCTGGCCACCAGTCCCAGGAGCTCACTGGCCATGGCCTCTGAGATGGAACATCTCAGCTGCAACCAAGGCCCAACCTCTCCCAGCCTGCCGCCCGTTGCCTCTAGGGGAGTGGATCTGAAGTGGGGAGCGGAGGTGCCTGAGAGGGTGGGGCGGGGGTTTGGCCTCTGACACCCACTCTCCTCTGCACTGCCTCGCTCTAGTATCATTTTTGCCGAGACAAGCAGCTTGCGGATCGTCTTGTCACATCACTTCACCAGGGCCCGTGTCACCTCGCGGGGCACCCTCCCCTCCCGTCGGAGCGCTCCCCTTCAGCGCCCTCCTTCTGCCCTTTGATCTCGCTCATCCTGTCACCGCTGTCTCCTCTTTCTAGCTTCCTTTGTCTCTCTGTGTTTTTCCGTTTTGGTTTTTCCCCTGGCTTGTGTCTTTCTCTCTGGGCCTGTGCTTCTCTCCACTTGTCTGTCCGGGTGTCTTTCAAGCTTAACTTCTCTTTTTTTCCTTTGAGCTTTTTCTCCGAGTCTCTCCGTGGTGTCTGGCACTCTCTTCCAGTCCTCCCTTCCTCCTCCTCTCCTGGTGGCGAAGGAAGAGGGGAAGGAGAAGGGCTGGCAGATTCTCCAGTTTAAAGAGTGTCATTTGCTGAGACTGAAGAAACTCCAGAAAGCATGGCCCCCGATTCTCTATCAGCTCAGAAGTAAAACAATTTCCGAGGCCAACTCTTCAGGCAAAGATTAGACTGGACTGTGGGACATAAAATGATACTTGTGAAGAGTGTGCTTCTTAGTTCAAGTAGATACATGAGACTAAATGGGCAGCTTCTGTCTGGAGGTGAGATGAGAAGGCAGAGACCGTCAGGAGCTGGTTGAATGGACGTGGGAAATCAGGGGTGGAGAGGAGGAGTGTGCTGTCACAGTATGGGGAGATAAATTAGAGTCACATAACAACGTACGTATAAATTTCTGTATGAGAGACTAACTTGAAATGTAAACTTTCACTTAAACTACAACAGTAAACAAAAATAAATAAATAAATAAAGAGTGTCCTTCGTGAGGATTCCTAGCTATTCTCCCCCAAAAGCTAGAGGTCAACTAGGAGATGAGCAGGGTGAAGGGGCCAGATGTATGCGGAGGAGAAAGGAGCCTGCTTGCAGGGAGGAGGAATTTCTGTGCCTTTCCCACACTGTCTGAGAAGCATGTAAATGAGATGCAAAACACCATGCAAACAAGGCCCTGTAATTTAGAAGTGAACGGCTCTAACACGTTCGGGAATTGGGCCTCAGGTTCCAAAGACAAGCCACAAAGATGGCGCAGCATAGTGCAGCGACTTCTCTCCACCCCCTAGGAGAGCACAGTTTCCCTTGGCACTGAGTAATTCCACAAACATTTACTTATCACCTACTGTGTGCGGGCACAGGGCACTGGACAGACAAGGGTGAATCAGAGAGCCCGATGGTTGCCCTCCTGGTTCCTGCTCTCCTGGTTATGTCTCCAAATGTGTTAGACAAATGACAGGGGTCCTGGCAAGAGTCATCCCTCATCGGAGTGGCCCTCACAAACCACAGAATGTCAGAGGCAGACGCGATCGGAGAGGTCACCCAGTCTACCTCTTTTTCCAGAGGTCCGGAGAGGTTGCATGGTTTGCTGGGTTTAATCCCAGAACCCAAAGGAGCCCTGGTGACACAGCAGTTAAGCGCTCAGCTGCTAAGCAAAAGGTTGGTGGTTCAAACCCATCCAGTGGCTCTGCAGGAGAAAGACCTGGTGATCTGCTCCCATAAAGATTACAGCCTAGAAAACCCTATGGGGCAGTTCCACTCTGTCACATGGGGTCACCATGAGTCAGAATTGACTGGAAGGCACCCGTCAAAAACAATTCCAGAACCCAAGTGGTCTGACTATCAATTCATCCTCCTTCCAAAAGCCACTCCAATCCCATCTCCTCTAGAGCAGAGATTTTCAAATTGCAAGTCACAAACCATTAGGAGGTTGTAAATCTATTTGTAAATTGTGGCCAGCATTTTTAAAAAATCAGATAGGATAGAACAGAATAGAAAGTATCAGGATGCATCAGTATGCACGTGGTAGAAAATACCAGCATGTACTGCATAAGCTGTGATGAAAATGGCTGTCTGTACAGTAGATAAGTGGTAACTTCAGTGAATAGTAAGACAGTACACAATACTGGGAAGCCAGCACAACTTGTATAAGGAAAGGTCATGGAAGCTCCATAAACACATCCAAACTCCCTGAGGGACTGAATTGCTGGGCAGAGGGCTGTGGGGACCATGGTCTTGGGGAACATCTAGCTCAATTGGCATAACACAGTTTGTAAAGAAAATGTTCTACATTCTACCTTGGTAAGTAGCATCTGAGGTCTTAAAAACCTATGAGCAGCCATCTAAGATACTCCACTGGTCTCACTCCTTCGGGAGCAAGGGAGAATGAAGAAAACAAGATACAAGGAAAAGATTAGTCCAAAGGACTAATGGACCACAACTACCATGGCCTCCAACAGACTGAGTCCAGAACAACTAGATGGTGCCCGGCTACCTCCACTGACTGCTCTGACCGGGATCATGACAGAGGGTCCCGGACAGAGCTGGAGAAAAATGGAGAACAAAATTCTAACTCACAAAAAAAGACCAGACTTACTGGCCTGACAGAGACTGGAGAAACCCCGAGAGTATGGCCTCCGGACACCCTTTTAGCTCAGTAGTGAAGTCACTCCCGAGGTTCACTGTTCAGCCAAAGATTAGACAGCCCCATAAAACAAAGCAAGACTAGTGGGGCACAACAGCCCAGGGACAAGGGCTAGAAGGCAGGAGGGGACAGGAAGGCTGGTAATAGGGAACCCAAGGATGAGAAGGGAGAGTGTTGCTATTTTGTGCGGTTGTTAACCATTGTCATAAAGCAATATGTGTACTAACTCTTTAATGAGAAACTATTTGTTCTGTAAACCTTTATCTAAAGTACAATTAAAAAAAAAAGAATAAAAAATAAATTAATTAAAAAAAAGAAAATGGCTGTCTGTAGATGGCTGCCAAAGACGTTTGAAAACCATGGCCCCAGAAGGCCTTCCTCAAGGGGCATCCCACCATATGCCCTTCTCAATTCTGTGACTGGAGCATGCATGTGAGTGTGTAATTGACCCCTTCTGTGGGGGTCTACAGATGGAAGGGCCCTGGAGTCTGGAGCCCAGAGTTTGAATTCTGGGTGTGCTTCCTGCTGGTTAAACAGCTAGGGAAAATTGCTTGACTTTCCTAAGATTTGATTTCTCACCCATAAAAATAGGGAGAACAATGCCACCTCACAGTTGTCTCACGGTGCCCAGCAGACAACAAACAAGTGAAATCCCAGGCACACGGGGATTCAATAAATATTAGCCTCCAACCCTAAGAAACTGTAAGCACACCAGAATACCAAAACCCAAACCCATGGCTGTCAAGTCAATTCTGACTCATAGCGACCCTAAAGGACAGAGTAGAACTGCTCCATAGGGTTTCCAAGGCATAAATCTTTATGGAAGCAGACTGCTACATCTTTCTTCCTTGGAGCAGTTGGTGGGTTTGAACTACAATTAGCAGCCGAGCGCTTAACCACTGCATCACCAGGGCTACTTGCATACCAAAATAAGAATCCTTCATTCTGCTTAGAAATATTTTCGTTTATAAATTATATTCTGCCTACTTTTAAATGTTGAGAGGTGGCCTACGATAAAAGATACGCATATAATCATTGATAAAAGGGAATCTTAAACTTCGAGACATGAGGAAATACAAAGTCCCCCTAAAGTAGTCTAGTAGTTACTATGTTTGAGTATCAGATTTGATCTATGAGCTTCCTGGCAGCAAAGGCCACAAAAGAAAAAAAAAAAAAAGAAAGCGAGGATGGGTTCCATAATCCTCATTATGTGATAGATGAAAACATATCCGTTCTTCAGGAGAGTTAAGCTTCCTCTGGTACATACTTCTAAAAAGCATTTCTCTCTGGAGTCCTTGTGTGAGAGGCACCCAAAACCAAACTGGACAAGGTCCTTCCAGTGGGTTTCTGTACCTGTGTTCGTCAATCTCCCTCTCTGAGTCCTCCATACACAGATGACTCCCCAGTCTATAGTGTGGTCATGCTGAGTCCCAGGGGTGGGCTGGTGCCCTTCCTGCAATCCCACCCCCTCCCGTTCTCCACCAGCCCTCTCAGCCTACCTGTCACGGAGAGGCGGGCCCCATTGCTCTGCCGGGTCTCCCCGCTATACTTGTGCTTGGTGATGCAGCGGTAGGTGGAGAGGGCGTCCTCCTTCTGCACGTCAGAGATGTACAGCCCGCCATGGTAAGTAATAAAAAACCTGTTTTCTGGAGACACAATCAGGACATGGCCCATTACTCCTCTGGCTGGGCAGCCACCAGAGGCAGCTCAGTCCTGCAGCTGGCCTCCTCCAGGGCCAGGGCTCCGGCCCAGGGAAAGGAGGCAATGGGGGAAATAAGAGGGTGAAGTTGGTGGAGCCTCAAAAGCAGGGGAGCATCTCCAAAAGATGAATACATTTCCACACACAAATAAATGACAAATAGAAATTACAGTATTTACTCCTTTAAGTGTAAACGCTTCGGGGTTTAACAGAAAGAGGTTGGGCTGTGGAATCAGTCTGAGACCTGGGTTCCAATCCGTTTCTTCCACTTATAAGCTGTGTGACCTTGGGCAAGTTACTTAGCCTCTCTGAGCCTTATCTGCACACTGTGATACACATAATACTTCACAGGGTAGATGTCTGGCATGTCTGGCACACAGTAAATGCTCTCTGTAAGTACTAATCTGCATCATTCCTTCCTGTTTACAGTTTGCAAAGTTCTTTTGCATTCATTGCTTGTTTTCTCTCACAACAGTTGGAACGTTGGCTCCATTTTACAGAGAAGGAAACTGAGACTCAGGGTGAAGTGACTGGCTCCAGGCACCCAGCCAGTAAGTGGACACAACGCAGGTCTTCCAGCTCCCAGCTCTCACTCTGCACTGAGCCGAACAGAAGCCTTTTCTTCCAATTTACATCATTTAAGGTCCCTGGTGGTGCAATGATTAAGTGCTCAGCTGCTAACTGAAAGGTTGTGGGTTAGAATCCACCCGACAGAGCCAGACACAGACCTGGAAATCGGCTTCCATAAAGATTACAGCCTAGAAAACCCTATGGGGCAGTTTTACTCTGTCACCTGGGGTCACTAGGAGTAGAAAATCTACCCAACAGCACCTAACAAATCCACTCAACAAACAAATATTGAGGCTGAGCTGTACTAGGAGTGGGGACAGGGAGATGAAGATACACAATAATCATTCAACAAACAGTTTTTGAACACCTATTGTGTGCAAGGCAAGGGGCAGGTACTGGCCTTTACACTTCGCAGCTATCTCCATACCCATTATCCCCTTGAAGACGAGGACTTACAAGGGAAGATAAGTGGGAAGACAGGTAGTAACACACCCATTTTGCAGATAACAAGACAAGACTCAGAGGTGAAGTGAATTTCCTTGTCCAAGGTCCTAGGGTAAACCCTAAACTTCAGTCAATCAAGGCTGATTTAAAAAGCGGAGCATAAGGACCTGGGAGTTGGGGAAGGGCCTACATTAGGCTTTTGGACTCACTAAACTCATGGCAGCGCCCTCCCACCAAGACTGAGCCAGACTAATGTAGAGAAGCCAACTTTGGATCCCTCTGCCTCCTCTCTAGGGGTCTTAGGTGCTTCCCTAGGTAGACATGGAGGACCCAGGCTGCCATTTCCACTGGGAGGAGGGCATGGGAATGAGGACAGTGATAGTGACCTGAAAGAACGCTGCAGGGGAGAGGGCACTGCTGCACCCACAAGAAAGGCCCACTAACATTGGAATGCCAAGCTTTCACAGGAAAACTTTTGGGTAGCACCATGCCCTTCAAATCCTATTATTTAAGGGGTGGTACTCCTTAACCTATGCCAAGAGCTCTGACTCTGGCTTGCCCTTCTATTGGAAGCTTTCTGTGTTGTCCCCACCCCTCCAAGTCCAAGTCCAAGACTTAGCATCTGGAGGCAGGGACCTGACCAAAGGACACATTCCAACTCATAGCAACCCTATAGGAAAGAGTAAAACTGACTCATAGGGTTTCCAAGGAGCAGCTGATGGATTCAAACTACTGACCTTTTGGTTAGCAGCCAAACTCTTAACCACTACAGGGTTGGAAATTGAACGTGCTTGACCACATCTTTGACAAGGGGTTCTCCAGGCTTTATTTGAGTATCTCCAAAAACCAAACCTGTTGTTGCCAATTCTGACTCATAGCCACCCTAAAGGACAGAGTAGAACTGCCCCATAAGGTTTCCAAGGAGCATCTGGTGGATTTGAACTGCTGACTTTTTGGTTAGCAGCTGTAGCTCTTAATCACTACACCACCAGGGTTTCCTGAGTATCTCTAGGGATGGGGAATTAACTACCTCGCTCAGAAGCCATTTCCAAACTTGATAGCTCTGACTTCAGAAAGATTTTCCTTGACCACAACTGGTCTCCTTGTAGCTCCCCGCATGGGTCCTCTGGGACCTTCTGTGGCTCTCCATCCACAGTTCCAGGCATTGGAGCCCTACAGAGCCTTGTTCCTACATGCTCCCTCACAATTTTGAAGGCAGCTATCATGCCCTTTGACTTTTTCTTCAGTTATTTAATATGGTTTCAAATAACTTAAATCAATCTGGCCTCTTGCTTCTGTATAACCACTGATTTATCTAGAATTCTTCTAATTGCTTCTCCTTCTCTTCTCTTCCCTTCTCTCTCCCTCTCTCCCTCCCTCCCTTCTTCCCTCCCTTTCTTCCTTCCACATATAGGACTTGACCTATCACATGCCAGGCACTTTGCTTAGTAGCAGGGATCCAACAATCAGCCTTATCTGACCAGGGCAGAAGAAAGCAGGACTAATGCATTCACTTTTTTGAGGGAGGTGGCAAGGCAGCCCCGTTATACCACTGCCTCATACTAACCTTGCAGTCAACTAAAGGCCTTTGTCTTGCCTCCGCGAGCTTCTGCTAGGCCACACTTCCCTCTCTCCATCTTGGACAACTGCTGATATGGACCCAAGGCTGAGGCTTCACACTGGTCCCTGTAGAGCTGAATCTTTTTGGGAATTCTCCCAATGGACACTCGCCATCTGGCAGCCTGCCAGTTCCAACCCTAGAGCCTCTGGAAACATGGGATTTGTGGACTGCCTTCCCCTCCCCCCCACCCCCACCCCGACACACTGGGGTCAAAGACAAAAAGAAACCAAGAGGGAGTTGTGCCCATTGCTGTATTTGGAAGGAATGGAGAAAGCCTAAAGCCTGCTCCCCCATCGGACTCTGCCTGTGCTGTTTTGTCTCCATGTTGTGACATCCAGAGTCAAATGCAGACACCCTCCCATAATTTATTATGTAACTGGAACTGGAATGCAGAACTATTGGAGGGTATTGCTGCCAATCAGAAGCACCAGGGTAGGAGGGTGGCGGCGGTGGGGTGATCAGACACCCAAGGAAAAACAGGAAAGAGAAAAACAGCAACAATACAAACACCACAACGCGGGCAGCTCACAGGTGCTCCGGCCCCGGGCAGTTAGGACCCTGTGGTCCCACAGCTCCCAGTACCCCAGGGCCAACCGAATACTTGGCCCTACCGAGAATCTAAGCGGGGGGCTGCAGTGATGGTGGTGGGGAGCTGGGGTTTCTATAGCAACAAGCAGCTGCTGCATCTGATGTTTCACATCCTTCATTGTCCTCATTTCCCCCCTCCCTTCCCCTTTTTTGTGCATATTTAATTGCTGTAACATTTTCAGACACAGTGTACTGCTCCTCCTGAAACAAAGGCAGGCCGCAGCCAGAGGGCTGCACAGCATGGAGAGGGAAAGGAGAAATCAGGGGTATTATGTTAATACCCTCTGGGGGGAACTTGTGCACCATTGGTTCTGCATGTTTGATGAGAATCAGATGATGGGCCCTGCTGGGGAAGGGAAGGAGCAGGAGGCCTGTGAAGTGAGCGTCGTACAGTGTTGAGAGGGGAGGGGGGGCAGAGCCAGCCGGTGGGGGATTCTGGGCGGCTGGGGCTGGACAGCATGGCTGGCCTTCAAGCTGGCTCCTGTGGGGTGCGCTAGCAGGCTGGCAACAGTACTTTGCACCCCGATGGGACCATCCATCCTGGAATGGGTAGAGGAGGAGCTACTCTACATGCTTGGATTCTCCTCCTTGGACAGGCTGCATCCAGCTGGAGGAAGGAGGGAGTGACTGTCAATGAAGCCAGTACCTCCAGGTCTGGCCCCACCCTAAGGTCATTTGGAAATGTATGGGATCAATTTTGGTTGACCCTATAACTGGGGGGTATTAATGGCATTTGAAATCCCTGGGTGGTGCAAACAGTTAAGTTCTGGGCTACTAACCTAAAGATCGGTGTTTCGAACCCACCCAGAGTTGCCTCGGAAAACAGGCCTAGGTATCTGCTTCCCAAAGGTCACAGTCTTTGAAAGTCCTATGGAGCAATTCTACTCTGCACACATGGGGTTGCCATGAGTCAGAATTGACTCAGTGGCAACTGGTAATGGCATTCAGTGGTCAAGGGCCAGGAGTACTGGACATTTGCAGTATTCTGCCCAAAATAGTCTTGAGTTACAAAGAACTCTCCCAACCCAAATGCCAATAGTGTCCCTGTGGGTTTACCTTGGAAGGTCATTGTCTTAGTTATCTATTGCTGCTATAACAGAAATACCACAAATAGACGGTTTTGGTAAACAGAAATTTATTCTCTCACAGTTTAGGAGGCTAGAAGTCTGAATTCAGGGTGCCAGCTCCAGGGGAAAGCTTTCTCTCTCTGTCTGCTCTGGGGGAAGGTCTTTGTCATCAATCTTCCCCTAGTCTAGGAGCTTCTCAGCGCAGTGACCCTGGGTCCAAAGGATGAACTCTGCTCCTGGCTCTTCTTGTTTGGTGGTAATTAGTCCTCTCTTCTCTATTTGATTCTCTCTTTTATATCTCAAAAGAAATTGACTCAAGATACAACCTAATCCTGTAGACTGAGTCCTGCCTCATTAACATAACTGCCTCTAATCCTGCCTCATTGACATCATAAATGTCAGCATTTACAAAACATAGGATAATCACATTAAATCACAAAATGGTGGTCAACCACACAATACTGAAAATCATGGCCTAGCCAAGTTGACACACATTTTTGGGACACAATTAAATTCATAACAGTCATTTTCCCTTAGGCTCCAAGTCCAGGACGTAGAGTCAGAAGAGCTGCGTTTGGACATGGATGCTGCCATTGACACTGCTTGATTGTGGTGTCTCAAATGTTGACCTGCTGACCTGCTCATGACCAGGGGAATGCTGTGTGTGCTGAATGAATCCTTTTCTTCTTTTTATTATTACTATAAATACTCTCACCTGGTTAGCCATCCTCTTTCCTGGTGATCTGGAGCAGGCCTTTGCTTTTCTCTAAAGCTAGTATTTATTGAGCACCTATTACATGTTAGGCCAACGGCTTTACGTTCATTATCTCACTTAATCCCTACAACCCTTTGAAAAGGATACTATTATATTACTAATAGTAGTATTAGCACAGAGAGGTTAAATAATCCACCCAAGGTCACACAGCTGGTAAGTGGAAGAACCTGGACTATTAGTGCACTTCCTATATTCTACCAAAGCTCTGTGCTAGACTGGCTTCCTAGAATAACAGGACCTCTCATATGGACAGATAGTCAGCTAGCCTCTGCTTGGTTACTTCTGTCAGTGGGGTCCTCACTACCTTCCATTCAATTGAATTTGGTTCAATTTATCAAGTCTTTATGGAGTGTCTCTAGGACCTGGGCTGGGCTCCATGGAGAGGTCTTGGACCTGGCCTCTGCACTCTGGGATTGCACAGTAGATGACAGTGTCCTACTGTGAAAGGCGGGGCGGTCGGTGCTGGGAAGGTTGTGAAAGGCAGGGAGGTGGCTCCGTGGAAGCCATGAGGGACAGGAGGAGAATAAAGAGGAGGTAAGCTGCTGGGTGTGGTGGGGCCAGCACACAACGGGGCTTAGGGGCTGGGCTGGAGCCTGGCTCTGCCACCAAAGGTGGGGTGTCCTCAGGTAAGCCCAGTCTCCAGTCAGCCCCTCAGTTTTCCCATCCATAAATGGAGGGAGCTGGTTTCGGTGAATGGCTTCTAACCACGTTTGTACATTAGAATCATCTAAAACCCAAACCAAACAAACAAAAAACCACCCATTGCCGTGGAGTTGATTCCGACTCATAGCCACCCTATAGGACAGCGTAGAACTTCCCTGTAAGCGGGAATCTTTACAGAAGCGGACTGTCATATCTTTCTCCCTTGGAAGGGGCTGGTAAGTTCAAATTGCCAACCTTCTGGTTAGCAGCTGAGAGCTGAGTGCTACAGTAGTTACTAAGGGCTCCTATAGAACCATTTAAGGAGCTTTTAAAATTAAATTCAGAATCTCTGGGGTTATGGCCTGGAAACCAGTATTTTTTAAAAGCTTCTTAGACGATTCGAATGTGCAGCCAGAGCAGAGAACCACCGGATTCGATAAGCTCCTCAGGGCCCTTCCACTCTGACAGTTGATGTCTCTATGCTCACACTAAACTTGTGGAGTCCCATTTCTCCTTCAGGAAAATGGAGATAAGAAATAGTACTTCATCACAGGGTTGCTGACACGATTAGATGAAATACTGCATGTGAAATCCCCAATACAAGTCCCTTGGCCTAAGTGGACTCTATCTCAGGAAGAGGAAAGGCTGGGGGCGGGCTAGGGATGGGGGCTCAGGGCTCTCAGCTCCTCTCTATGGTCACGCATCCTGCAAATTCTCCCTCTTTCTCCCCGGGAGCTGGCTTGGGGAGTAGGGAGCTTGGAAATGCAGAAGCAGCCCCTCCTTGGCTATTCTGAGGCCCTGAACACAGGTGCTAAGTGAGCTGACAGCATTTTTTCTGTCTTTTTCTAAAAGGTCAGAGAGCTGGGCCCTGGAGACTCCCTGGAGCTGCAGGAGTCACAGAGAGATAATTGATAGAGATCTCGGGGTTCCTGGCAGCCCCAGAGGGGCTGGGCCCAGGGAGCTAGAGAGAATCTGCCCTCCGCAAAGGTGGAGCCCCTGGCTCTCCTCTCAGGAAGGGGTAAGGGTGAGTTTGGTGGCAACAGGGTGGCAGGAAGAGGTGAGGGGTAAGATGAGGGCTTGGGGAAGGGTATGAACTGGGCAGATCCCTCGCCAGTCTCTAGAGCAAGCGAAGGGAAGACAATGAAGCCTGGAACAGCAGCTTCCTAACTGGCCTCCCCGCTTCCATGTGCAGCCAGAGTGCTACTTTAAAAACTAAGTCAGATCATGTGGGTTCCTTTGCTCAAAACCCTCCAATGGTTTCCCATCTCACTCAGTGTGAAGGCAGTGCCTGTCACAAAATAGGTACTCAATAAATATTTCTGGAATGAATGACTGAATGAAACTTCCCAGAACTCTGTGTATGAGGTAGTTCTATCTCCATTTCACTCACTGGGCAACTGCAACTCAGAAAAGTCTGATCCTAGCTCAAAACTCATCTTCTCCAGGAAGTCTTCCTGGATTAACCCACTGTCTTCAATATCTAGTGCTGCTATAACAGAAATACCACAAGTGGGTGGCTTTAACAAACAGAAATTTATTTTCTCATGGTTTTAGAAGGCTAAAAGTCCAAATTTTGGGTGCTGGCTCTAGGGGAAGGCTTTCTCTCTCTGTCAGCTCTGGAGGAAGGTTCTTGTCTCTTCAGCTTCTGCTTCCTGGTTCCTAGGAGATCTCCATGTGTCTTGGCATCTATCTTACCCCATCTCTGCTCACTCCCTTGTTGTTTAATCTCTTTCGTATCTCAAAAGAGATGGACTCAAAACACACCCTACATTAATCCTGACTCATTAACGTAACAAAGACAATGCATTCCCAAATGGGACTATAAACAGGGGCATAGAGGCTAGGGTTGACAACACATATTTTTGGGGGACACAATTCATTCCATAACATCCACCTCCATTCCTGAGTGCTTCTGTATTTGGCAAACCTCTTGCCTATGCTAATTACTATCTCTACTATATCCAATTACCCGTACCCGTACCCGTTGCCGTCAAGTCAATTCTGACTCATAGTGACCCTATAGGACAGAGTAGAAGTGCCCCACAGGGTTTCCAAGGAGCAGATGGTGGATTCAAACTGCCATCCTTTTGGTTAGCAGCCAAATTCTTAACCACTACGCCACTAGGGCCAATTAGGCCTTTAAAAATAATTATTTGTGAGCATTCAAAAGTCAGTATTATCAAAGATTAAAATGAGTATCTTTGCGAAGTAGTGAGTGTTCTGTCAACAGGGGTATTTAAGCAGAAGCTGAAGGAACACTTGGCTGAGATATCGCACAGGGGATTTAAGTATTGAACGGGAGAAATAAATCAGATCTTCTTTAAGGTTCCTTCCCTCCCAGCAATTTATAAATTCATAGCTTAAAGAATGTCAAAACTGCAAAGCCCCTTGGAAAACATCTACTAGAATGGTTTTAAAACCAGTGTGTGTGTGTGTGTGTGTGTGTGTGTGTGTGTGTGTGTGTGTGTGTGTGCGCGCTCCTTTCCACCCCAGGGCCTTTGCTTATTCCTTCTGTGCCTGAAATGCTCTTCCCTTGACTCACCCCAGCTTCATTCCAGTCTCTGCTCAAAGGCCAGCTCCTTGGAGAGAACCTACCTGACCACTTTCTCAAAATTAGACTCTGCCTCCCTCCCTGTCCAGCTCCTTACCCTGCTTTGTCTTCACAGCACGTGTTTCTATTTGACAGCAAGGAGCTATTTTAGTTCACCACTGTGTCCTGGCTCTGGAATGCGTCTGGCACATAATAGCTGCTCAGTGAACATGTGTGACTGAATGAATCCTCTGAGGCCGGCAGCGGAGGAGGAATGTCCACATGGGGTGAGACGGCTGGACCTCTGGCCTGGACTCCTGTGTCTGAGGTCCCCCTTACTCTGAGGATCTTCCTCCTCTAACCACCACTGCCACAATGCAATGGTCTGGGGCACTGCTCCCCCTTCAGGTCATTTAGATCCTTTCCTTGATTCCCCAGAGCTTAGCAGAGGCCAGGCTGAGACATAACAGCAAGACTGACAGTTTGGAATTAACAACAAGGAGTGAACACAGACAATAACATGAGCACAGGCAATCTGGATTGCAAGCTATGGCTCACTTATCCTCATAGTGAACCCCTGCAGGGCCTCCCAGCTGAGCTCCCCAACCCACAGGACCTAGGGAGAGGGAGGAAAGCAGATACTCGCCTTCAGCATGCCTGAGGCTCTCCTTCCATTGTCCTTCCCTGACGGGCCTACCTCTTCCTTGTTGTTGTGTGCTCTAGAATCCATTTTCAACTCATAGAGACCCCATGTGACAGAGTAGAACTGCCTAATAGGGTTTTCAAGGCTGTAATCTTTATGGGAGCCATGGCCGTGGAGTTGCTGGGTGGGTTTGAACACACCTTTCAAATAGCAGCCACCAGGGCAACCTCTTCCTTAGGTGGCTGGATTGGAAATGCCTACTCTTGCCCAGAGGAGACACCACTAGCAGCAGAGGTCTGCTGGTTCCAGATGAAACCATTAGAGTCTCATGGCCCAACATTCAGAGAAGAGATCTGCGGCACAGCGGTGGAGGCAGAGGAGCCCTAGAATTCAGTTGCCTTGGGTGGTTCCATCTCCACTGGCCTTAAGGCAAGTTCAATTGCTTAGATGTCAGAGGTTTCCATAGCTGGGGCTTTTAGGAAGAAGACCTGTGTCTGGGACCTGCAGCTGTAAACTTCCCCACTTTAGCCGTTTTAGGTACCCTGCATGGGTACAGTCTGCCTTGGGTTTGGAGAGGGATCCAGGCAAGACATCCCAAGGTCCATGAATCAACAGGAACCCATGTACTGACCATGTGTATCATGTGTCAAGCACTGTGCTGGCACTTTTCCGTATATTCCCTCTTGGAAGCTTCATCACAAGCCTATAAGTAGATGTTGCTCCTCTTGCTTTACAGACGAGGAAACTGTGGCTCAGGCTAAAAGACTTGTCCAAGTCCGCATCTAGTGAGTGCAAGAGCCAGGGTTCAAACCCGAATCTCCTGAACATAAATCCAGAGCTGTTTTCCTCAAACCCAGCTGTTGCATTTTGGAGGGGGTTTTGGCCAACCCCTCCCTGTGAAGTGGGCCTCTCCAGCCCTTCTGGGCAGTGGCTGGTCCCCTGACCCCTTGCTTCTTCTGGTGGAGCCTTCCCTCTCGTTGGCCAGGGCCAGAGTGAGTGGGTGGGCAGAAAGGTGAGACAAAGTCAGATTCAGAAGGCATTATAGTTATTGAATGGAGGAATGGCTGGATGATCTCCCTGAGGAGGCTGGTGTGGATTGAAGAGGGCAGGGGTATTATGCGGTCACCTGTTTCGGGAGGACTCAGTTGCTGAAGCTTAGGGAGGAAAGAAATGCTGCCATGATCAAGTGTCATGTGTTAGCAGGAAGGTGTGATTGTGGGCAGGCGGCTGCATGTGCTTGTGAGGACAAGCCAATGCATGAACATGTGTTGGGTACACTTGCATGGGCTTATGGCTCATCATAGGGACCAGCGAAGGGATTGGCAGCTTGGGGATAGGGATGTTCCAATGGGTGCGGTGTGGAGCACTGCATTTGGAGTCAGTCGCTGGAGGTTTGAGACCTCCCACCTACCTTATCCTTAACCTTTCTGTTCTCTCACCGGCAAACTGGGGATACTAAGCCCTGTTTTGTTCAGCTTACAGGGTTCTTTTGTGGTGTCCGTGTGACAATGTTTATGAAAGGGTGTTGTGTTGCATATTGCACTGTACACATGTAAGGAGAGGTTATTACTGTGATACAAATTGTGCAAAAGCACAAGGGGGTGTGTGTCCATGATGCATCCACCTGAGAACAGGTATTCGTGTAGGGCTTGGGAGTTGCTTTTCCGCTCCTAGACTCAGATGCTTTCCCGAAGCAGGAAAACCAGAAGCTGAGGGAGAGGTTTCCTGCTCTGCCCACCTCCCTCATCCCTACAAGGAAGGTCCCAGTAGGGAATGGGAGGTATCGGGGTGTGTGTGTGTATGTTTGTGTGTGTGTGTGTGCAAGGGCTGTGGGGGGAGTGGAGCAACGGGACTGAGCTCTGCACAGACACGGCTTTGACCCACGTCAGAAAAATCATTCTGTCTCTCTTGGAAACAGGGCTGGATTACCCAGTAAGCAAGGTACACATGTGCCCAGCTGTGCCTTCCCACCAACCTGTAGCACACAGTTTCACCGGTCGCCCACCACATCAAAGATGTGGTGAAACCCATGTGAAATTGCTTACCACAGATTAGCAAGTAAATACAATGAAGCCCATGCGTACCTTGCTCACTGCAAGCTGGTGCATACCATGCTTACTGGTTAATCCATCCCTGTGAAGAGAGGAGGTACTTAGCCTATTACGCCCACTCTTTTTCCCAGCGAAGCCTCAGGACACTAGTGCCTCCAAGTGCCTCTATTGGCCCCCAGGGGCCTCCTAATGCCGAAAGAGAAATTGCAATCAATACAGGTTACCAGTTACTGCCCTATCCAATATAAATTTATGAAAACATATGTGGTCAACCTACAGCTTGGATCCTGTGGATAGATAGTTCATAAGACTAATGAGATAACGCGCCCCTGAGATCACAGCTGTTCTTTCCTCCCAAGCTATTTGCACTGTGGGGCAGGGCAGGCGGGTGATCAATACTTCCTGGCTGGTTGAAGTAGCCCTCGGTCTGGGGGCCCCAGCACCAGGGCAGCCTGCAGGGAGCTATTTAAGGCTGACTCTGCTGGACATTTCCTTTCGTTCCTTTGGCTGTTATTCCTGCGGAGGGTGGGGGTCCTGAGGGTGCCTGCCAGCCTGGGGTTGAAAAGCCCAAGGGAAGCCAAAGCCCTATTGGTCCTCTTCCCCTCCTCCTGGACTCTGGACTCCCAGGATTATAAGCTCTGGACTCAGTGCCCTTGAGAAGGATTTGCAGCACAGTGCAAAGCACACAGATGTAGTCAGGAACTTGGACTCCAGTCCTAGCTCTGGCCCTGGCTGGCTGTCAGTCCTAGCTCCTCCTCACTTGCCTCCTCTGTAATGGAGCCTTCAGACATGCTATCCCCCCAGGACCCTTCCAGCACTCAAATTCTGGAGCTGGGCCCTGCTTTGGAAAATGTTAGGGAAGGGGTGTGGCGGGGGTGGGGGGGAGGAAAAGAAGAGCCATCCTGAAGGTCACCAGGTCCACCAACCGTTGTTGGGCTCAGGGAGTGAGAGTGTGAGGCTGAGGAGAGACAGCCTGGAGCCCTCAATGTATATCAGGTGCCAGGAACTGAGGTGAGGCAGGAGGGAGCTGGAGGCATTGGTCAGGGACGAGGTGGGCGGGGGCCTTTTAACGTAGGCAGAGGCTCATCTGCACTCTCCATCAAAGACGCAGATCTGATCCAACACCTCATGTTGCACACAGGGAAACTGAGGCACAGTAGGTTACACAGCTAGTCTGGGTTAGAGGCAGATGTAAAGAGAGACTTCCTGTCTCACAGCCTATAGCTCTTTCCACACGGAATTGAAATCAGGCTGAGTGAACTGAAATCCTACCTGTGTCATGAGGAGATTTGGTGGGTAAGGCTGTGGGTCCTTTGACTTCGTATGCTTACGCCACGGCATGCCCAGCCAGACACTGCTTGCTCACTGGCTGGAAGAGCGAGCGGAATGCCAAAGCTAGAGGAAGGGCAGGTGACCTGGCAGGTGACAGGTTTATGGACCTGGCTTAGAGGCTCCCAGAGATTTAGGTAGACACCATGGCCTCATTTTCATCTTCGAAGTATAGAGCCAGGCTGGGCTGGGGCTTGGCATGCCAGGCTCCTGAGGGGCCACACAAAGTATTGCCATATAATCCCAGGAGGCCTTGGAGAGCAGGTCTGTGCCCTTCCTCCTCCACCCCCACCTCTGGGTGAGAGGGCTAGTGGTCACAGAAGCCAGTATTATCCTATCCTTAGCAGGAGATGACTCAGTCTCAGTTTCTTCCTCGAGGCTGGCTGAGGGGCTGTCTTATCTAAGGCTAGATCAGGCTCTTGGGCCAGGTCCAGCTCTAAAGCTCTGCTGACCTTGAACTGAGTGCACTGGGGCAGCCTCCTTATGCCTCATGCCCCTGCTAAGCTGTGGACTTCTAAGAATGGTTGAAACTTTCTTGAAGGAGTGCCATGGCCTAGAAATGTCACCTACAGGAATTTTCCCTCTGGAAACGTCGATGGAGAGGCAGGCAGGGCAGTTGAGGGCACTGGGCTGGGAGACGAGAAACCTGGTTTCTAATTTGCTGTGTGACTTACGTTGACGAGTTTTATCACCCGTCTGGGCCCTCGTTTCCCTAAATGAACCATTTGACCTTGAAAGTAGCTCCCAAGCTCTACTTTTCTGTATTTCTGTGATCTCCCTTCACTTGGTCGTGCAAGGGTAAAATCCCTGTGGCGCAAGGTGGGGGTCTCTTCCCCTTTTAACCCCTTCTCATTTGGAGATCTGAAGAGGTGCTGAGACTCAACTCCCCTGGGCCAGAGTCATTTTCTGCATGGATATGATATAACACCCCCTGTGGACTTTTTCTGTATTCCTGATTGTGCTGAGCTGTCCCCACTCCTGAGTCTCTGTTCTGTCCTGTACAAGGGATTAGCCAGGTCCCATATCTATATCTCTGCCTTTTGGGCTCTATAGAAGATGGCGTTAATGGAGGGATGAATGAATGAAGGACTCAGAAGGACATGGGAAGTCGACAGCTTGGTAGAGCAGAAAGAGCCAGTCACTGGAGTCAGAAGGGTTTGGGTTCCAGTTGTGTTAGATTTTCTAGCCGGATGATGCTGGGCAAACTGCTTAACCTCTCCGAACCTTTTTCCTGTGAGAATTAAATGAGATAATGAATGTACCCAGCTCAGTGCCTGGCACATAACAGGCAGTCAGGAGGCATTTGTTGAGTGAGTAAATGAATGTATAGCTTACACATGAGGGGCTGAGAACTTGACCTGGCTCTGCCTCCAAGCTAGGGCTTTTCCAACTATCCCCACTATCTTAGTCATCTAGTGCTGCTATAACAGAAATACCACAAGTGGATGGCTTTAACAAAGAGAAATTTGTTCTCTCACAGTCTAGTAGGCTACAAGTCCAAATTCAGGGCATCAGCTCCAGGGGAAGGCTTTCTCTGTCAGCCTTCTCATCAATGTTCCCCGGGACTAGGAGCTTCTCTGTGCTGGGACACCCGGGTCCAAAGGACGTGCTCTGCTCCTGGCACTGCTTTCTTGGTGATATGAGGTCCCCACTCTATCTCCTTTTATCTCGTATAAGGTAAAAGGTGGTGCAGGCCATACTCCAGGGAAGCTCCCTTTACATTGGATCAGGGATGTGACCTTAGTCAAGGTGTTAAAATCTCACCCTAATCCTCTTTAACATAAAATTACAATCACAAAATGGAGGACAACCATACAATACTGAGAATCATGGCTCAGCCAAATTGATACACACATTTTTTTGGGGGACATAATTCAATCCATGACACCCACCACCTCTAACTGCCCACAAACTGGGATCTCAAGTCAGTGGAAGGGTGTGGATTTCCAGGAAGGACCAGGCTTGGCTCCCCTGGGGCCCTGGCAGATTGACCACCATGGGCAGCTAATATCTAGCTTGACCCAGCACTGTCTCTGGAGTCCCTTCCAGGGAGTGGTGTCAAAGGGGTGGGGTGAGCCCAGGGGCTCAAGGAGGAGAAGCAGGAGAACCTTGGCTTGGGCGGAGGCGCAGTGGCTAGTCTCTCTCCCTGCATCTTTTTCTCCAAATACAGCTCTGTCTTCTTGACCACAGGATTAGCACACATCTCTCATTCTCCTGTTGCAACAAGATTTTATTTCTAATTATGCTGTAATAAAACTGGAGCGCTCCCAGGCTTCCTTTCAAATGACTTGTACACACACTGCCGATTGGATCCTCCTCAGCCCCATTGTAATAGCATTTCCCTGACATTCATTAGACATGCATGAGAGGGGCGCTTTAAAAATAGAATTGCATTTAAATGGATTTGCTGAGAGAGGAAGATGAAAAAAAGGTGGGGGTGGGGGGAGAGCGAGAGGGAGAGAGGTTTGTTGAACAAACTATGAAAACAAGATGCCATAATAACAGGGTGCTGAAATAAGCCTCTTTATTCCCAGTCCTTCTCCCGCTGCACATGGCAGAGCCCAGCCGGGGGTGAGAGCCTCCAACCCTCCTCCCAACCCCCACCCCTACTTTTATGCTACCCGCCAGGGGGCTTCAGAGCGCCTTCCTCCAAGCCCCTGGCTCCGTGTGTCAGCTGCTGGCGGTGTAATAGAAATAACTGTTACCACAATTCTGGAATGTTACCTTGCTTCCACAGAACCCCAATAGCCAGGGAGGGGGGCTTCTGAGTCCTTGGCCCTCGGGAAGAGGATAGTGATCTCCTGCCTGCCCAGCACTCACCTCCGGAGCTCCACTCCTTTGCTCCTCCCCTGACTGACTATCCCCACCCTCATCGGCCTCTGAGCACTTGGGATTTTTCTTTTACATTGGCTGGTAAGAGGAGTAGGAGATCCGATTCTGACCCCAGAGCCTGATCCTCCTGGAGCCCTGATACCCTGCTTCACCCTCCGTCCCCAGCTGTGTGGACTCTCCCCATAGTGCGCTGTGTGTACCATAAAGGCCATGCTACCATTTATCAAGGGCCTACTGTGTGCTTGTGGAGTCCCTGGATGGTGCAAACAGTTAATGAGCTCAGCTGCTAACCAAAAGGTTGGAGGTTCAAGTCCACCCAGAGGTGCCTCAGAAGGAAGGCCTGGTGATCTACTTCCAAAAAATCAGCCATTAAAAACTCTATGGGGCACAGTGCTACTCTGACACATATGGGGTCGCCATGAGTTGGGGCTGACTCTATGGCAACTGGTTTTTTACCATGTGCTGGTACGTACTTGTGTTCACATCTAATTCATTCTCCTCACTGTAGCCAGATCCTCTTAAAATGGAAATCTGATCATGCCGAAAACCATCTTACTTCTTTCTATTTCTCTGAGGATAAAGACCAAAGTCCTTAACAGGGTCCCTGAAGCCAGCTATCCACCCCCAGGTCCCACCTGCCCCAGCTATGCCCCTCTCCCGGCACTCCAGCTGCCCAGCCTTCCTCTAGCCCTCC
Organism: Trichechus manatus latirostris; assembly: GCF_000243295.1. Classification (NCBI taxonomy): domain Eukaryota; kingdom Metazoa; phylum Chordata; class Mammalia; order Sirenia; family Trichechidae; genus Trichechus; species Trichechus manatus. The sequence continues at coordinate 4,186,369 of NW_004444079.1, read as the reverse complement.
AGAGCGTGGAGCTCCGTCCTCCTCAAGGCTTCCCACAAGTGTTGCGGTGACTTGGATCACTCTTCCCACCTCCTTCCCAAAGTTCACCCTGACCACCCTCAGAGCTCAGCTCAAAGCCCTGACTCAAGAAGACCCTTCTCATGAGCCTTTCTGTCTCACATCCTCCTCCTTCAGCTATGGTGGAAAGTGCAGTGAGTCTTTACAGGCCGGCCCCCTCTCTAGAATGGAAGCCCCTTGAGGGCAAGCCAGTGTGGGTCTTGGCCACTGCTGTAGCCCCAGCACCCAGCTTAGTGGTAGAGGCCCAGTAACAATAGAATGGGTGCCAGGCACTCTGCCCATATCTTGTTTAGTCCTTGCTGCACCCTTACTGAGGTAGAGATTTTTTTTCTTCCCTTCTTATAAATGAGGAAACTGAGAATCAGAGACGTCAAGCAACTTGCCCCAGATCACAACAAGACCTCCTCCAAAGTCATGTTTTTGCTCTTCTGCTTTCTGGTATACTGCATTGCCATGGACATTCTCACCAGTTCCTTCCCTAGTGAATGCCACCCACCTCCATTCACCTTCTGGAAGCTTTTTCTCAAACCTCCAGGAAGCCCTCTCTGAGAGTCTAGCTAACACAGGTCCCCTCTCCCTTTCCAGACCAATTCATGGCTCCTACTATTGGGCCCGTACCCTGGGACCCAGAAGGGCCTCTGGTCTCACATTTGGGTTGTATTCTAACTGTTCATGTGGGTCATTCTTCTATTCCCAAATGGAGTGCAAGTTCCTTAAGGCCATCATACATCACTCTTCCGAACCCTCCATCCCACCTAGGCCAGGGCTGGGAATTCCTAAGTGCTCCATACATTCTGGCCAGATTGCACTATGAATAGAAAGCACTGGAGCTGGAGTGAGAAGAACCAGCTCTGCCTCTGAGTAGCTGTGTCACCTGGAGGCAAGTTCCAGAGAGGAAGCCCTCTGAGCCTCAGTTTCCTTGTCTATCAGGTGATAGTATCATAGGGCTGCTGTGACAGTGCAATGAGCTACTGCAGAAGTGATGTCCCAAGATGCTCATCTCCTTTCTCTCCTCCTGCTCCTTCCTTTGGTCTCCCTGAAGGCCTCCCGCATCAGGTGGTTATAGACAGGGGATGAGAAGGCTGATCTTAGACAGTGTCCCAGAAGAGGAGGTGGCTAAAAGGGACATGGCACTGGGAACCTCATGAAGCCATCTGATGTCAGCCCTGGGCCCCCTGCATGGCTCCACGGGGCACTGGAATGGCAGTGACCACCCTTCTGTTCTTTTTATTTTTGCTTCCTGATTCACCACCTTCCCCACCCTGAGGCCTCCATGCTGCAGAGAAGAAGCAGCTCCCACTGATGAGAGGATGAAGCCTCCAAAGGCCAGAAGCAGCTGGCCAGTTTATCCTCCTGTCTCCCCAGGCCCCAGCACAGCCCAAGCCTAGAACATGGTAAAGGCACCCTGCATGCTGGTGAATTAGACCATGACCTCCACGAGGGTCAGGGCTGCCGACACTGTTCGTTGCTCCAGGCTTAGTTTTGGGCACAATGCCTGGCACATGGGGACACTCGATAAATATTTGTTGAATGAATGAATGAATGAGTGCATGGATCTTGGCCTTTCTACCTCAGTGGTTAAGTCCTTGGGCTTTGAAGTCAGGCAGACTTCGGTCCCATCGGTGTGACCTTGCACAGGCTCAGCTCTCCAACTCAGTATCCTGGACTATAACATTGTGCTAACAGTAGTACCGATCACACAGAGCTGTGGCAAGAATTAGAGCACCTGGCCCAGTCCTGCACGGTGATGGTTCCCTAGCTGATAGATTGCTCTCGTTATTACTACACAGCTTCCTGGGAAGGGAGAATCCAGCTAATGTCTCCTTGAAACTACTCAGGAGCCCGGAGTGACCACACCTTTTGGTGGTTCTAGATTGCTCCCAAGTCCCATTTCTCTCTTCTTAGAACCCTTCAAAGTCCTCTGTTGCTGCTCATACAGCAAAGGCTGTTCTGCCATTCTGAGCATCTACCTTTCTGATTTACGGCCAATCAGAAGACTGTGTGGCATATCAGCAATGCCAGCTAGGCTCCTTATCAGGAAAGGTAGCAATGTACAGGGTCCCATCAACAATGGTGTCTTATCAGCTCCCAGTGTGAGTCTGTCTTATTGAAACGATGTGATACACATGCACTCGGCCCAACTCTACTATCCCATCCACACTCCGCAACACTCCTGTACACTCACCCACCTCTTAGCTCTAAATTACACCCTACTTCTCCAGGAGCACCCCTGTCCCCGGCTACCCCTCTCCCCTGCCCAGCCTATAGCCATCTCTTTCTCCTCTAACTCATGGCATCTGTACACTTACCCAGTTTTCATATATACTCGCCTTTTATTATTGACTTTAAAGAATGCACTGATGGCTCGTCTTCCTTGGTGGCAGTGGATGGGGGAAGAGAAGGGGAGGATGGTACGGATGTCCCTCTCGTTTGGAGAGTCCCATAATGAGCGTGCATAGTGCTAGATGCTTTGGATACATTGCCACAGTTTAATCCTGACAACAGTTCTAAGAGGTAAGCAATACGGTCTCCATTTTATAGACAAGGAAGCTGGGCTCGTGGAGATTCAGAAACTTGTCACAGGGCACACAGAAAAAGCCATAATTGGGATTTGAACTCTGCACTCCATGGCTCCTCAAGGATAGAAGCCTCAAATCCCCCATAGTGCCTGGGTAGTGCAGGTTCAGCATCTGCTTATTGGCATTAGCTGATGATGGCGGCCATCTTTCAGGGTGTTACGCATATTATATGAAAAATGTCGGCAAAAGTTTGGCACTAGGGGATCCCCGGGTGGTGCAAACAGTTAACACGCTCAGCTACTAACTAAAAGTTGGAGGTTTGAGTCCACCCAGGGGTGCCTAGGAAGAAAGGCCTGGTGATGTGCCTCCAAAAAAATCAGCCATCAAAAACCTGACAGATCACAGTTCTATTCTGACACACATGGGGTTGCCTGAGTCAGAATTGACTCGACGGCAACTGGTAAGTCTTGGCACACAGTAGAGGCTTAATTGACAATTATTGATACGCTCTTTGTGCATATATTGTCTTTGTGCATATATATTCTGAGCTGTGACACTGGCCCCACAAGGCCTTGTCTGTAGTCGGCGTCCTCTCTCAGCTTAGCTCTGGCCCCGCTGCTTCCTCGGCAGGACCCTTCCCTCGGGAGGACTCTTCCCTCGGCACATGCTGTGTCCCCCACTTTGGCATGGCCCAGAGTGGCGCCAGCTCCCCGGTCCTCACAGGCACTTGGAATTCTGAACTCATTCACCAGACAGGTGCAATTTCCCACCTCTCAGTCTCTGACACTTTCTGCACAATCGATCACAAAATTGTTTCCAAATTAACCTAGAATCAGCTCCAGGCTCACCTTCTAACTCCGGCAATTTCCTGTTAACTCCTCCAGGCTCCCCGTCCCTGAAAATGCCCTGCTGATCCACAGCCAGAGTTTCTGCCCAGCGCAGCCCTCTTGCCCCTGGTCAAGGGCTATTCTGGACTTGGGCTCCTCCTGGGGATGCCTCAGACATGGTTTGGGGTCAAGACACAGGCGTGTCCCTTCTTTCCTGCTGCCTCTTCATGGGATTCACCCTATATGCTGAGCTTTCTTCTAATTAATGTTTTGGGTTGAAAGGGCCATGAAGTTTCCTCTGCATCAATCTCTAAAACTGTGTACAGAGAAGGAGATTTGGAAGGACCAAAGGGCAGAGGGAATTCGTGCAAGGAAAGAGTTTGAGGATATAATTTACAGTTGAAACAAGTATTTCTCGGTAAATTCCAAGAATTGTATTCCCCATCCCCACTAAGTTAGAGAAGGAAAATAGCATTGACTGAGCAGCTACTATGTGTCAGGTACTGTGCTGTGTGCTTTACCACAACCTTGCCAGATGGGTGTTAGCATCCCTCACGCACAGATGAGAAAACCAAGGCTCAGAAAAGTTGGGTAAATTGTTGTCTGTCACAGACCTAGGAAGTGAATCCAGGTCCAAAGCTCAGCCCTCTCATCCTCTGTGCCAAACTACCTCTCCATGTGCCCTTTCTAGAGTCTTCCAAGGGACGCGTGTAGGGTAGAAAGGGAAGGGAAGGACTGGAGGCACTTTTTTTAATCATTCTTTTGCCACCTCAACTCCAGCTTTAGACTTGCCTCCTTGGCCCATAGTCAGAGGTGGTTGCTGCCCCCTGAACCAGAAGCCGAGGTGGGGCAGGGGCAGGAGGGGAATTTCCAGCAGCAGAAATTCAGGGAGCAGCTCACTCTGGACGGAGAGAGTCTGTGAGGGCCGGTGCCATTACCCACAAGGCTTCAGTGGCCCAGCTGCAGCGGGCTGCGTGACATATCAGCAGTCACACAACCAAAGAACAAGTAGGAATTAATATCCCTGAGGTGGTCCGGAGCCTCTGATAGGGACAGAAAATCATAGGACAGGATGAGGAGTATTACAGAATGAATGGGAGGGGACAAGAGATTTCCGTGGCTAATCCTGTTAAGGAGACAATTTCTTATCAAACTCATTATGCATTTGAAAAGACAGAGCAGGGAGGGGGAAGAGGAGGTGGGGGGGAGTAGGGTAGGGGGCAGCACCGGAGAAAGAAGGAGAGAGGCAGGGAGCTGTGGTAACAGAGCCTGCAGGTTACAGTGGGGTAGGCATGTGACTGGCAGTGTCTGAGGAACAGTACCTCACGCCTGCCTGTCTCTGCTCTCCTCAAAAGAGGCGGTGGGGGTAGGGGGTGGGGGTGGGGGTGTGTGTGTTAAGAACTCTCCTTGGGAGCTAACTGCCAATTGGGCAGTTGGAAATGTCCAGTGGAGGGCCCCTCCCACCCTGTCTGCTGCCTGAACCAATTGCTTGGGAAAGAAACAGGAGCCTCGACATTCCTTCTTTGACCTAATCCCCACCTTGTCCCATCTCCACATCGCCAATCTACACAGACGCTAAAAGACCTACAACTCCAGTGTCTGCAAAGCACTTTCACAGTCCCCTGGGAGATGGGCAGGGGAGTGACTGCATGGCCTAGGAAGTCAGAGGGCCTTTCTGGCACTTACCAGCTGAGCATCCTTGGGCTAATCACTTAACCTCTCTGAGAAATCATTTCCTCATCTAGAAAACAGAGATTAAATAAACTCTGCCCTACCTACTTCACAGGGTCCTTGTGAGGATTAAAGAGGAAAATGTATGCAAGAGGGTTTGGTAATCTGTGGAACATTTACATAAAGGTAAGTGATTGTTATCACCATTTTGAAGTTGAGGAAACAGGTTCAGGGGGGTTAAGTGTCTCACTGGAGGTAACAAGGCTGGAAGTGGTGAGCCAGCGCTTGAACCTTTAGTTTCAAATCCAAGGTCATTTCTCTGCCATGAAATCACTCCATTGTCTTGTCTTTGACTAGTGAATCTCAAGGGATTTCAATCTCATTTGCCTGTGGGTTCAGTGGAGCCCTAGTTGCGCGGTGGTTAAAGCATTCAACTGCTAACCGAAAGGTCAGTGGTTCGATGGCAATGGGTTTTTATGGCCTCAGTATGAGGGCATTGACGGTTGGTTCCATGGTAGAATTCTCACTTTCCGTGAGACCTGGGTTCAACTCCTGGCCAATGCACTTCAAGTGCAACCACCACCCATCTCTCAGTAGAAGCTTGTGTGTTGCTATTACACATGATACGGAACAGGTTTCAGCAGAGCTTCCCAACTGAGACGGACTAGGAAGAAAGACCTGGTAACCTACTTCTGAAACTCAGCCAATGAAAACCCCATGGATCACAATGATCCCACTGTGTATGGGGTCGCCATGAGTCAGAGGCCAACTCAATGGCAGCTAACAAGAACAACTTGAGCTCAGTATTCTCCTGGGGAAATAAGTTAGGTCAAGGACAGGGTCCCTCCCCTCAAGGAGCTTAGCATCCATTTGGGGGAGGAGAACTCAGATACAGGAAGCAATAAGCACAGTCCAAGCCAGTGTGCCTCTCCACCCCTACAATTACTCGAGTGCATATATTAAGGGCCAGGATATACGGGGCTGGCACCATGAGGTAGGGCTCCATGAAGGAGTCAAGACTTTCGGCGAGTTCTAAAGGATGCGTGGGGTTTGGATAGATACAGAGAAGTCAGATTAACATTCAACAAACATTGATGGGTTACTTCTTACGTACATGTTCCTGAGCTAAGTCGGCAACAGATACAAAGATACTTAAAGTCCTTCAGTGGCAGCCTATCACCTCCTCTGGGGTCAAATCCAAGTCCCTCAGCATGTGGCCAGGAGAGACACTACCCATTGTCCACCCAATATCCATTCTCCCTTTCACAAAGTGCCCATCGTAGTCATTTGTTGGGGGTGCGGAAGGACTTCCAGAAAAGCTCTTCTTTCCCTAACAAAATGGACAGACAAGAAAGGGTAGATTCCATTGGCACAAACCTTTTAACCTTTACCCTTCCCCATTTTTCCTTCTGGAAAGATGGACACTAGGCACAGAAGTGCAGCAGCCATCTTGCATCATGAGGGTGGCAGAGCAGGAAGGGGGTAGGAGCATGGTTCCCTGAGCCACTGGGTCGGCCCTGACCTGCCTGCTCCCAGCATCCTTGTTACACGAGAAAAACAACTCTTTAATTTGGCTAAGCCATCGAAGATGACTTTTGGTTACACACAGCCAAATGCAATCCTAATGGATACAGCATCTAAAGCTCATCACCTGTGGCTGCTCACACCCCTCCTGCTTCTTCCACTACCATCTTCCTCCTCAGACTTCTGTGACGTGATGGAAGCTTACATCTCCTGAAAACACCATGCTCGGTGCCCTTGCTCATGCTGGGCCCTCAGCATGGCCACTTTTTCTTCTGAGTGCCCCCCTTCTTGGACTGACAGCTTCTTACAAGGCCTTCTGCATTCAGGCCAGGCATTCCTCTGGGTGGGTTCGTGACCCCACATTCAGGCTCCCCTAGCACCCCATGTTCACTTCTCTGATAGTATTTATCACTTTTCTCAAAATTGGCTATTTTCAGACCATCTCCCTCGCTAGACAGTGAGCTGTTTGAAGGCAGAGCTTTTGTTTGGATACGTACCCTGTGTCTGTGTGGGTGTCAGGCACATGGTAGTTGCTTAGTAATGACCTCCGGGGTCTCACAATTTGATACAGATCCAGAAGCCAATCCCCAGAGGGCAGCCCCGAGGTGCTCAGGAAGCTCAGAGGCGCAAGTGACCACTCTGTCTGGGAAAGTCAAAGAAACCGTCAGAGGAGGTCCAGCTGAGCCAGGTCCTGAAGGACACACATGTGTCTGCTCTCCCAGGTCTGGGGTGAGGTGGAGGGGACAACAGGTGTAAAGGCACTCTGGCACGGCACGACCATGCAGAGGTGTTCGGAAGCAGTAGGACTGCATGAGGTTATTGGAGCCAGAGTGTGAAGAGTCCTGTAAACTGAGCTGGGAACCTGTAAACCTTGCAGGGAGTAGCTATTGAGGGCTTTCAGGAGAGGAGAGAGAGTGTGGTGGCTGGAGCGTGGGCCCTGGAGCCAGACCATGCCGGGGATGCCGTCAGTTCTCTTACACGTCCGCCTTAACACCTGTGATCAACTTTGATTTATAAGAAGCTCTCCATTGTGGAGTGTGGAAGGGGGCCTGCACGGGGAGAGCCTGGCAGCACAAAGCCAGTGGGAGCCTGTTGCAGGAGTCCCGGTGCACGGAGGAGGAGGGAAAGGAGGAAGAGGAGGGGGAGGATGTAGTACGTAGGAAAGAGAAGAGACTCTGCAGTCAGACTATCTGGGGCCAAGTCCTAGCTCTGTCAGTTACTGATGGTGTCACCTAGGGTCAGTTCCCCTTCTGCTGGGGCCCAGTTTCCACACTTGTAAAAGGGGGTTTCTCACAGGACCCATTGCAGAGACGTGTTGTGAGAATTACCTGAGACAAACCATTCTCAATGATAGGCCTGCACAGAGTGAGTGCTCAGTAACTCCGAAGAAACGTGGGGAGGGGCAACCCGAGTAAGTATAGGGTGTGTAGGGGCAGTGGAACCTGTGGCTGGAATGGAGGGGTAAGTTGGGGGCTATGGCAGGTCCAGATAGTTCAGGGCAAGGTGTTCTATTTCATCTGATAAACTGTGGAGGGCCACTCAAGTTGTATGGATGGTAGTGTGATGGGGTGGGAGGGGTGCTTTAGGAAGATGAATTGGGAGACAGACAGTGAGAGAAGACTGAGGATACCCAGTTCACTCATGAGAAAACCAGAACCAGGACCCAGAGAGAGCGAGAGGGTGGAGGGACAGACAGAGAGATGCAGACACACAAAGAGAGTGCAAGAACGAGAGAGAGAGACAGACAGAGAGACAAAGAACCAGACCTTTTCCATTCTAGGCTCATGACATCAGTCTAAGTCCTGCCTTGTTTCCTTCACCCTCTAACTTGACCCCACTAGTGGGCCAAGAAGAAGCAGGAAGAGGGGAAGTGGGGAAAAGCTGGAGACAAAGACATATCCTATCAACATGCCCTACATGCTCAGCCTCCCAGAGGGCCCTCCTTGACTCCAGGGCCCTGGGAGCAGAGCTGTCTGATTCTGCAGCTACCACCCACACCCCCTCCCCGCATCCTGTGTGAATGCAGAGATGAGTGTGGCCACTTCCAGAAGTGAGGGCCAAGGACCCTTGGGAAGTTGGCCTGTCCAGCCCTCTGCCTCCATGTGGGGCTTCCTGTGCATTGGAGAAGGGCTGGACATCCATTTTAAGCTATCTGTCTATAGGGTTGCTATGAGTCGGAATCGACTCAACGGCAATGGGTTTTGGTATCTAGAGTTTAATAGTCCACATGCCTATATCTTCTTAGCTGCAGTGCTAATCCGTTCTTGTCAGATTACATTGGTCTGGTGGGGAAGAAGGTGTTAGTAGACAGGTGTTGTGTTGGCATTTCCCCGGTAAGAGGGCTCTGGGCCTACAACAATGGCCCTTGTCTTGGTTATCTAGTGTTGCTGTAATAGAAATACCACAAGTGGATGGCTTTAACAAAGAGAAATTTATTCTCGCACAGTCTAGTAGGCTAGAAGTCCGAATGCAGGGTGTCAGCTCCAGGGGAAGGCTTTCTCTCTCTGTCAGCTCTGGAGGAAGGTCCTTGTCATCAGTCTTCCCCTGGTCAAGGAGCTTCTCAGCACAGGAACCCTGGGTCCAAAGGACACACTCTGCCCCTAGCACTGCTTTCTTGGTGGTATGAGGCCTCCATGTCTCTCAGCTCGCTTCTCTCTTTTATATCTCAAAAGAGATTCGCTTAAGACATAATCTAATCCTGTTGATTGAGTCCTGCCTCATCAACACAACTACCACTCATCTCATCTCATTAACATCATAGAGACAGGACTTACAACACACAGGAAAATCATGTCAGATGAAAAATGGTGGACAAACATACAACACTGGGAACCATGGCCTAGCCAAATTGATACACATATTTTTGGGGGACACAATACAATCCATGACAACTCTCCTGGAGATGGACACAAGGAAGGGCCAGGCCCGAGAGGACCAGGCAAGATGGAGGTTGGACTAGAACTTGGATGAGGGACCTTTACAATGAACATGAAGATTTCTTCTGAGCTATTAATGGTGTTGCTGAAGGCAGTTAAAAATGTCCCCTGGGTGCTCTAGTGAGAGTCAAGTGTCCTGGCTGGGAATCAAGTATGCGGGGACTTGGGGAGGCAGGTGGAGAGGGAGAGTTTAGCAGGAGAGGCCTCTGAAGGGAGACAGAAGGTGACCTAACTAGGCTGAAAGCCTGTCAAGCCAGTCCAGGCTGCTTTACTGGACAGACATGAGCCTCAAAGCCCCTAACTTCCAGGGAAGAGGACCCCACCTGCCCTCTATACCTTTGCCAGCATGGAACACCCCCCAGGCTTCCAGTTCCAGGTGAACGAGGCCCCTTTCCAGCCTGCAGCTTTGCCTCCTGCCCTCCCTCCCTGAGGTCCCTGACGTCAGCAGAGGGGGCAGATGTGGTGTGATGAAGAGCTGTAGCCTCCCAGGAGTCCCGCCTGCCTCACTCAGGCCCGGCCCCTCTGCTGCCTTTCGTCTGAATAGAAAACAAGGGAGGGGCCCCAGGTGCTAGCAAAGCAAGTCTGCAATTTGCATTTTGTCTCCCTTCTGCAAAAGCCTGGCTTGGGGCAGCCACAAGGAGGAGGGAGTGGCTCAAGCAGGGAAGGCGCTCAGTCCATTTGGGCTGCAAAGTGCCATGTTTGCTCCTCTGAGAAGAGGAAAGGAGGAGTGAGAAAGAACAAAAGATAGAGAAGCGGGTAGGGGTGGAGAGAGCAGAGTGGGGAGGCAGGGGCTGTGAGGGGGTGTCAGTCTAGGGCAGTGGTTCTCCACCGGGCAATTTTGCACCCCCACGGGACATTTGGCAATGTCTGGAAGCATTTTTGATTGTTACTACAGGAGTAGGGGTCGGGGGCAGGGGGGAAGAAATGTTGCTATTGGTGACCCTATAGGACAGAGTAGAACTGCCCCATAGAGTTTCCAAGGAGCGCCTGGTGGATTCGAACTGCTGACCTTCTGGTCAGCAGCCGAACTCTTAACCACTACGCCACCGGGGTTTCCTGTTATTGGCAGCAGCCCCCAAAACAAAAGATTATCGGGTCCAGAATGTAATAGTGCTGAGGCTGAGAACTCCTGGTCCAGAGGAATAAGAGCAAAGAGGAAAAAAGTAGAAAAGGGGGATTGCCAGTCCAACTTAACCATGTCTCAGGTGCTATGCAGCAGACCAAAGAAGCTGGGAGGGGCGGGACGAGGGGTGTAAGAACTGAGTTAGGCCTCTTCATTGGAAGGGAGGAGGGGCCGCTGTGACGCAGGGACATAATGGAAGAACTGAAGGGCTGGGAAGGACTACATTTTATTAGTGATGATGATGGAAGTCATAGTAGTTTTAACAGCAGCTACCATTTGTTGAGCAGCTACTTTGTGCCAGGCGTGCACTAGCCAGGTTTAACATGTTGTTGTTGTATGCTGTCGAGTCGATTCCAACTCATAGCGACCCTATATCTCATTTAATCAGCACAGCAACTCCGTGAGGGGGGCAAACTAAGCCCAGAGGGGTGAAGCAATGTTCTGAGCTGTCCAGAAACAGCCCTGGTGGCCGTCATAGTTCCTTTCCCTACTGTGCTATCATGATTATCACCTTTCAAATCCACCTTCTCATTGTATGTGCCCCATGAAGCCGACTGGGTAAATGGCAATAATCCAATTTTACATCTAAGAAAACTGAGGATACCCCGTTCATTCATGGGAAGGTCAGAACCAGAACGAAGGCCTTCTGACTCCTAGCCAGGGCTCTTTCTAGAACCCTCCAGGACTTGCTGAGGTTCTGGTTCCTGCAACCCTGCCCTGCTCTGCCCCTGCCACCTCAGGAGGGTGACATTGAGTCCAGCTCCTGTGCCACTGGCCGAGCCATCCTTCCAGCCTCCTGCCCCAGATCTGGGAGTGGCCCCTAGGGCTCAGAGCAGATTGGCACGAAATCCTGCCCAGCCATCCCTGCTGCAGGAGCAAGGGCTTCTCCCCCACTGCCCATCCCCTCCGAAGGCTTTACTCATTGTTGTAAAATTAATCTCCATTGTACTAAATAATTAATGAGGCAATGACAGGAGATGTATAACAAAGCTTAAACTCCCCACCCCTAGGTGGGCCTGGATCAAGAGCTGTACTGAAGGCTGGGTGCCTAGGCTGCCCACAGGGTTCAGGGATAGAGAAGGGTGGGTGCTGGGGCCCCTGGGCACAGCCTCTGTGGGGCAGTGAGCAGGAAAGCTTGGCTGCAGGATGTGACCTCACCCTGGGTGATCTGGGCTACAGGGCTCACTGGGGGACATGCAGCAGACCTGGACTACTGCCACCATGTCCCCAGAGCTGGGCCAGGACTGCAGCCACCCAGGCGAGTAAGGCACCATGGCTGCCCTTGTCTCACAAGGGAGTGGGAAGTGGTGTAAGCTTTTCCCTTATGAATCTTCAGATCCCTCCCAAATGGGAAGTTAGATTTCAGCCTGGAGAGTGAGCACGGATATGGGTCAGGAGACCTGGGTTCTACCCAGTTCTGCTGAATGACCCCAGGCCAGTCACCTCTCCCAGCTTTGGCTGGTTTGTGCAAATGAGGAGTTGTGCCGGATGACATTTCTGATCTCACCCTGCTAGAACATTTTGGATTCTGCCACTCCTCTTAAAACCCTGACAGCGACTTGGTGCTGCTGTCAGGATGGAATTGAACTCCCTTTCTATGGTTCTTGGGGCTTTCTATGACCAGGCTGCTCCCTCCTTCTCCAGCCACATCTCTAGCAGGTTGCCTGCCCCCCAGAGTACTCCGCCCACCCAGAACCACTTTAGCTCCCTATGTCCTCGTTTTTGCTCCTCCAGGCCTTCGCACATGCTGTTCCCTCTGCCTGTGATACTCTACGTCTCTTTCCCTCTACACCCACCTCCTCGATTAACTTCTGCTTGTCTTCAGGTTCTAGCTCAGCTTTCCCTTCCACTAAGCCCCACGAGGACCACTCAGGATTGGGCTGGATGCCCCCACACCCCGTACTTGCTCCCAGAGCACCTTGGGTCTGTCCTATAACACAGCACAGAGCGGCCACCTTCTCAATGAAGCTGCCCTGACCACTCTGTTTAATACTGCAACCTACCTCCTACCTGTCCCCCTCATCCTCCTTTAACAGCCCGAGTACTTAGCGTTTCCCCACTCAAGTGTATGCTCTCTAAGGAAGAGAGCATGTCTGTTTGGACCCCAGTTGTATCCCCAGCACCTTGCACAAAGTCCGGCACGAAGTAGCTGCTTGGTGAATGTGGTATGAATAAATGATTGCATGCAGTGGTTCCATTGGCATAGAAGCCTGGGAGGAACATGTTGTGGGGGGCGATGGGGGAGGACAGGGCAGGGATGTGGAGGCAGCCGGCGTAGCCTCACAGCCTCTGATGGAGAGACAGTACTAAAGGGCGTGGGATATCACAGACCGCTGAGCACAGGAGCCCTTCGGCCTGCAGCCTCGGTTCAGAAGGCAGGCTTTCTGGGGGTCTGGGTCTGCGCCAGCTTCCAGGGGCATACGTCCTGCTGTACAAGACCCAAAGAACCCAAGCTCCCCTTATTGACCCATTGTGGGTCAGCATTTCTCATCTGACTTTTGAGGGCACCAGGGAAAGGAAGACAGAGAAAGCAGGGAGTGTCCAGCAGGGGCCTGGGGAAGCAGTAGACTGCACTAACTGCTTTTAGGGCCAAGGGCCCCAAGATTGTCCCCAAGTCCCACACATGCTCACTACCTAGGATGCACTGCCCCCTGCCCTTGTGCTCTCTACCAGGCTGTGCCTGCCACCCCCATGCAAACGTCCCTCTTCTGTATACCTTCCTAGACCCTCTTGGAATCATTTTCTGCTCTGAGCTTCCACAGCACATGGCTTGGGACTTTACCAGGCCTGTGCTTAACCCTCTTTTGTGAAATGCACTGAAATGTTGACATGTTGGTTTTCTTGGCTGGAGGGCAAGTTCTCTGAGGCCCAGGGTAAAGAAGCACAAGGTAGTAGAAAGTGGTGGAGCCCAACAGACCTGGGCTTGCACGTTAGTTCTTGGCCAGTAGCTGACACAGAGTTGACTTTGTCTGTGAATTGATGAATAAATGAATGAATGAAGGCGTTTAACTTTTCTGGACTTCTTTCTATAATGGGAATGATCATATCTATTCCACAGGGATGTCGTAAGACTTACAAATACTATATGGGAGGGTCTGACACGGAAAATAAATAGTTCTTCTTCTTATTACTCATCGGTGCACCCCCACCATCCTTCCAACCCAGTCCACTGCTCGCTGAAGTGAAGCAAATGTCAAGACCAGTTACTGAGGCACCATGTCCATGTCCTTCCTGGTAGTGTGCCACCAACCCCAGAGCTGAGCCTGGAGTGGAGGCTGCTTGTAGCTAACTCTGAGGCAGTTGGTTATTTTATTTTAGTGTGCTCATTTCTTGCATGCAGGAGGAAAGTCAGGAGATTCAGGAAAAGGGGGATAAAGGAAAGAGAGAGGAGGAAAAAACCCAAAGATAAAACAAGATGGCGGCAGCCCACTGTGCTGAGGTAGCACAGTGCAGCTTCCAGTTACTCAGCTCCGGAGGCCATTAATACCCTGTACTGAGATGGAAAAGCCAGAAACAGCTGGGGAGGAGGATACAGGGGCCAGTTGCATTTTAAAAACCACTGATGGATAAAAGTTCCTCTACTGTGAACTTTCCACTTTCAAACTTTCACAGATTTGAATGGAGCTATGCACTAGAGGGAAATCAAGTCTCGTCTGCGGCATCAAGGTTTTTAATGCCCACGTATGTCATGTAGGCCTCCCACCAAGTTGTTTGTCTACCATATGTTTGCTGAGTTTGTGCTTAGCTGGGAGATACAGTATTTTGTGACCGTTAATTATATTAACCCCTTCATGTTTGGAAAATGTAAAAGTGGCAAGTGTTGAAAATGCTGGCAAGAAGAGTACTATTACGATGAGCCCCAAAGTGGAGATAATTTAACAAATGGAAAGTGGAAAAAAAATGACAAGCGTTGCACTGCTCACCCGTGGCATGGATTGTGTAGCATGTGGACCATTCTACGGGCAGAGAGTAAATCATACCACATGGGAAAGTGCAGGGATAGCCCTGTGCCATCTGACAAGGAAAAAGGATAGATGGGATGGAAAAAGTGTTCTGTGTGCTGATTGGTATCTATGCTGGATGCCAGCCTATTTAGGAGTTCAAAGGCTGAGCAAGGTGAAGTGGTGCTGATGGAACTCTTGCAATTAGCCAAGACTCTTCAGGTTCAAGGCCCAGTGGAATCTGCCCAACATCAAACCGAGTTGTGGCTGCAAGTGCTGATGGCATGATTTCCTGGGAGCTCCCAGAGGCCCTAGTAGAGACCAGCAAGATGGAGGGTTACCTGCCTTGGTAGATTTTCAGTGTCGACCAAACAGGCCTATTTTAGGAAAAGATGCCTGTTAAACATCGCATCTGCAAGGAGGAAAGGAGCAGGCCTGGTTTTGAAGCTTCATAGGACTGACTTACACTCCTATTTCATAGACATGTACCTGGGAAGGCAAACGTGAACCTCTATAGGCACTATGGACATGGGAGTAAATGAGCCTGCTGATGGCCTTTGTGAACGGAACCTGTGTGTACGTGGAGAAGCTTCTCTACTTTGTGCAGAAATACTTTCTTCTTTGAACACTTTGGGAAAGCTAACTATTACTATTATTTTTATTCACCTGAGAACACATGCTTCTCAAGAGGCAAATGGGATGTTTCTCTGCTCTGGAACAATCATCCACAATCAATAGACCAAGTAGGCCCTAGAGATATGCCTACTGCAGCAGGACTGGCCTTCTTGCTGTCGCTTGGCTATGTCAAGCACGCTCTTGCCTCAGGTCTTGACCTTGCTGTTCCTTCTGCCTGGGAAGCTCTTCCCTACATCTGCTTGGCTCAAGCCTCACCTCCAAGTTTTTGCTCAGATCCTACTTTCTCAATGAGGCTGCCCTGACCACACTGTCTAACACTGCAACCTGCCTCCCTTCCTGTCCACCTCATTCCCCTTTCCTCACTCTACCTTTTCCTTATCATTTATGACCTCCAAACATAGTACATAACTTATTTATTGGGATGACTGTTTCTTTCTGTCTCTTCCCAAAAGCATATAAGCCCCACAAGGGCAGGGATCTTTGTTTTATTCACTGATATACCCTAAGATCCTGGATCAGCAACTATTACATAGAACCAAACCAAACCAAACGTGTTGCTGTCAATTCCAACTCATAGCGACCCTATAGGACAGAGTAGAATTGCCCCATAGGGTTCCCAAGGGAAAGCTGGTGGATTCGAACCGCCAACATTTTGGTCAGCAGCTGAGCTCTTAACCACTGCGTCACCGGGCTCTATCACATAGAAGGGGCTCAGTAAATATGCATGTAATGAAACAGCTCCATCATGCCAAGGGCTGACACGTTAGTGAGTTTTAGACGGACCATTCTAGAGCTGGGTTTCCTCAAGACCCGTCCAAGGAATTCCACTCCTGAGAGTTGTTCAGGAAAAAAGCAGTTCTGCCCTCCCTTAGAGATTCATGGTGCACATTAACATACCAACCCCTCTCCCTTTGCTGCTTTTTTTTTTTTTACTTTCTTTCTAGTACTTACTACTATTTGAAGTACTCGAATTTACTTACAAATTCATTTCCTGCCCCCCGCCCCACTAGAATATAAGCCCCATGACGGTAAACAACTTGTCTGTCTTATTCACCACATATTCCCAGCAGTTAGATGAGTACTGGCACATAGTAGGTTCTCGATGCAGTTTTGGTGATTGAACGATTAAAGGCTCTGAGAAGTCCTGCAGCCAAGGAACTCGTTTACTGTGTATGGGAGACCTAGTCATGTTTCTCTTCCTATCACACTTTGTAAATGCTGCCCAGTAGCAGATGGCATGGGCCTCTGTTGACTGCAACTCCAGGAGCCGCTGAGGGCCGTAACTCTTGGCAGGGGTGGCGGTGGGGAGCTTAAGCTAAAACACAAGGAAACCACTGGCCATGACAGCTGGAACCTGGTGCTGAGGCTGGAGCCCTGTTCCTGGAGGAACTCAAAGCAGGATCAGGCCTTCTGCTCCCCGCCAGTCTGGCCCCTCGCCAGCTGCATGGCCAGCTTTCCACACACCGCAGCTGAGAGTAGAAGCTAAGCTTTAAGGATTAATACCCCGCCTCTTGCAAAGCCCAGCTCCCACATCAAATGATCTTCAGCTGGGCACTGGAAACCCCAGACAAATGAGATAATGCAACCCAGTCCTCATTCAGGGGAAGCAGCGGTGTCAGCGTCAGAGCCTGTGGGGAGGTGCGAGCTCCAGGGGGACCATGGCTGCACCCAGCTCTCTTTGCTTTCGCACAAAGAGTTGTGGGAGCCTGAGAAATATCCCTGGGCTAAGAGAGAGGACTTGAGAGGTGGGAGGGGCTTTGGAGATCAGCCTCATCACTGCAGTCATTACTTCTGTTCATTGAGCAGCTACTACGTGCTAGACACTGATAGAGTCCTCTCAACAGCCCCGTAAGATAGGTATTTTATAGAGGAGGAAACTGAAACTCAGAGAGAGTAGGTTATTTTCCTAAGATCATGGAGTGAGTGAGTGGCCAAGCTGGGGGAGAAACTCAGTCTTTGGGCTCCCTGCCCAGTGCCTCTCCTCCATTCTCTGTGGCTTCCTGGAGCACAAGCCTCAGTCATTCTGCGCTTCTGTGTCCCGGGCATGCCCGGTTCTCTGCTCTCCTGCTTGGACCAGCTATTTGAGAGGAAGACAAAGAGGAAGAGTGGGCACAGCCACTTCCCAGCCTCCCGCGGGGCTCCCAGTCTGCACCCTTGCCCCATCCTCTCCCACCCCCGGGTGTACACTTGGAGGGCAGCTCCCAGGTGAAGCCATCACACCTCCTATCCTCTGCAGCCTCCTGTGTCCTTCGCTCCAAATAACAAGCATTTTTCACGGTGCAGAGGCACTCTGGAATTTCACAAGGGCTCTCTCAGCTGGAATCTCTTTGATTCCCACTCTGGTCCTGGGCAGAGCACTGGTGGCACATTGGTTAAGAGCTTGGCTGCTAACCAAAAGGCCGGCAGTTCAAATCCACCAGCTGCTCCTTGGAAACCCTATGGACAGTGCTACGCAGTCCTATAGGGTCGCTATGAGTTGGAATCAACTTTACGGCAACGGGTCTAGTCCTGGGAGCTGAGGTCACTGAGGTGGAGAAGGGTGACAATGCAATGACTTGTCCCATGTCACACCCAGCCAGCTGGTGGGAAGCCGGAAGGAGTCAGGGTTCCTGATGTCTGGTCAGGTATTTCATTGTCATTATTATTAATCAGGATTATCCATTGTGGAGGCTTGATCCTCTTCTCCTCTCCAAGTCTTCTGCCAGAGTCTTCTTCCCCCTCCCTTTTCTGTCATGGGGTGTGTGCTTAGGTAATGCCAGCTGTGCTCCCAGGGAGCACCAATGACGGGCACGTAGGAGGTGCTCAGGAAGTACTTGCAGGTGAATCATTAGGATACCGGGAGGGGATGCGCCTTGCAAAGAGCTGGTGCTCAAAACTGTTGACTGAAGGCAAGTAAGCAATCCTGGGCAAATCCAAGAGAAATGAAGATGGCTGCTCGGCCGCCGCTCCCCGCCCCTCAGTGGAGAAGTGATTGTTGATCAAGCACACTTCTGCTTGCTCAAGTGGTGGTATAAGCAGGCTCCTCTCCTGCCCCTGAGGCCTGCCAGAGGGGCCTCAAAGTCCCTGCTCTCTCGGAGCTCTGGGTTCAATTAGATTTTGCCCAGAGCCAGAGGGAGGGGAAAAGTAATTTCCACAGAATGGTGCCCTCAGACTTAGTGGCCATAATGGTGATAACGGTGCTAACAGCTACCACTTTTCAAAGCACAGAACTTTTACAGATGTTATCCTAGTTGCTCCTCTTAACAGCCCTGTGAGAGAGCTACTGTTTTATCATGCCCCTTTTCCAAATGGGGAAAATGAGGTTAAGGGACCCCGCTGAAGTTAACACTGCTACTAAGTGGCACCCGCCAGCACTCAAAGCCCCCGAGTCCTGTAGCACAGTCAGAAGGTAATCTGAACATTCCAAAACCCGAGCTTGCTCCTGCCGGCGGATCACACCCCTATGCCGGCTGCAAGCTTGTGTCCAGCTTTCTAGGGCATCCAGCCCTGGCGGTGCGCGGTGCTTAAGAGCTCAGCTGCTAACCAAAAGGTTGGCAGTTCAAATCCACCAGCTACTCCTTGGAAACCCTATGGGGCAGTTCTACTCTGTCCCATAGGGTCGCTATGAGTTGGAATTGAATTGATGGCAACGGGTTTTTTTGATACCCAGACACAGGGGCTTCTCAATCAGATCCCAGCCTGGAGGAACCTCCTGAGGCCCCCAGGCTGGGACCAGCTGGGCAGGGTTACCTCCATCATTGCTGGCGGCTATTCCATTCCATTCAGAGCCCTCAGCCTGACTGCTTAGCTCAAGCCCTAAGACTAAGCTACCTCCTGAGCTTGGCCTACCGTTTGCTCCAGCCCCAGCTGGCCCCCAGGGCAGGAATCCTCCAGCCACAGTAACCACAGGTGTGGTGGGATCCTGCAGAGTGCAGCTCCCAGGTGAAGCCAGCACGCCTCCTCTCCTCTGCAGCCTCCTGTGCCCTTCGCTCCAGCACCACATCAGTAAATCAAAGACCCTCCCCTTGGAGTGCTAACTCCTAAATGCTGAGTTCTTTGCACTCTGAAGCCAAAGCGCAACATCCCAAGGAGATTGTTGGAGGGGATGCAGCCACCCCTTTCTTGGCTGAAGGAGGACCTTGCCTTCCTCCCTCCCCTGCAGCCCCACCACACCCTTCTTAGAGCCCCCAGCATAGCTGAAGTCATTATAAAGCCCAGTGTCTGTCAGCTGCTACCACCTTCCTAGGCTGCGTGGGTTCCTCATGCTTGGAGGAACAATTAATGGGTTTAGGGTGTTGGAGACGAACAGTCACATAGGAGGCAGGGCCCAGCCTGTGTCAATGATAGTATGAAAAGCTCTCTCATTTGTCAAGTACTTAGTGGAGGCAGTCTTTTTAGGAGCAGTTGCACTGTTTGACTCTCATAACCACCCTGTGGGGTAGGAAAGCCAGGTGCTTTATGCCTACTTATTCGTGAAGGAACTGAGGGCCAAAAGAGAGGAGAGACCCCCACTGGGGGTCTCCTTCAGGCCTGAGCATCCCATCTAGACTGTGGCAGACACCGATGGCTACCCAGCAGCATCTGCATTCACTTCTCTCCCTGGGCACGCAGCTAGACCTCATTTCCCAGACTCCTTTGCAGCTAGGTGTGGTCATGTGACTGAGTTCTAACCAATGGATATGAATGGAAGTGAGTGCCATTTTGGGGCCAAGGCTTTTCCAAAGCTGTGTATATCCATGCTCTACTTTCCCTGCCATGGGCAGGATGCAGCCAACCATGAGGATCTAGGAGATGCAAGAGCCATAAAATGGAAGGAGCCTGGGTACCTACAGACTTACCTGCCAGCCAGGAACATCCCCCTTGGAAATAAACTTCTATTGTCTTTGGGCCATTATACTCTTTGGAATCTGTTACCACAGCCTAGCCTTCCCTATCTGTCTATCTATGTATCTAGTCCTTGGGTGGTGGAAACAGCTAAGGCACTTGGCTGCTAACTGAAAGTTTGGAGGTTCAAACCTACTCAGAGGCACCTCAGAAGAAAGGCCTGAAGATCTACCTCTGAAAAATCAGCCATTGAAAAACCCTATGAAGCACAGTTCTACTCTGACCCACATGAGGTCACACATGGGGTCACTATGTGTTGGAATCTACTCAATGGCAACTGGTATATATGTATGTGTGTATATACATATATATACACACCCCACAACAATGGACTCAAATATCAAACATACCAATGACCACGAAGATGGTATAAGACCAGGCAACGTTTCCTTCTGACTCGATGGCAACTAATAACTACATATATGTACGTGTATGTGCATGTGTGTGGGTGTATTTAATACATGTGTTTAGCATGTTCTGTGCATAAAGGGCAAGGACTCCTGGGCCACTCAGGGAGGGGCACTTTCTAACCCTCGGGTCTCTGTCTTCTCCCCTGGCGGATGGACACTGTCCAGAAGGATGAATGGGCACTAACTATATCCTCAAGGAAACCCACCCTTTTAGGGCAGGGGAGAGAGAAGCAGGGTTCTGAATACTGGTGGTCCCACAGAGGCCTGGTGTGGGTATCTGCCCCACTCTGAGGAAGATCCCCAGTCTCCTTGTATAAAGATTAGGTGGAGGTTGTCTGTGTGGTGGGCTCAGGGGGGCTGCCTGCTGTTGTCTGGAAGCCGAGCTGTCATGGTCTGGACTGTCCCTCTGCGGCCTGTGCCCTTTCTGCAAATTACCCACTCTCTGTTCTCAGACAGCCGCTGCCGGAGTGCTGAGGGCTGGCCTTTCCCTCAGACACATGGGCCCTTTAGCCCCCGCAGGAAGACGTGAGCTTGGTGAGCCTGTAACATCTTCCTCGCTGCCCCCCCATCATCTCTCCTGTGAGGGCAGTTCAGGGCGTGTGGGTCTGGGCTCTCCCTCCCCTCCCAAGAGCAGAGGTGCAGGCCCTGGACAAAGCAGGGAGGTGGATATCCTCCTGGGCTCTGCCCCTCACCTGTGGTGGGCTTGGGACAAAGCATTTACCCTCCCTGGGCACCAGCACCAGCACCAGCCAGATTCCACACGAAGGAACAGATGCAAAGAGCAGCACTTGGCGAAAAGACTCCGCTGCATGGGCCCAGGGAAGGGGCTCCCTGGTTGGGAGACCTGGCCATATACCGGAATCCCAGGGGCTCAGGTCTGTGTGGGCAGACATGCTTATCAGAAAAGCTCGGACATGAACAGAACTACTGTGTCCTGACAGCGAGAGGCCCCAGGATCCGGAGGACTGAGCTCTGCTCCAGCTGCTACGATAGGAGGAGGGTCTGGTCAACTAAGGATGCAGGGTCTGAGACCCGCCACAGGCATTGGAGGGGGTGAGGGGTGGGGAGCTGCCTGGAAGAGGAAAGGCTGATAATTGAGTTTAAATCAGTGGGTCTCAGTCTCTGATGAATATTAAAAACACTTTCCGAAAAGTTCAGAAGCTCAGGCCTCACCTGTGAGGATTCTGATTTCCCACTTTAGGTTGAGGTCCTGGCATCTGATTGTACATAACTTCTCCTGATGATCCTGTGCGTGGCCAGGGTTGAGAACCACTGCATGAGAAGAGCCCCCAACTTGCCCCCCAACTATGGTTATTGTTGTTGGGTACTGTCGAGTTGATTTTGACTCATAGAGACTCCAAGTGACAGAGTAGAACTGCCCTACAGGGTTTCCAAGACTGTAAAATTATACAGAAGCAGACTGCCATATCTTTCTCCTGCAGAGTGACTGGTGGGTTCCAACAGCCAGCCTTTCGGTTAGCAGCCAAGCGCTTTAACTACTGTGCCATGAGGGCTCCTTTTCTACTCCCAGTTCCCCTCCTTTTACCACCAACATCTTCCATCACCTCCCAGCTTTCAGTATCTATCTTAGTCAATAGATATGAATAAGAGAATTAAGAGCTTGTGCTTATCGAGTGAGCTAGTATATATGACGCTCCTAATATAGGGCCTGGCACAAGGTAAGTGCTCAAGAAATGGAAATCCTTCTCCCCACCCCACCCACTGTGCCTTCCCTTTGGCCTATTGGAATGCCTCACACAACCCAAGTAAAGCCTAATCGTTCTCAAGGAGTTCTTTCTCTCTGTATCCTACGTTTTCATTTTTGATTCCAGAGCATGAAGGAGCTGCCAGAGAGAAGTGGTCTAGCTTGTCAAGAAACAATCCTGATTCTCAGGGAACAATCGGCTGCAGAGGCAACATTTTCATCAGCTAAACTGGATAATCCAAATGCAGATAGTCGAAAACTGACTGGAGCCACAGAACTGGTGGCCTTCAAAGGCTAATTACCATGGATTTGAATATTTTTGAGCATGGGACACAGAGGCCTCCCACTTTCCACAAGCCTTGGGATTACTTTCAATTTAAAATCCCTGATTTAAAGTTAAATTTCTTCTACAACTTACTTCTATATGGCACTTCATATCGCCCAAACCAGAGTGGCAGTTCGGTGTAATGGACAGAGCACTGACTTAGGTAACAGGGAGTCTGTGATCTCATTCCAGGGTCCCCTGGTACTGCTGTCACCGTGTTTACTGAACCTCTCTGGTCTCTGGTCCAGGAGTTGGACTAGATTTGTGTTTCTCAGACTCTGGGCTGTTGCCAGGCTGCACCAGAACCACCTGGAGCATGTTTTAAAAAGTTCTGATGTCCCGGCCCTACCCTCAGAATCTCTAATTTAAATTGCTCTGGGGTAGGGCCTGAGCATCAGTATTTTTAAAAAAGCACCACGGTGATTTTAATGCATGCGCAGGCTTGAGAACTATGGGGCCAGGGGTTTTTCTGAGCCTACTTTCCTCAGCAGCATCATTTATGCAGCTGACCACCTCCTCCTCACTGAAACCCTTAGCACCTCTTGGTTCCAGGACACCACGCTGCCATGGTCCCCTCTTCCCTCATGCCACACCTTCTCAGTCTCCTTTCCTGCTTCCTCTCTCTATTCCACATCTAAATGTTGGGGTACCCCAGTGTCCTGAACCCACTTCTTCTCTATCTAGACTCTCTCCCTTGGTTTTTGCATCTGCTCCCATGGCTTTAAATCCTATCCATATGCCGATGGCTTCTCTAGTCTGAATCTCAGCCCTGATCTTTCCCCAGAAATGCCTACTTTTCAGAACACTTGGTCCCACTCTAACCCTCCAACTTGTTTCTCCCCGGTCTTCCCATTCTCCATGAAGGGGATCCAGATGTTTAATCCAAAAATATAGGCATTACCCTTGATTCCTCCGTTTTCCTTTCTGCATACATCCAGTCATCAGCAAATCTTGCTGGCTCGATCTCTAAAAATATCCCCGATCCATCTACTTCTCTCCAAGTACATTGCTATGACCTAGTCTACACCTCCCTCATCTCCCACCCATGCTCTGCAGCTTGACTGCTCTCTCTGCTTCCACTCTTGACCTCCTGCGAACCATTCTCCACTCGGCAGCTAGAGTGTTCTTTTAATAACGTTATCTCCTCCAACGCCCTGCCATGGCATTTAAAATGAAATCCAAACTCTTTACCTTGACCTTAAAGTCATCCATGATCTAGCCCCTGTCTACCTCTTGGACCTTATCTCTATGGTGCTCTCTTCTTGTTGACTTCACTCTGGTTTTCTGCCCACTCCTTGAGTGCAATACAATCATTCCCACCTTGGGCCTTGCAAGGGCTGTTTTCTCGGCTTCGAAGCTCTCCACCTGATCGCATGGCTGGCTCCCTCCTGTCATTTAGGACTCAGCTAAATGTAACCTCCCCAGGCAGCCCTTGCCTGACCATCCAATTTGAAATAGATATCTAGGTACTCTCTTCTCTTTTAAAAATTTTACTGTGGCAAAAACACACATACATAACATAAAGATCACCGTTTTAACCATTTTTAAGTGTACAAGTCAATAACATTAATTATATTCACAGCATTGTGCAATCATCACCACTATCTATTTATAAAACCTTTTCATCACCTCAAACAGAAATTCAGTACCCCTTAAGCAAAACTCCCATTCTCCTCTTCCCCCAGAGCTCCTGGTAACCACTAATCTACTTTTGTCTCGATGCATTTGCTTATTTTATATGTTTCATATAGTGGGTTCATATAATATTTGTCCTTTTGTGTCTAACTTAAACCAATATAATGTTTTCAAGGTTCCGCCATGTCATAGCATGTATCAGAATGTCATTTCTTTTTATAGCCAAATACAATTGCACTGTATGTATATACCACATTTTGTTTATCCATTCATCTGTTGATGGACACTTGGGTTGTTTCTACCTTTTGGCCATTGTGAATAATGCTGCAATGAACATTGGTGTGCATGTGCCTGCTTGAGTACTTGCTTTCAAGTCTCTTGAGTACATACCTCGGAGTGGAATTGCTGGGTCATATGATAGTTCTATTAGGCACTCTCTTCTACATTACTCTATTTTAATTCTCTGTACGGCTCTTACCATTGTCTAATATTTTATCGCTCCTGGTGTTTTTCTTGTTTGTTTGACTATCAACTGTCTCTTGCCTCTAGAACATAAAATCCATAAAGACAACAACTTCAGTTGTTTTGTTTACCACTGTATTCCTGGCACCTAGAACACCGCTTGGCACATTGTAGGCACTCAACAAATATTTACTAAATAAATGAATAAACGCAAGTTCCCTACCAGTTCTTGAGGTACATGATATATTTAGCATATTTAATAATTAATTATGTTATTCCATTTAAAAGTTCTGTGGAGCCCAAGAATATTATTTTGAATGTAGACTAATTGGACAGTTTCACTTTTTCTTGTAGCTATTTAGCTGTCTTGCATATTTAGCTGTGAACTCCATGAAGGCAGGAGTCATGCCTTACTCATTTTCAAATGTCCCCAGAGCTCAGGTTTGTGCTGAGCTCCATCATGTTCACTGAAGGATGAATGGATGGTCTTCTTACGGGCTAAGGAAGGAGATGGAGCTGGAGAGTAGGGAGGGCGTGAGTTCAAGGCATCATGATATTGGTCCTCGGGCTCAGCTCTATTTTCTACTTTCTGGACTGGCTGCCTCCAAAGCTCTTTTCATTCCTTCCTCATACGTGGTTAGGACAAGGCAATGTCACCAGTAGCTTTCCCACCTGGTGCAACCTCTAGCTCTAGGGCAATCTGGTTGAGGTAGTACAGTGTGGGGGGTGAGAGGTTAACTCTGGATTCTGTGTTGGTTGTGTGACCTTGGGCAAGTACTCAATCTCCCTGTGTCTTAGCTTCTTTATTGGTCAAAAGGAGAGATTCATCACATGTAGACGCTCACAGGATTGCAATGATGATTAAATGAGAAAATACATGCAAATTTCTTTGTGTGCTGCCTCACCCACCGTAATTGCTCAATAAATGTTGGCCATTTTAATGATCCCTCATAGTTCCGGCCTTGAGCTGGAATCTGGGGTACCAGGGTTCTCTGGCTAGGATTTCTTTTTCTCTCCCTACCCTTTGCAGCCACAGGCTAGTCACCTGGAGACTTTCTCTTCCTTGCTTTTTTGCAACCTAGGTAATGATAGCTCCTCTTCCCTCCAGCACTGCTGTGTGGATTAATTAGTGTTAATTAATGGGCTTTGAAAATGAAAAGCACCTAGGTAAGTGCTGATCATGATTATTAATGGGAGCCACGAGCACGGAGAAGGTGCCGAACAGGGTCCTAAAATTATACAGATTAAAGAACAATGAGAGGAGGTGAGAAAGTGGCTATTAAGCTCTGAGGTTGGGGCCCCAAGTCTGCCAGCCTGCCAAGGCGTTCAAACCAGAACAAAAAACTCCTAGTCATTCTTACGCAAAAACTACTTGGTGAGCCAAGGAGGTGGAATACCTTCAACAAATGTCACAGACTGGAAGGGACTCCTGCAGGCCACTGAGCCAAAGCTGTCTCCTCTGAGGAGGACTGTAGCCAACCCAGCATTTTTGCCCCTTTTAAAAATGAGCCGTGCGCATGTCCTTTGAGTCAGGAAGGGGCTCCCCACCATAACGTGATAATAAAAGTTACCATCTGATTCCTACTCACTATGAAAATTGAGTTACCTAGTTAACACCCCAAACCCCCGCCATCGAGTCGATTTCCACTCACAGCGATCCTGTAGGACAGAGTAGGACTGCCCCATAGGATTTCCAAGGCTGTAATCCTTACGGAAGCAGACTGCCACATCTTTCTCCCTCAGAGCGGCTGGTGAGGTTGAACCACTGACCTTTGGGTTAGCAGCCGAGCGCTTTAATCACTGTGCCACCAGGGCTCCTTAGTAAACACCAAAAAACAAAAACCCATTGCCATCGAGTAGATTCCGACTCATAGTGACCCTATAGGACAGAGTAGAACCGCCCGATAGGGTTTACAAGGAGCGCCTGGTGGATTCAAACTGCCGACCTTTTGGTTAGCAGCCGTAGCTCTTAACGACTATGCCACCAGGGTTTCCTAGTAAACACCAGGCATTGGAAATTTTATATGAATGCATTATCTCCGCTTTTGGAGGGCTCAGATTTATTGAGGCATAATTTACATACAGTAAAATTCACCCTTTTTGGTGTACAGTTCTAAAAGTTTTGACAAACACATACAGTCATGTAACCACCACCACAAGCAGGATCTAGAACAGTTCCAGCATCCTCCCCGCCCCCCCTGCGGCCCCATTCCCTCGTGTCCCTTTGTTGTCAACTCCTCTCCCCAACCCCAGCTCCTGGCAACCACTGATCTGTTTTCTGTTCCTGGAGTTTTGCCTTTTCCAGAATGTCACATCAGTGAAATCATGCAGTAGGCTGCCTTTCAAGTCTGGCTCCTTCACCTAGCATAACGCACTTGAGCAAAATGCATTGAGATGAATGCATGGAAAATCCATGCACTGAGAATTTTATGTGTATGGACTGACTCTTTCAATCCTCAAAACAACACTGACTTAGGTATTATTATTATCACCTTTTTATAGATGAGGAAATTGAGGTGTAGCAATGTTAATGAACTTGATTAAGGTCACACAGCTAGTAAATTGTGGAGCCAGGATTTAAACTAACTCAGAATTTCTGACTTCTAAGCCCATGGATTTAATCACGCGACTCCATGGGCATAGCAGGACCCGGGCTTTCTAGAAGCCATCATTAGCAAAGTTAGTTGATTGCTTGCATTGGCTCTACCCTCATTTCAAGAAGCCCTTTTTGTCCCCTGAACTCCGTCCGATCTCCTCAAAATTCACTTCCTCTTCTACTCGATTTACAGACCTATGTCTGACTCCTAAGTTACAACTTCCTATAGAAACACCAGTTTTCATAGGAGGCAGGAACTCCCAGGATCATGCGAAGTGGGTCTCTGAATCAAGAGGAAGTGTATTCTGACGAGACAGGAATGGGTTCAGGGGACAAGAAGTGCATCTGGACTTGCAGAAATGAAAGGTTAGATTTCATGGATTGTGAGAATCCCAGCCTGCTTTCTTTTAGACTCAGTGTCTAACTTCATTTCAGCTGCCGCTTTGTTGCTTTTGGGCATCCATGTACAAGTCCAGTGGGATTTGGGGGTGCAGTGTGGTTTGAAACCACAAAACCATTTCCATTCCTTTGTAGAAATGCTGAGCTGGGGCTGTGGGAGGCAGCGTTGGATACGGACTCAGCAATTAGTACACCAACAAAGGCATTTTCCTTGTGCCCGGTCCCTGATGACCTCGGCTGGTAGAGAGAGGGATGAACCGGGTTCCTACAGCCCACGTGACCCTCTTCTTCCCCCCACTATATCAGTAATTATTAAGATGTGCATGAAAGTGCATTGACCTAGTTGGCGGTTTCATAAATATAAATAAATTAAATGTTTATGCCTAAGGATGCTTGGGCAGGAGGGGAGGAGGGGAGGCGGTTGCTCATGCTTGGAAGGAGAGTGAGTGGGATCCTCAGGCCTGCCAAGAGACAACCAGAGAGCACTAGACCGCATGGGCAAGGGAGGAACTCCCAGGGCCCGGCCATGAAACCAGGGACGCTCCATCTCTGGGGCTGGCTGAGCTTGAGCTTTCCCATTGTGGTACCCTGGCCAATGGGTTGTGTCTGTGCTGGGACACTGATCTCCTTAGCCCTCAGGGCTGCTGGACGGGGCCTGGAGGGACTAGTGATCTCTGGCTGCAGCAGTTAGTCAGTTTACCCCAGTAGGCTGGAAAAACATATTTTCTCTTTGTGCCTTGAAGTAAACAAGGTTGAAAGCGAAGGTGCCTGGGTATAGGAAACATGGAGCTTTCCAATACTGATTTCCAAGTGGGAAAGCGGATTAAAAAAAAAAAAAAAAAAAAGTGCACAACCCTTCACCCTCTTCAAAATGCTGTCATATGACCTCATTTCATTCTCAAAAACGTTGCACAGGAGGCAGGCACATTGTTTGAACATTATCGTTTCTATTTCACAGATGACGACATGGAGGCCCAGAAAGATGAAGTGAGTTACTCAAGGTCATCTACTGACCAGGTGGTTTTCTAATTCAAAAAACCACACTCTTCCCCTGACCACACAGCTCGTGGGGCCTGGCAGCCTTGGGATCCTCACCCCTCACCTCTTCTTCTTTACCTATTTCTGGTGAGTCTTGCATCACTACACCTCTTACGTCTGAGTCTCCTTGTCTCTGGTCTTTTCCTCTTCCAATTCGTCCCGCACGCCCCTCTGCCAGGCAAACCTCGAACACGGCTTCTACCTCCTCACTCTTCTGCTCGAGATCCTTCCACGGTCCCCTTTATAAAGGGATCATATCCAAAATCTAAGCCTCACAGTTCAGCCACCACAGTCTGACCTCATCCAAACTTCCTGGCCTCATGCGGCCCCATGTGGACCCTCTGCCCATTCCACTCTGAATGCTTCCATCCTTCAAGCTCCGCTGTGTCCCCACCTCTTCAGGATGACTTGTCTGATCATCCCAGCCCACGCTGCTCCTCCCCTTCTTCAACCTCTGTCACAAGTGCCACCACAGCCTCGCCTTGCATTGCTGGTTACCCTTTCTTTCCATGTATGCATCTACCCCCCGTTAGACCTTGAGCTCTTTGGCTGGGTGTCTGACAACACAAGACCAGATTAGGACTCGGGAGAGCCTGCTTGATCCTCCCTTGTGCTGTGACCTGGATGGTGGTCCTGCCCTCTGTGCTTCCTTATTCATAAAATGGGAGGGGGGTTGAACCCAGAGATTTTGAAAGTCTTTTGCAACTCGCATGTTGATGAAGGACCTGAGATGAAGGACCTCATTCAGACAGTGGTGTCTTTAGGGCTCATCATTGCTCTTCTCCAGGAATTTGCATTTTAACAGGTGCAACGCTTTCAGCCCAAGTAAAGAAGCTCTGACATTTTGGGATGCGGAGAGGTTCCTAGCGCCCCTGAACATACCTGAAGGGGCCCGTCTCTTCTTGGCTGAAGGCCAGGTCTGCTCTGTGGAGATTTTCCTACTTTCCACCTCCTTGCTCCCCCACCTCCCCATGCAACATTAAGGGATCCTCAGGGAACTAAGAAAATAGAAATAGATATAAAGTCTTTTCCGTTTCTGTCTTCTTGCATTCAGATGACTGACTCATGCTTGCCTCATCTCCTGTGTCTCTAACTTTGGGCTGTAACCCTGAGGTGCAGGGACAACATCTTTGTTCTAGCTCCATTTTTGCACTCTATAACTCTGATGCTGGGTTTCTGAGCCTGATCCACCACCACCAGGTTAGAGTTCTACCAGCTTCTAGGACCGTTCTACCAGAGATGAGGATGGTTAGGAGGAAGAACCAATCCAAAAGCAAGGGATTTGTCCGAGCTTGGGCAGTGCCAAGGAATTGCATGGGATCAGGTTGGCCCCAATCTGAAAAGCCACACCCATGGATGCCTGGTGGAATAAAGGAGACTTGCTTAGGGCCACACAAGACTGCTGCTGTCCTGACCTTTCCCAGCAAAGGTCTCTGGCCTGGGTTGCTTCTGACAGCTCTGCTATTTTGTTTGTTCTGTGTTCTGAGTCAGAAAAAATAGGACATTTTCATCATCTCCAAGAGTGCAGACACTTCAGTTGGTTTTGAATAGCTTCAGTGCTGCTCATTAAATTTGCACAGAGAACCACAACATAGTGACAGAGAGCCTAGCACTGGACATGTTCCTCAGTCTCCTCATCTGTAAAATGGCTTAACAGTAGTCCCTAGATCACAGAACTGTTTTATATCAATGAGATAATACAAGTGAAGCGCTTAACAGTGCTTGGCACATGGCTAGTGTTCCATAAATATTAGCTCTTATTATTATAATATGACTTGGAGCAATAGCAAATACTACTAGTTAGTAATGGATGGCCTGAGTATTTGCTAATTTTGATGATCTCTGTCCAGATTATTCTTACAAATATTCTATCCCAGGATCATCCAGGGCTTTCTGTCTTCATAGTCTCCTTTCACGTGCTCACCTCATTTTGATGCTCAGCAAATGGAATTAGGAATTCTTATTTTCTATCCCTAAAAGTGCATTTCAGATCAATTGGCAGTGATTTGGGGGCATATATGCTGTTTTAAATGAGAGGCTTCATAGTTTCTACACATATGTCTGTAAGTGTAAGTGTGTGTACAAAAGAACTGGTATTGAAGTGGTGTCATCAGGACGCTGGTTACACAATTTAATTTTAACAGAGGCCCCTCTGTGGGTTCTCACTAAGCTGTAACATGGGGGAGGAGGAAGCAGGACAAGCCTGGTAGAGAAATGGCACTTTTATCAGGGAGCTCAGAGAGGGTGAGCCTCTGGGGTGGGGGATCCCACTCATCCCTGGAGGCTCAGCTGAAATGTCACTTCATCTGTGAAAGCTTCTTGGCCAATTTCCTGTCATAGCTAATCACACCTTTCTACGCTCTCATAGCATTTTTGTCTATACCACTGGCCTTGCACTGACTGTCCCCACAAGTGCCCTGAGGGCAGGATTGTCTCTGATTCATCTGTGTATGCCTGTGCCTGGGAGGCTCTCAACAAATGCTGGCTGATACAGGCACGGATGCCCTTGATGTGACTGACCAATTCTAGAACCCTGGAATGCCGGGAGGAAGGACTTAAGGGCCACCTGGACCAATCCCCTCATTTTATAGATCCAGGAAACTGAGGCCAGGGAGGGGAAGTGACATTCCCAAGACTACACAATTGGTGGCAGAGCTGAGACTAGAATGTAGGTCTCTTGGCCCTGGGCCCAGGGTTCTGTTCTGTATACCTCACGTTCAGAGCTGCCTGCGTTCCATCTGAACCCACTCCTCCACCTGTCAGCGTTAGAGTAGGGTTTGCATTTTATGGTAGGATAGATGGGAGCTGGGGGTCCCACCTCCAAGGACACAGCTGATCCTTCAGAGCTTTCTACTGGGACTCCCACAAGGTGGCCATCTTGGTAAGGAAGGCTCCCTGCCCCTCTGAAACTTCCCAGTGGATAGACAGACTCTTCTCCTTAACTACCCACTCCTAGGTTTAGGACAGCCTGCCCTTTGACCCCTAGGAGCTATTATAGTTTCCTGCGAGGTGGGGCCATGCCTTGAGTTAACAGGGCATCCTGTCCCTCCTCATATTCCCAAGTCAGGCCTAGCAAGCACACCTTTTTTCCAATGTTCTCTTCCCAGAACAGCATCCCTGGTCACCTGGTTGCCCACCTATGCCCAAAGCGAACATTCTACTGGTCTTCTTGGGCAGACCCAGGCCCCCCATGAGACACAAAAGTCCAAATCTGTGGGTTTTCGGGGAGATCAGGGAGTTTGTACGAGAGTTGGGTTTGACCCGGCTCTCTCCAGTTCCCTATTTTCCTGCCTAGAGCACATACTGTTGTGTCAATGGTGTTGGGGAGGGGTTGACGTCACAAGGCACCCTAAACCCTCCCCAGTGTTCTTTCCCCACAGCTCCTCCTGCTTCTCTCCTCTGCTCAGGTGTTGTGGCAGTGACTGAGTGACTCGCCAGATGACACCTGCTTCGTCTGGCTCCTGTTCTCTGGTTCTCACTTCTCCCACTTGCCTGGGAGATATGCTGGAGGGGTGGGGCCCAAAGTGCTCTGTCAAGAAGGAAGGCCTCATTGAAGCACTCTTTGGGCCTAGGGAGCTTGCCAGGGTTTTCCAGGCATGTGCCAATTACCCCACAGCCTTCTCTTCCCCCCTCTGCCCAGACCATCCCATCTGCCCTGTGAGATATCCCTCTTCCCCATGTGTATGTTTAGCTTTACTGATTACAAAGTAATGCACCACCAGGTGAAGTATCCACTCCCATTTTACAGAGAAACTAACTGAGGTCCAGTGTAATATAGTGGAAAGTGTGTGGTCTTGAGAGTCAGACCAGACTGTGCGTGACCTCGTGACTGTGCTCGTAACCTCAGCCAAGCTCTTTAACCTCTTAGAGCATCAGATGTTTTATTTATTAGAAACAGTGCCTCCCTTACAGGGTTTTGATAACAACTGAAGAGATGCATCGTGCCTGGCCCTTAGCAGGTACTCCAGAAATGGAAACAATTACTATGAATTATGCACTTCGGCAAATGACTGACCTGGGCCTGGAACCTGTCTCCTTCCATGTAGCGCCCAATGGTTTTCTTCTTCCCTCCTTGCCCTTCCCCACTTCCAGCCCCAGTCTAGGTTCTGTTGGTGATGGATGGAGCAGGACCTCCATTTCAAATTCCACACTGAAGTGATGAAATATAGATTGTCCCCTGGTTACAGCTGCTCTTCAAGCCCCAGTGGCCCCCTGCTAGCAGTGGGTGCCCTGCCATACATGGGTCTCCACCACTCCTTCTGAAGTGTGGGCTCCAGCCAGTAATTAGGTTTAGGGGAAGGAACTCATCTGACAGAACCATGGTAGTACCTTAAGGACACCTAACTCCAATGGTAGCAACAGTACCAGAAAATGAGATGATAAAGGAAGCATTTTCCTGGCAAAAAAAGGGAAACCTCAGAGGGTACCAACTCTTACACGTGTGTTATTGGCAGTTCCATCATCCATTGTCAGTTTGTTGTACTGTGGTGGCTTGCATATTGCTATAATGCGGGAAACTGTTATGTAACTGGTATTTCAAATACCAGCAGGGTTACCCATGGTGGACAGGTTTCACTGGAGCTTCCAGGCTAAGATGGACTAGGAAGAAAGGGTTAGTGATTTACTTTGGAAAATTAGCCAGAGAAAACCCTATGGGTCACAGCAGAATATTGTCTAATCTAGTACTGGAAGATGAGTCCCCTAGGTTGGAAGGTACCAAAAATACACATTGGCCACAGCAATGGAGTTGAGCATACCAATGATCATGAAGGCGGTGCAGGACCAGGTAACATTTTGTTCTGTTGTACATGGGGTCACCATGAGTCAGGGCCGGCTTGATGGCAACCAATGACAGCAACAACTAGGATGGTTGTGTGGGGCCCCTGAGGAATCCTGCCTTCTGCATGGGCATTTCTTCCTGGAATTTGGAGAATACTTTATGCTGGGACTCCACCAAGTAGCTGATGCTAGACTTTGAATAATTGGACATTCTAGCTGAAAGGCATCGTAGCAATATATTAGTCAACTCCCTACCCGAGCTAATTTTAGAGAGGAGGGGCAGTGGCTCAGAGAGAGGGAGCAGTCTGACCAAGGCCACACAGCCTGTTGGCCACAGACCTGAGCCTTTGGCCCAGTTCTCTGTACCCTCAGCTTCAGGTTGTTCAATTCCCTTGTGTTCATTGCAGCTGGAGGGCTAGAGTGGGCCCAGCAGGGAGGAGCTAGGGGAGTCAAAGGCATAGGAAAAGGGGCTGCCCCAGGTACAGAGAAATACACTGTGTTCCCATGACGGGTTTCTAAACGCAAGGAAGAGCCTCGAAACCCAGACTTTCCATGGGCTGGGCAATGCAATGATTCCTATGCCCCGGGGATACTGCCTGAGGCCGATTCCTATGGAGGGACCCTTTCTCCTACCACCCAGGTTGACATCTCTGAGTTTTGTAGTGATACGCTGTGCCTGGCATCTTAGTGTTTGGGGATAGAGAACGGGTTTTACTTGCTCCGCACTGTGCCAGGGCCAGGCAGACCTTTTTGGAGCATAATGGTGGCCACAGGGCCAGGTTCTCCAGGATGCTACCCCACAGCATCCACAGTCCCACCTGATACCACCCTCTAGGACAGCCAAATCAGCTCTGCCCTGGACAAGTTCTTGGGCAGGTGGTAACATGCTGAGGGGACCACAGTGAGAAGGTTCTCAGCTGTTGCTGGGGTTGCTCTTAAGGCTGCTACACCTGGGATGCCCCCTAGGTCAGGACTTGTGAATGGTGATTGCCCTCAACCATCTTGATAACTGAAATAGCTAACATGCCAGGCAATAAATAAAGGAGCACAATTCTTCAGCCCTCAGCTGCTAACCAAAAGGTCATTGGTTCGAACTTACCCAGTGATTCTGTTGGAGAAAGACTTGGCAATCTGCTCCCAAAAAGATTATAGCTTAGAAAACCTATGGGAGCAATTCTACTCTGTCACCTGTGGTCGCTATGGGTCAGAATCCACTCAATGGCACCTAACCTAACAAAAAGCATTATCTTATTTACCCACTGCCGTCAAGTCAATTCCAACTCATAGCAACCCTATAGGACTGATAGAACCCCCCCATAGGGTTTCCAAGGCTGTACTGTCACATCTTTCTCCCACAGAGCAGCTGGTGGCTTCAAACTGCTGACCTTTTGGTTAGCAGCTGAGTGTTTTAACTACTGCACCACCAGGGTTCTTTACCTTACTTAATCCTCCCCAAAAACCCATGTTGTGGATACTGTTATTAGCTCTATTTTACAGTTGAAGAAACTGAGGGCAAAAGGTTAGTCACTTGCTCAAGATCAACCAGTTAGAAGGTGGCAGAGTTGGACTCCGGACGCCGCAGTCTGGGCTCCTCCCAACTTCCCCTCATGCTCTCCCTGCCCCCTCCCCGCTGCAGCTCGCCTTGCCCCCCCAGCACCCGCTCTCTTCCTGAGCCCCCCTGTCTCGGGATGTCAGTGCATGCCGTCGTCTTGGTCCAGGCTGCAAGTGTAAGTGACATCTCCCCACCTTCCTCCCGCTTCCTCTAGGGAGTCCAGGACTCAAGACGGAGGAGCTGCCAGTCAGGGCTGAGCCAGGCCCATGTTCTCCATGTCTCCTCCATGCCTGAGCCGCTGGCTCCCATCACTTCAATGTGACTAAAACAGACCCCAGGCCCCAGTGCCGCCCAGATGGTAAACTAAAGGAGCAGGGGACGATTTAGAGCAGTTACTCTTCTGGGAGTGGAAAATGTGATTTAGAAAATAAAAAGCCCCTCCTGGTTTTCAGGATTAGGTAGCTCTCTCTGTCTCCTCTTTGTCCCTGTGCATCACCCTGAAGGATGCTGGGTGAGCCTGGGGGAGGGTCCTCTCCAAGGGCTCCCTCCCCCAGGGGTAGCGAGAGCTGTGTTCTGAGTCTTCCTGTGCCCTTTCAGCCCAGAACAAGAGGATCTGCAGGCATGACATTTTAGGATTTGGTGACACCATCATTCTAAACCTCATGCAACCCACGTCCCACTGTGGGGAAGCAGTACATTGCACTTATTTAACAAACACTCTATGGTACAGCCATGTGCAGAGGGCCATTCTAAGCCTGTTAGTGGTATTCATTCATTTAATCCTGACGATAGCCCTCTGGGTTGCATTCCATTATCACCCCATTTTATGGTTGGGAGGTGGTGGAGGCAGAGGCGGGAGGGGACCCAGGCAGCAGGGTACGTGCTCTGAACACCACAAGGCATGGCCTCCGCGGGCCTTGCCAGGGATCCCCTCGGAGGGCTTAATTTTCAAGCCCTGCAGCCATTCCTTTCCTTCTGGGACCAAAGGGTCTGCTGCCAATGACCAAGTGCTACCTCGAGGATAAGACGGAAGTGACTTCTTGTTTCCCAGCTGGCCTTTGTAGCCCATACAGACTGCAGGGGCAAATTAATCCCGGATAACACGGGCTGCGGCTCCCAAACAAAGCCGTGTTGACAAAGCCCTCCTCCCCCTACTAAGCCCCTGAGCGAGTGCATCGAGGGGCATGAAGCGTTTTGTAGGTTATTATGCAAACACACACGTGCCTGGATGCCAGTGAGGCAGTTGGAGCCTTCACACCCCACAGCCCCAGCCCTGCTAGAGAGAGCTCTGGAGTACGTTGTCATCAAGGGATTGTCAAGGGCCAAACACAGGAGATGCTGCATCCAAACAGTGGGAAGGGGAGGGCGGGCCCAGCCCCCAAGACTGATATCAGCACCAGCACCAGCTGGAGGGGAAGCTGAGGGGCGGCCAGAGGTGGGTGAGGCAGGGAGGGGGTTTCTGTCCCATCCTCACAGCCACCCCTCCCTGCCTTCCTTCCCTTCTCTCCTCCTCCTCCTCCTCCTCCCATCGCTCTCTGCCTTTGACGAGCGAGGGAGCATCAGTCTGATGCTCCCAGCGTCTGAGATCAGGGGACCCTGCTGCCATCTGTAGAGAGGAAAATGAGCCTCATCGACCCAAATAAATAAAATAAACGCACGCAGGGGAAGCGTGGCAGTGGCAAAGAACCAGTCGGGATTTTGGGGGGCTCTTGTGGGGAGAGTTGAGGTCAGGGGTGTCAGGACTCCCCACTGAGGCTTATTCTAAGCCTCAGATGAGACTGGGGAAGGGGATGGTGGTCTCTTCCTCTACCATGATCAAATACGAGCCTGAGAGGGGGCCTGTAATACAGAAAAGCAGATGACAGGCATAGCTGCGTATTAAAATGCAAGCAACCAGAGCGTGCCTCCTGCCGGCTCTGCAATCTGCCTTAGAGAAGACTGCTGGACCAAGTTGGATTAGATGCGCCAGGCGGCCCTTCCTCCTGTCACCCAGCTATTTATTTATTCAAAACAAACACTTTCAAACTCTTTTTATTCTAGGTGAACAAAGCAAACACATTCTGCAGGCAGAGCCCCACCCCCCACCTCCCCCAACTCAATGTGCTTTCATTAATATAAATTGTTTGCAGTAGGCAAATTAATTCTAGAAATGGTTTTTAGACACAGCAAATCGTTCTTGTAAAGCAAAGGCTGCACGAGAGCCCTGTGCATTTTCGTATGCACGGGAGATCTTAGGTAAATACAATCATGCTGATAATGATAATCGATGCATATTATAATGGCCAGGCTTCACAACCTGCAGCGTTTCGAACTGATCAGAAGGGCTGGATCCAGGGTTTGAGCTGCATAGAACTCCTGGAGTGGGCAAATGACATGAGGTATAGAAATCTCTGAAACTGAGGAGTTCTTACATATCTGAAACTTGCCTTTGTGGAAGGTTCTCTGTTTAAAAACACTTTCATGTCCCTTTGAGCTTGATGTCAATGAGGCTCCTCGTGGTAGACAGGGAATACAGGCAGCGCCCCATTTCACAGGTGAAAAAGTGAGGCCCTGAGAGGTTAAGTGATTTGGTCAAGGTTACTCAGCTACTAATTAACAGAACTTGGACTGAAACTCAAATTAACTCGGTTCAAATCTCCTACTTCTTCTACCACAGGGCTCCCAAATGTCAAATATTTGGGTTCCACTGAAGATTTTGTTTTTGGCCTTATCTTAATACCATCGGCATTATTATTTACACAATATTCTTCTGTCAATCCACCTTAAGTCACCAAGCCTCTATGGCTGGCTTCATCTGCAGCAATGGTATCTGTGAAACTATGGGCTTGATGTGCTGGTTCTACTACTATTATTATTATTATTTTTAAGGAAGATTAGAATAAATACATAACTTTTTAAAAAAACGCTTGTCCACGCACTAACCTAGAACGACCTAGTACACCACCAGGC
Organism: Trichechus manatus latirostris; assembly: GCF_000243295.1. NCBI lineage: Eukaryota > Metazoa > Chordata > Mammalia > Sirenia > Trichechidae > Trichechus > Trichechus manatus. The sequence goes on along the minus strand of NW_004444079.1, from coordinate 4,148,422 downwards.
AGGCACGCCGCAAAGAGCTGCAGCCTGATACAGCTAAGCTGTTCTCGTCACTACTAACTACCCTGCCCCAATATCAGCCAGAACTGCTCGTTCCCTCACACAAGCCCTTCCAGAGGCCTGCGGTAAAATCCCCTTCAGGCCTGCCCCTGTTTTGTAGACTAGAGAAGGAGCATGGGCTAGGACAGAATATTACCTGAGCTCTGGCTGGGGTTGGGGTTGGGGGGTGAGGGGTTTAAGAGCTGCTGCAGAAAGGACTGCTGGTCAAGCCCCGCTAGGATAGTGAAGATGAGTGTGTTGAAAGGCAATGGACAGGAGGGGGTCATGGAACGTAAAGACCCCTTAAATGCTGACTGAATGTTGGTTGATGACAAGGAAGCATTGTTAATGTTGTTAGAGGTGATTGTGACAGTGTAGTCCACTGGGAAAACGGAGTATTTCTTTTAGAGATTCCTACTGAGTTATGTAGGAGTGAAGTCACATGAGGCCTGGGATCCAATTTAAAACACTGCAACACAAAGTCAGGGGGAGAGATGAAGCAAGTGTGGCCCAACCTTGGTAACTGGGGACTCTGGGTGATGGGTATATACGGCTCATTATGCTACATAATTTGAAAGGTTTTGTAATAAATATTTTTTAAATTGAAAAAAAAAAAAAAAGACCCTAGCTCAGCGAACATAGGCGAAAACCAGTTGCCATCGAGTCTATTCCAACTCATGGTGACCCCATGGGTGTCAGAGTAGAACTGTGCTCCATGAGGTTTCAGTGGCTGACTTTTCAGAAATAGATAGCCAGGCCTTTCTTCCAAGGTGCTTCTGGGTGGACTGGAACCTCCAACCTTTCAGTTAGCAGCAAACAAGTTAACCGTTTGTACCAGCCAGGGACTCCTAATATAGGAGAAAGGGGGTATTAAAACCTATAAGGAGGTAGTAGGGTGAGGGGGGCTATGTGGGGTCTTTGTGGAGAGGAGGTGGTTCCAGCACTCCCACACCCCAGTAGGCATCCTGGCTCCCCCAAGGTTGCCTTCTGTCTCCTAACCTGGCTGGGTTTCTACTTAGCCACCACATCCCATCCTGAGCGCCTGCCTCTGTAATGAGGAGTGATGTATAATTGATGAAAGCACAATGCGATACAGTCACAGAAACCCTGTCTGCTAGAAGACATCTGTTCAGCACACAGAATCCGCTCAGCTACTGTCACAGTGCATTTACTGGATTGTATCAGAGCTGCGGGAATATGTGAGGGCCAGGCAAGCTGCGATCTGTAATGTTATATGTCTTGGGACGTGGAAAGGCAGGAACCCACACATTTGTTTTAGATATTTATGTGTCCAGGGTGGCACTTCCTGGGCCTTCCTCGCTCTGCCTGCATTCCTTCAGAGTCCTCTTCATAAATTATTCCTGTTCTCTGATGGGCTTTTAACGGACTCAGGTGTGGGTGTCTAACCTCACTCCTGCCACAGACCCTGGGGGAGCCCCCTGCCCCGCACATTTTGGAAAGATGGGGGGTGCTTCCCAGGGAGGCGGCTCCGAGGGATTTCTTTTTTCTCTAGGACTCTGCCTCCTTGTGCATCCAGACCCTCACCTGAGTCCACCTCCCCACTGCAGGTTCCCACTCAAAGACTACAGGTGGTCAGGTCTTTGTCCTTGGTTCCAAGTGGGTTTCCTGCAGGTTCAGGACAAAGGAGAGGCAGGGCTGGGTAAAGAGGGCCATCTTTAAAGGACCTGGAGGAGAGGCCCAGCCTGGGGGTCTGGTCACAGGCACCTGACTGAGTGGGTCTTCTCCCTGGAGAAGCAGGTAGAGGGTCCTGGGGCTAGGGTTTCTGACTGGGAAAGGCATGGGCTCTTGGATGCCTGCCATCATGAGACAGGGTTCTCTGCAGCTCTGGGTTCCTGGTTTTGCTATCTCACTCCTCTCTGCAAAGTCCTAGCCTGTTGTCCCTGCACTTCCTAACTTACGAGGCACTTTCTCCTGGAAGTCTTCTCAGCTAAGCCTAACTGCCTGGAGGGAGCCATGGCAACGTGTCCCTTCAGCACTCGCACCCAGCGATTGCACTGTCTGAAGGTGCCCTTGGTGTAAGCATTGTTCTGAATGTCTGTGTATGTTTGTGTGTGTGTGTGAGTGTGAGTACAGGACCTTCCGTTTCCCTGGAAGCTCCCTGAGGGCTGGATCTGTCTTTTCCTTCTTTGAGCTCTCCCATGGGGTATTGCTAACTACCAGCTGCCGTCGAGTTGACTCTGACTCATGGAGACATGTGCATCAGAGTAGAACTGTGCTCCATAGGGTTTTCAATGGCTGATTTTTTTTGAAAATAGACCACCAGGCCTTTCTTCTGAGGTGCCTCTGGGTGAAATTAAACCTCTAACCTTTTGGTTAGCAGCAGAATGCATTAACCATTTGTACCACCCAGGGACTCCAACAGGGTTAGTCATTGTATTAATAGCATTCTCTACATGCCAAGTAATGTTCTACATGCTTTAGACCTATTTACTATAATCCCTACAATAACCCTGGAGTCCCTGGCTGGTGCAAACAGTTAACACGATTTCTGCTTACCAAGAGGCTGAAGAATAGAGTCTACCCGGAGGAGCCTGGGAAGAAAGGCCTGGTGATCTTCTTCCAAAAAATCAGCCACTGGAAACTCTGTTAGAATAGGTATCTCCTGCGGAAGGATGTTCTGTGGTCAGCAAACTCCAGCCTCAGGGTGGAGGCAAACGGATACTTTCTGTCCTTTAACTCACTGTCTGCTTTCTACCCCCTCCAGTCCCTCCCTCCATCTTCCCCCAAAAGGCAGGGTCCCTGAGGCAGCAGCCGAGTTGCCTCTCCTTGGGCCTCTCTGGGGACTGAGGGCCTGGGTCAGTCAGGTGGCACCTCAGGGCTGCCGTTCAGCCTCCCGAATGAGATCCTGACAAATGAAATACGAGCATGGAAGCTGGCCTGTGCTACCTGCAGGGGTGAGGAGCAGGCTGGGAGGGAAGCTGACAGGCTGACGGCCACCAGGGCTCAGTTAAGGCTTCTTACAAGCCCCAGTCCCAGAGGCTGGGCCAGCACTACCATCTGATACCACAAACAAACGGCGAAGCAAAGGGGCTGAGGCTTCTATTTCTGCCCTTCACAGGGACGAGGGGTTCCCATTTTCCTGGAACCACTGTGTTGAACCAGCTACATTTCTAAGTGCCCCTTTTAAAAGGAAACCAGGTCTCTCCTGGCATGGTTATCTAGAGAAGTAAGACACCAGCCTTTCTCAGTCCTTCCAAAGGAGAGAATGAGGAACAAGGGCCCTAAAGGGAAACCTCAAGGAACTCTGGAATGAGGTGCACAGATGTTGGGCCCCTGTTTGTGGCTCCATTTCAGAGACAGCCAACCCTAGAGTAAATCACCCACTTATCCTCAGTGGGGGCAGCGTTGGTGTTTGGGGCAGGCAGATTCCTTTGTGGGCCCCAATTTTCTAACACCCACGAGGGGGCATACTGCCACAGGTGGAGAAGCTCTTCAGACTTGCCAGCCACATGCTTGTAGCAATGCACGCACATCTGCTGGAGTCTCTTGTCCTGGGTCCAGGAACAGTCATGTCTTCCATCTGGGTGTCAGCTTCTTCTGCAAGATAGGGGGCTGGGCTCCGGCTCTGACCTTCTGCACTCTAGGTGTCCCTGGTGGTCTGGGTTAGACGACCTCTCTCTAATATCCTGCAGATCCGCAGCAGCCCTTTCCCTGACTCCAGGTACTTGGTTCTCTCCCTGGCTGGATTCCCCACACCCCTCACTGGTTTGTGGCATCCTCAGTCCTCTTCCAAGAGGTCTTGTCTTTAGTCCTACATGGTTGGACGAGGCACTGGTGGTTCAGTGGTAGGATTCTCACCTTCCATGTGGGAGATCCAGATTTGATCCCTGGCCAGTGCACCTCATATGCAGCCACCACCCATCTGTCAGTGGAGACTTGCACGTTACTATGATGTTGAACAAGTTTCAGTGAAGCTTCCAGCCTAAGACAAACCAGGAAGAAAGGCCTGGATATCTACTTCCAAAAATCAGCCAATGAAGACACTATAGATCACTATGGTCCTATACGCAACCAATCGTGGGGATGGCCCAGGACAGGGCCGCGTTTTGTTCCACTGTGCATGCGGTCATCCTAAACTGGGGGCTGACTTGATGTCAGCTAACAACAACAACAATAAAAAAACAACGTAGCTGGAGCCTAAGGAAGGAAGGGGAATAGGGAAGGGTGAAGGGTGTGTCCCTTTCCCCTGGGATAGATCCTATTATTCCCTTCCTCTGTCATCCTCTGCCCTTCGACAGTCTCTATGACGGGATTTTAATTCCTCATTGTTACCTTTGTCAAGATGGGACTCTTCTATAGTTCACCCTTGCCTTTCTCTTCAGCTGTTCTGTTTTGCATTTCTATGGTGGGTTTCCTCCTGCCTGATATAATGATTACTCTGTCTTTCTCTTTCACTCACAAAACCACACACACACACACATACACACACATCCTTTGATATTTCCTTAAGACACTTCTCTGAAGAGATGAGGGTGAGAGAAGGCTATAGGGGAGCTTTAATGAGGAAGGCTTTCTTCATAGTTGTGAGGGAGGGCTGGGGAGTTAGTCATTAGAACGAGGATCAAGGAAGTCAGTGGAACCATTGTCTGAAGGGCTTTTAAAAACATCAACATTTCTTTTGAGTATAATATAATTCATATTCATTGCAATAAATCTGGAAAATTTAGGAGAGCATAAATAAGAAGATAAAATTACCTGTAACCCCACCAACAAGAGATAGAAACTTAATATTTTGGTGTATTTCCTTCCAGTCTTTTTTTTTGGGGGGCGGTGGAGATCAGGCTGCATGTATAGTTTTACATGCTGGAGGTTTTTTTTTTTCTGCTTTATATTATAACAAGAGCATTTATTCTGTACCATTAAATCATCTTCAAAACCACGCTTTTAAGGACTACAAAATGTCCTCTCCATGGTTAGGCTGCGATGAGTTCGCAAGTGTCCCAGGTCCCTAAGATTCTAGGTTTGGATCTGCCTAGTAATTCCACAAAAACCTTTTGAGGCAGCGGATCAACCCCTCTGTGTGAAAATGCATTTCATGACCTTACTTACTTCACAGTCAGGAAGAGCTTGTCAATGTCAGTCCTCAGCCCTGTCTTACCCTCGTGTGGGTCACCCTGAGATGGATTTTTTGTCATCCATATGCATGGTAACAAAAGCAATTTTTCAAGCTCTAATTCTAAGACAACCAACATACGACCAACTTTCCTCAACAGACCTCCCGAAGTGGAAGGATAGAAGGAGACAGGTATGGAAATATGCAGATAAAAATGGCTAAGGAACAAAATGCCATGTCTTAAGCTCCAAGAGAAATCGTACGGGAGCAGGAAACTTATTAATAAATTCTTTTTTTGTTCTGCATTGTCCATGATAAATGGCCACACTCAGCACCAATAACTGCAAACATCCCTGGGAAAGAGATATACACATAAGCCCATCACTCCTGCTGAAAGCAGTGGATTGAATTCAATTTCGGGTTGAAGGCAAATTTCATAGCCCTAAACAAAATTATGTTAGAGAGCTGCCACCACCACACATGTAATAAAAGTAAGACGATCGCAGCTAAAGTAGGGGAATGTTTCCCCAGAATTCTAAAAGAGCTCAAGGTGCTGAATGGTGATGAATTGCTACCCTTAAGTCCAGATCTTTTGTAATTACAAGGCTATTAGTGGAACTCCTACTGGGAAACACGATCTCCCTGGAACTTTAGAGTATCTTCAGATCAGTCAGAACGTGCCATCCTTCTCAGAAAAAAATCCCAGCAGGGCATGCCAAAGGCATAGAGAAGTCTGTAGCAGGTTAGGGAAGAGAGATAGCATTGCAGACAGCCCATGTTTAATTGCAATAATATATTTCTATTCTATTCTAAGATGGAGTCCCTGGGTGGTGCAAATGGTTAGCACACTTGGCTGCTAACCAAAAGGTTGGTGGTTCAAGTCCCTTCAGAGGCACGTCAGAAGAAAGGCCTGGTGATCTACCTCCAAAAAATCAGCCATTGAAAACCCTATGGAGCTAAGTTCTACTCTGACACACATGGGGTCGCCATGAGTTGGAATTGATTTGATGCCAACTGGTTTATTCTAAGATGAAATTCAACAAGAGAGGATATTTTGGAAACAGAGGCAAGACAAATAACTTGTCTGTCCCTCAGTTACTACCAGGGAACCTGCATTACTATGCACACAGAAAGCAGTGGAACCATGCATTCTGGAAGACTAATGATGAGGCATGGGTGGTGGGACACAGGGGACACAGGGAGAAAATAGTGAAAGGGAGCAACACGGGTATTCTGTTCAAAGAGCTAGTTCCTAGGAACCAATAACAGCTGAAGCTGATGCATGTGTATTTAATGCAGAAAAAGGAAACTCCCAGGAAAGCTCATTGTTTTGAATGCAGAGGCAAAACTGGACACCCAATCTGTTACTATAAAAAGTTCAGAGTGAAAAAAAAGAAGAGGAAAGAGGAGGAAGCCCAGTAGTTAGTTTTGGGATCAACTGGTTTGGCGCTTACAAGGTTTCCACGTCCGTGGATTTGTCACTGCCGTGGGCTTTTTTTCCCTTAGCACAGAACGGTTACTGTGATGAGCGGTCACATAAAGCACAACATAAATTTTTATTATTATTGGATGGTGCTGCGGCTGGAACAGCACTGTTCTGCATGGAGGTTTTCAGACATATTATAATTACATTCTGTAGGTTTGCAAATAATGACATAACCCAGTCACCTTACTGTGGGTATGATTTATATCACAAAATGTTAGTATATGGAAATTAGTTTCCACACAACAGCGGACTAGAGGGGAGCATTCCAGAGCCACTTTAATCACCAAGACAGGAGCCGGTGGCATTTCAAGACCTGGGACAGTGCCAGAATGGCCTCAGTCACCTTACTTACCAAAAAGACCTCTGCAAGAAGCATGCGTTACAGGGCAATGAGCAGTTAAGACCCAACCTGAGTTCCAGGCCAAGGCCCTTGACAGCCCGGGTCAAGGTGCTGCCATGGATTACTTTTGATTTTTCGTTTGGGTGCTGTCTTTTCCTGCCCTCTTTTTACACTTTTGATGCTCCTTCTCTAACTTGGAAAGAAAATTGCCAACTCTAGGATCATCCATAAATTCACTTTCTTTCTTGCATCTTTGGGAATACTTCTATTATTATTATTATTTTTTTTAAAGAAATTCAACAAAGACATAATGAGCACGTAGTCTGTGATTAGCCCTATCCCTAAACTCAGGTCAGGACTTCTAGGGGGTGTGAAAAAATAAGCAGGAAAGAAATGAAACATTTACTGGTCATTTAATTATTTAACATTTTCCCCCAAGAGGATGCATGGTCACAGCTTATGAAAGTAAGCAGAACATGACATTTTCAAACAGTCTCTCCAACTCTTCTTCCACCCTTCTCTCCCGCTGTGCTAGCTGAAGAGACCTCCCCGTTCTGGTCATTTCCTGGGATTTTCCAAGGGAAATCTCTTTGATATCATGCGTTTTTACAAGGTAAAGACAACAATGAGAATAGTTTGCATAGAACCTTAAAGCTTTCCCATGTTCTATGAAGGAGAACATATTACCCCATTTAACTGAAGATTAAGAATTAGTTCAGTGACTTACCCAAAGCTGAAGAGCAGAGCGAGGATTAGATCTCAGATTTTCTAACTCCCAGTCCAGGGCACACCCTTCTGTACTGTGAGCATCTAGGGTGATTTAGGAGCGGCAGCTCTCCAGGGTGCAGCTTTGGAAACTGGGCTGAAGCAGGACTGGGCTCCATTATGCTGTTTCCCCTTACTGTGGGAATCCTTGGAGCCCTGGAGGTGCAGTTGTGAAAGTGCCTGGCTGCTAACCGAAAGGTTGGCGGCTCGAACCTACCAGCCGCACCGAGGCAGAAAGACCTAGCAGTCTGCTTCCATAAAGATTTCAGGCTTGGAAACCCTACGGGGGCAGTTCTACTCTGCCTTGTGGGGTTGCTATAAGTCAGAATTGACTCAATGGCAATAGGTTTGGTTTTTTCTTTGGGAGTTCTTGACTTTATGAAGACATTCTGGATTTCTCATCTCTGTCTACATTCAGTCCCATTTAAACTAATCTCATGTTTTATTTCCCCAACATAAACTCTTATGATTGAATTGTGTCTCCCAAAAATACAAGTTGAAGTCCTAACCTCTGGTACGTATGAATGTGACCTTGTTTGGAAATAGGGTCTTTGAAGATGTTATCAGTTAGGTTAACATGAGGTCATATTGGGATAGGGTGGGTCCTAATCCCATCTGAGTGGTGTTCCTGATGAAAGAGAAGAAGAGACACAGAGGGACAGAGGAAGGACGGCTGTGTGAAGACGCCTCTACAAGCCAACAAACGACCATGGCCACCAGAAGCTGGAGAGACAAGAAAGGTTCTTTTAGAGACTTTGGAGGGAGCATGGCCTGGCTGACACATTCATTTGGACCTCTAGCCTCCAGAACTGTGAGACAATAAATTTCTGTTCTTATAAACCACCCAGTTTGTGGTAGTTTGTTACAACAGCCCTTGGATGCTAATACAAACTCTAAACCTTTCTTCACTCTTGTCTATATCATTTCAGCATTTGGGTGAATGGGGGAAAGGTGTTGAAGGAGGGGCAAAGGGGAGCAGGGGCACATCATGTGGAGAGGAGGAACAGTGCCAACCTTCATCACAACATCCTGAGGACGCAGTTAGGCAGAACCCAAGGTAAGTTTGTCATTGTCTCAGAATTGGGGCTGAAGTGTTTTACTTTAAAGTGATTAAGAGCTCTTGAGAGTTTTGAGAATGCCTCCTGACTCTTCCATTTTGGAGCAGGATTTTTGGTGTTGTCTTTTTTGACACTGGTGCCCAAAGTTTTGAAAGGATAAATGCATTAAGGATTTAAACACTTGGAGAGCAATCACTCAGTGACATTTAATAACACTAATGCGGCTGAATTACAGAATTATCACAGTAATACTGATCTCAACACCAGTTCCCTTTTGGTGATTAGAGAATTCTTGATGAAATTAACATGAAACATTCTGCTGCCGCTTGGGGTAAATTTCTGGGTGGTTGCTGCAAAATCAGAAACCTTTCCCTAGAACCTCACAGGTGAATCTTGCCCCTTCCAGAATTTTCCTCTTTCTTGCCCCATTTCCTAGGCTGACTCTACGGAGGTGACTTTGGATCTAGCCCCATGTTTCCTCTTCTTTAGGCATCCTCTGGCCACTGAATGTCCATGTTTAGTTCTGGTCCATATTCTTTCTTGTTCCCTGAAGTATTTGTGTCTTGGAGGGTATTTCCAATTAAAAAAAAAGATCACTTGCTCCTTATTACCTAGACTCATAGAACGATAGAATGGACCCTTAGAAACTGTCTTAGTCATCTAGTGCTGCCATAACAGAAATACCACAAGTGGATGGTTTTAACGAAGAGAAATTTATTTCCTCAAAGTCAAAGTAGGCTAAAAGTCCAAATTCAGGGTGTCAGCTCCAGGGGAAGGCTTCTTCTCTCTGTCAGCCTTCTTCTCTTCGGTATTCCCCTGGACTAGGAGCTTCTCGGCGCAGGGACCCTGGTCCAAAGGACGCACTCTGCTCCCGGCACAGCTTTCTTGATGGTGTGAGGTCCCCCTGTCTCTCTGCTCACTTCTGTCTTTTATATCTCAAGAGATTGCCTCAGGACACAATCCAGTCTTGTAGACCAGGTCCTGACTAACATCATAGCGGCAGGTTTACTACATACAGGAAAATCACACAGTACCAGGAATCATGGCCTCACCAAACTGATACATACATTTTTTGGGGGACATAATTCAAACCATGACAGAAACCTTCTAGCGTTGAGTAGAATTTTCTTTGAAGTATGGATGCCTTTCTTCAAATGAACACATACGATCCCCAAGGAATAAAATAAATGAAAAAGGGGACACTCTGGGAAAAGCCCCTGGGAGGGTTCAGAGTTCTCTCTGTCCAGCAGTACCTCCCCCTTACACCCTCCCACATTGCGTCGACCTGTTCACTGAGTTCTTCTCCAACCTTGTCCTCCTCATGCAAGACATCTGCCACCATCCTGTGCTTTCTTTGTCAAAGGGATTCCACCCCAGGATTCAACACAGTAAGGACTGCAGGACCTGGCTCTGGTTGGGTCAGAGGATTTCTACACTACACTGAGATGCACACTTATCAGACAGACAGAAGGGTGCACTCACAAACAGATCCTGATGCCCCGTTTAGTATCTAGGACTCATGGCTGCTGCTCTGACTCCAGCAGAGCACTGGGTAAGTGGTTCATTACCGCAGGGAGGTGGAATAGCTGAGTGCAAGTCTAGGGAATTGTAGATTCTTCTGTATTTGAATCTTGGCTCTGCCAAGGAGTCTAATCTGGAGCAAAACACTTAACCTTTCCTGCCTCATTTTTCTTTTTTGTAAATGTGGGGGATAATAATAATAGAATGTACATTACAGAGGAAGGAGCCCTGGTGGTGCAGTGGTTAAGTGCTCGGCTGCTAACCAAAAGGTTGGCAGTTTGGACCCACCAGCTGCTCCGAGGGAGAAAGATGTGACAGTCTGCTTCAGTAAAGATTACAGCCTTGGAAACCCTATGGAGACAGTTCTACTCTGTTCCATGCGGTTGCTATGAGTTGGGATCCACTCAGTGGCAACAGGTACATCATAGAGTTATGGTGAGAAGTGAATGAGTGAATACATGTCATGTAAAAGCATTGGAATGCCTGAAAAGCTTGAAATACTGAAATAATGCCCAAAAGGAAGGAAGCATCCACTAAATGTTGGCATCTTTACTACCAACCCTGTCCCCTCTTCTTTGCCTAGTCTCTGTGCCCAGCTCTACCACTGCCCTCTGGTGGGAGTTCCTGAAGGGTGGGCTGGGGCAGGGCTCCAGGCAACCCAGAGGGAGGGCACTTTCTACCTTGTTCTCTGCCCCACCCCCAACCCCCCATCACAGGGAGGCTGGTGCTGGCTAAGCAAGAACATCTTACAGGCACGTGACAGCCTCTCACGGCTGAGCTGTGATGCGTAAGGGGATTTACAGTTGTAGAGCCACATCTCACTCATGACCACGTCAGGGGAGTGAGTCCCCACTCTGCTCACAGCTGTGCACTAGAAGCCTGGTGGCTGTGGGGAAATGCCAGCTTCCTTTCCCTAGGGCTCCAGGTCCCATTGGCCATTTCAAGTCCACCCCTCCCCACACCACAGGATCCCCTTTGCTCCCTGCTGCATTTTCTCCCAACCAGAGGAGGGAGGAGGAGGAGGCCTGAGCCACCACATCAGGAGGTGACAATTAAGCCCATTCAGAGATGAGTCATTTGCATGCAACTCCTCACCAGGCAGAGAACACTCAACCTGTCATTATCTCCTGGCATGGCTGGTAGCTGTGCCACGTGGCTGTGGAGATGGCGGCTTCCTTTCCCTGGTGCTGCCAGGCAGGGAGATATGCAAAGGTAGTTGAGGAGGGCCTGGAACCTTCCCTCCTGCCCTCACTGGCCTCTAGAGGAGGTCAAGAGTCTGGAGCTGGAGCGGAAGGTGGGGTGGGGGTGGGTAGGTGAAGCAATAGGACCCCAGGGACCCACTGCGCTTGAGCAGTGGGGAGGGTCTCTAGAGGCCCCTGCAGTAGGATGGGAGGGGGGGAAAGCATCATCTGAGGGTAGTTCCCACCTCCTCAGCTGGGATTTATTGAATGAGATTATCCCTTGAAAAGTATTAAAAGCCACCATTTTGCTGTACACCCACAGAGCAGGCTCCGTAGCAGCTGTTCCTTCAAAGGCACCCCAGCTGTTCCCTGCCCCCACTCTGCACCCACTTCTTCTCCTCTCCGTCCCCCCCCACCCCCGCCACCTCAAGCTCCAAATAAACCACAGTGAGAACCAAATGCTAGGACAGCTTGCTGAGCTGGTCCAGCATTTCTGTTCTCAGAAACAGGAGAGGGACAAAGACAAAGACCCAGAGGCAAAGGAGCTCATGCTGATTCCTCAGCCCTGGGTCAAACACCCTCCACAGGCCTAGCGTGAAGCCATGGCTCAAAGGCCTTCTCCCCAGGACTGGCCACGGGGTAGGGGACAGAAACTCCAGCCAAGAGAGGGCCCAGCTGAGACACCCAAGATCAAGACTAGTCTACATTTAGTTAGGGTAACTAGTGACCAGTTGCTGTTGAGTTGACCCCAACTCATGGTGACCCCCTGTGTGTCAGAGTTGAACTGTGCTCCATAGGATTTTCAATGGTTGCTTTTTCGGAAGTAGATCACCATGCTTTTCTTCCGAGGCACCGCTGGTGGACTTGAATCTCCAACCTTTTGGTTAGTAGCCGAGTGCATTAATTGTTTTGCGTCACCCAGGAAGTCCTTGGCTAGAGTAGGTGGTACTATTACGAAAGATCCAGAATAATGGAACCATCCAAAATACTATTAGTATCCACTAAGATCTGAAATTCCACTATCCATGTTTTATTTCTTTCACTTAAACCTCTGATCCTATTTTAAATGCAAATATCCTTGCGAGAAGCAACACTATATAATGTGTTCAGTTGTTAACTCCTTAATAAAAATATATTTTTCTACCTTTTTTCTGAGAATAAGCATTGAGTATAAAGGAAGTAGGAGAGAGAATGAGACATGTGATATGATGCCCTTGAAGGGAGTGGGAGCAGGTTTCACCAGCAGAGCAAGGAATCTGGGTCTGGACACCTGACTTTCCTCATAATTTTTCCCAGAGCCAGTTCGGAGTCCTTGGTTCCTGGGATGGAGAGATTTGGGCAAAGTGGGACCCAAGCCAAGCAAGCTGAGTGGTATCTATTGTAAGTTTACGTCTCCTGGGACAGCAAGGCCCTGTGCTCAATCCCTGAATGGGAGTCTGGAAAATTATCTTTTAGTCTAACTACATGCTCAATCCCTGAATGGGAGTCAGGAGAATTATCTTTTAGTCTAACTACAACCCCTGTTACTGTGATAAGGCCACATACCCACATAGCCCAGGCTTGTTTCTCTTTTAAATGAAAGTTGTTAGCTGCCATCAGGTTGGCTTAGACTCACAGTGGCCCCATGTACAATGGAATGAAATGCAGTCCAGTCCTGCACAATCCCCATGACTGGTTATAGATGAAACTGTTGTGATCCATAGGGTTTTCATTGCCTGATTTTCGGAAGTAGATCACCAGGCCTTTCCTCCTAGTCTTTCTTAGCCTGGAAGCTCTGCTGAAACCTGTTCAGCATCATAGCAACATGCCAGCCTTCACTGACAGACAGGTGGTGGCTGCCCATGGGGTGCATTGGCTGGGAATCGAACCTGGTCTCCCTCATGGAAGGTGAGAATTCTACCACTGAACCACCATAGATTTATCAAAAGGACAACTGTGTTCCCTGCCTGTGTTCCCACCTAAGAATCAGCAACCCCAACTGGGCAAGGCCCTAGAGGCGCCACTTTGTGGTGACCTCTATAAAGAGGAACTTCAATTTGTCAGGTAGGTATGGAGCATCCACTCTAAATATGGGGAGATGTTTGACATGGTGCCAGCCAGGAGCACTCCTTCTGATGGTCTCCACAGTTCAGGCCCTGGGCATGGGTGGCTTGGCATGCCCGGTGACTCAGCACCTGTGTGTATCTCCGTCCTCCAGCTGGCCTGTGACCCCTTGGAGGCAGAGTTCCTATCTTTAGACTCTACAGTACTCAGCACAAGACTAGGCACATAGTACATGCTCAGTAAGTACTTGTTGATGGTTGACAGCCCCTGCCCTTGAGTAACATGCAATCTAGTTGAGAAGCATCGCAAAGTCCCACACGAGAAGGACTCAACATATAGTCCACTGACCGGCTGATGCGGGAGTCGGAATCTTCCACCTCCTAGCCTGGAAATTCTCAATGGGTTGCAACCCACACCTAGAACTGCTGCTAAACTTGGTCCTAATTATGTCCATCTGTGACCCTCTGTCTGGAATCAATCGCCACTGCACATGGCTTCCAGCTGAAGAAAATCCATGTGGAAATAGCATGGTGGTTAAGAGCTTGGAGGTCAGGTGTATTTGAATCTTTGCTCTGTCCCCTACCATGTGACTGTGGGCACATTAACCCTGTCAGCCTTGGTTTCTGCATCTGTACGATGGTGACAGGTAGCTACCTATGTCAATCTTCGCTATTAATGTTAAATGAGATCATGGATATGGGCACTTAGCACAGTGCCTGTCACGTAGGAACCATTTATTTTTATTCATTAAATATTGATTTAATATTATATTAACATATGATAAATAAAATACTATTTATTATTATTATATTTACTAAAGTACAAAGCTCATGTCATAAGGTTCATGTAGCAGAATTCCTTCTGAAGGAAGATTTTTAAGTTCAAAGAGGGAAGACCACCCCCCTTCCTCCAAGGTCCAACAGTGGACTAGTTCTGGGTAAGGAGAGCTACTCCAAGACTAATTCTAAGAAGTTTCAAACCTCTGGATAATAATGGGAAAAAGTTAGGCCATTTCCTGAATGACTTTGAAAATCAAGATACTTCATCAAAGGGTAAAATACTACAACTACCACCAGCAGTTCTAATTAATTTAGTGTCTACTATGTGCCACATGGGAGCCCTGGTGGTGCAGTGGTTAAGAGCCATGGCTGCTAACCAAAAGGTGAGTAGTTCGAATCCACGAGCCGCTCCTTGGGAACCCTATGGGGCAGTTCTACTCTGTCCTATAGAGTCACTGTGAGTCGGAATCAACTTGGCAGCATTTTTTTTTAATTAAATTTTTTATGTGCCACATGTTTTATTTATGGTCCTCAAAGTGACACGTCATTATCCCCATGTAATCATGAGGCCATTGAAGCTCAGAAAGGCAGGTGACTTGGTCAGGGTACTGGCAGAGCTGACATTCAAACCCAAGCCTGTCTGACTCAAAGCTCAGGTCTTTCTCCTAAGTAGACTGCCTTCCATACCCAGAAATTCCTGGAGTATGAACTCCTTGCAGGTAACGAGCATCTGATTTATCTTCACGAGCCCTGCATGCTTATAGTGTCTGACCATAGCTGGTGGTCAGTACATGCTCGTCACATCAACATTTGGTGGCATAAATCTACTTCACGCACCAGGGAGTGGAGAGATGCCTCTTCTGAGAAGTGGTCCAGTGTGGCAGCACCCAGACCATTGTCACTGGGAGAGCAGGACAAGCTGCACCAAGATGGTTCCTGTGAACTTGGCCTCTAATGCCTTGGGCTGCTGCACAGAGACCTCCCTGCCCCTCTCCCCTTGTATCCCCCTCCTCTCTCTCCACCAGGACTCATGTTAAATTGCAACAAACAGCACAAGTAACCTTGGTGGGCCCCTGCTCATGCATCATGAACCTGCACCCGGCTCTGTCTTTTGAAGGAATTCTCTCCTGGCTGGTGAAGCTGTGCGGCAAGGCTTCAGCTCATGATTGCAGTTGTTTATTTATTCATGCTCGAATGAGGTGGGCCAAGCCTGTTTGCCGACATCTTTCCCTCACTGAATCCTGCTCTCTGTCCCCCTTTCCTCCCAGTCCTACTAAAGCTTCTCTCCAAGGGCTCCAGTGAAAAATGAGATGGGAAGGCAAGTGGCTTGATTATCCCAGGAGCCCGGGGACGTAGGAGCCAGGGACTGGAAATGGAAACAGACCTCTCCTGTGCCAGTCTGCTGCTTGTGCTTCCCTGGCAACGAGGCCTGTCTGGGATCCAGGGCTCCCTGCCATGGGGATGGAGACAGGTGCTCTGGGGACTGTCATTGCCTGGCCTGTGGCACAGCTGGCTGCTGGCTGCAGGTTTGGGGAGGGACTTGATGAGAGGGGGCTCTTATAGGTGGAGCCCATGACACTGGAGAGCATCCTTCGTCCTCTGACTCTGCCTCCCCCCCTCCCTCAGGTTTCAGATTAGCACAGCGCCACCCGTTGCTTGTACCCACTACCCGATGGTGGGCCAGCCTGACAAACCTTTCCCAGAGTCACTAATTAGGCTGGGAAAGATGGACTGACCACACCCTCATGTCCCAGAGCTCTGCTCAGGCCTCCCACATCCTTCCCTTCTTCCTTCCATTACCAGGCTCCTTGAGAGAACATGTCTTTGCAGGAAACAGAGTCCCCGCACCACACGCCAAGTCACATGCAAACCCAGCCCAGCCCAGAATGCAGACAAGGTGGCATGGAATAGCACTTAAACAGAGGCCCTCGGCCAACTTCCGTTTACTCTGCCACCTGGTTTCTTTGAGTCCTGGGCACATAGTCTGTTGTTGCTGGACGAGATCCCTCCATTTAAATCAGGCTAGCCGGTGGTGGGAGGAGGGAGGTGTTTGAGGTGGCCATGTGGTTGGCAAGTGACAGAGAGCTTTGGGGTGACGGGCAGAGGAAAGAGGCTTGAGGAGGAGTTCTGACTGTAGTTCAGACTCTCTGGGTGAACACCTCACGTCCCCAGGGAAGGCTGTCACATGCTGTGAAAAGGACTCTGGAGCCAGCAGACTTGGATTTGAACCTGAGCTTGGGGGCTTTCTAGCTGTGCTGTCAGGGGGCAATCACTTCGTTGCTGTGAGCCTCAAGTTTTCACCTCAGTCAACTGAGGCTAACCCTGGCCTCCTTGTGGGCAGTTGTAAGGATTAGAGACCATGTGTACATAACACTTAGACCAGGGCCTGCTAATGCTCAAAACACTGTAACCATTGTTATAATTACTATCCTTTCCACTCTCTAGTTTCAGTCTTCCCTTCTGTGTAATGGTAGAGCAAGGCTGAGTTCTTCCGTTGGGTACATGGGAACTTATCCTTGAAGTAGAGGAGGAGACCCCAAGTAGCTGGGATTACTCTTTCATGGAGCTCTCAGGTTTGCTGTGGACTGGGAGGTTGGAACTCTCAAGGTTCTTTCTGCCTTCCTGACATCTCCCTGTGAGTAAATTCTGAGGACCAGAGAGGAATCGGAAGATTAAAAATACTTTCTCTTCCTTATCTGGCTCCAGTGGATCCCAAAGGGAGCTGACACAAGGCAGGAATCTACTCTTCCCTGCCACCTATCTGGAGAAGGTTGCTCCGCTTTTGTTTAAACCTTGGCTATCATGGGAGTGCACCCCTTACACGTAGCCCATTCCATTTGCAAACAGCTCCAATGATTAAAACATCCTTTAAAAATTAGCTAAGACCCACTTCCTTAAACGTTCACCTACTGATTCTAAGTATATCTTAAAATAAATATGATCTTTTCCATATAATGCCCCTTCAAGTATTTAAAGACAGCTGCAAAACCCTTCTAAATATTCTCCTCTCAACTATAACATGTTTATTAAAAAAAAAAAAAAAAAAAGCCCTTCTTCACTTGACATGGATTCCATCCATCCTTCCACCAGCCACCCAGACCCCGGCTCTGATTCTATGGGTAACTAGTAAGTCAGATTCTCCCTTTCTCTACTTGGACAGAAGATTGTAGGGATCCTATCTATCTCTGTTGTATCTCATCTTGCAAGAGGTAGCTCATCATACTCAACAACAAAAAGATAAACAGCCCAATTAAAAAACTGGCATAAAGGACTTGAGAAGACATTTCACCAAGGCAGATCTGTCACTAGTCACTAGGGAAACGCAAATCAAAACCACAGTGAGCTACCACTTCACCCTCACTAAACTGGCTGTTATCAGAAAACTAGAAAACAACAAGTGTTGAAGAGGATATGGAGAAATCAGAACTTGCATCCACTGCAGGTGGGAATGTAAAATGGTGCAGCTGCTATAGAAAACAGTATAGAAGTTCCTCAAAAACTTAAACATAGAGCTACCATATTGTTGTTGGGTGCCACTGAGTCAATTCCAGCTCATAGTGACACCATGTGACAGAGTAGAACTGCCCCATAGGGTTTTCTTGGCTGTAATCTTTACCGAAGCAGATTGCCAGATCTTTCTCCCACGGAGCAATGGGTGGGTTTGAACCGCCAACCCTTCTGTTAGCAGCTGAGCGCTTAACGATTACGCTACCAGGACTCTGTCACTTCGTAGATATATATCCAAAAGACTAGAAAGCAGAGACCCAAACAGATAACTTGTACACCAATGTTCACTATAGCATTATTCACAATAGCCAAAAATGGAAACCACCCAAGTGTCCATCAACAGATGAACAGATAAATAAAATGTAGTACCTACACACAGTAGAATATATTATTTAGCCATAAAGAGAAACGAAGTCCTGATACACACCACAACAAGGATGAACCTTGAAAACATTATGTTGAATGAAATAAGTCAGATACTAAAGGACAAATATTGTATGATCCCACTTATATGAAATATCCAGAATAGGCAAATGCATTGAGACCCAAGTTTATTAGTGGTTACCAGGGGCAAGCGAAGGGGGAAAATGGGGAGGTATTGCTTAAGGGGCACTGAGTTTCTATTAAGGGTGATGAAAAAATTCAGAAACGGACAGTGAAGATAGCTGCACAACACAGGGAACATAACGTCACTGAGTAGTACACCTAAAAATGGTTAAAATGGCAAATGTTCTGTTGTTGTCTATATTTCACCACAATAAAAAAAAAAAGAGAAACTAGCTCATCATGCAGCCTGAGGAGGTAAGCTTGGGTGCTGACTCTGAGGTCTGTTGTCTTGAGACGGCAGTCTTCAGTGGGCCATTGGAGGATGAGTGGAAGGCGAAAGGGGAAATTGATTAGGGCAAGAGCGTTGACTCATTTAGTCAATATTTATTGAGAACTCTCCACATGCCAGGCACAGTGCTGAGTGCTGAGAATGCAGACTGGACTAAGTTACAGTCTGCCCTCAGAAAACTCTCCATCTAACGGGACCAGATGCTGTTCTAGCACTAGGCTTTAAGAACTAACTGCATAGAAGAAAGAGTCTCTTTCATAAAGAGGCTCACCAAGGGTGGGAGGGGAGCAGGGAAAGGTACTGATGGTCTTTTAGGACGTATGTATTTGGCCCTCCATGAATCCACCAGTGGTTTAAGTTCCCTGTGATCTTGTCTCAAGACATCAACGCAGTCTCTCTGGTGCTCTGTGGCTGTGAGTCTATCCACCTTGGAGACTGGGCCTGAACATGCTTCAGAGGAAGGGGAAGGACAGAGGCAAACAGGGTGGCAGCCCACCGACCTAGACTGGAAGTCAGGCTTACCCATCTCAGGGAAGGGGCGTGCATGTGTAGGTGCTGAACCAAAGTGAGACCATCTGCAGCTCTGGTCTGGCTTTCTGCCATTCACACCCTCTCACCAATGCAGCCACCTGGGAGCCAAGAGCCACAGCTGAGATCACCGTGCACTGTTGAATCAGTCAGAGTCCCAACAGGAAACAGAATTCAACTCAGATGGTTCAAAAGAAGAGACTTTAATGAAGGGACTAGCTAGAGAGGTGTGGGCAGGGTTATGGGAACCAACAAGAGGTGCTATGCACCCAGAAACCAGCAGCCAGTCACAGGTGGATTCCAGCACCTCAGTGAAAGCTGAGGTGGGGCTGAGGCAGAAGGTGGAGGAGGCCGGGATCCCAGCAAGAAATCCCCACGCCATATCTTTTCTGAGAAAACAGAGCTCAGTCACACCAGACCTTAGCCACACAGGCGGTGAGGGCAGGAGGACAACAGAGGAACCAGAGGGATCTGTCGCCTGTACCCGGAGGTCATCTTGGAAAGGAAGAACAGAGGGGCCTTATTAGCAGGGGGCATCCCTAGGTGGTGCAAATCGTTAAGCATTCAGCTACTAACTGAAAGGTTGGAGGTTCAACTCTACCCAGAGACAGCTTGGAAGAAAGATCTGGTGATCTACTTCTGAAAGGCCACAGCCAGGGAACACCCTGTGGAGTGCAGTTCTGCTGTCACACACATGAGGTCGCCAGGATTCGGAATCGACCGGTTTGGTTTTTATTTGTATGGGAGAAAGAGGCCTGAAAAAACGTGTGCACTTTGCAAGAATATTTACACGTTAAGTCCCAACAGACTGTTTTAAACTTGAAGAAACTGTCTTCTCTTTACATGGCAGATTTAAGACCTCCTCTGTCCACCTGCATCAGAGGGAACGGGGGCTCTTCAGCAATGAGATCTGACACGTCTGCGTTGTAGTGTATAAAGTCTGACCCATGACATGCGCCTTGAGATCTCCTGTGTAAGAGCATTGAGGCACGCACTGGGGGGATAACAAGATGGATGAGATCTCATGGGGAAATCCAGGTGGGAGATAGGCATGAACAAATGAAAACTTCAGCAACAATGTAATTCTGGAATATAGCAAGTCCACAATGGAGAGATGCCGTCAATGCTTAACGGTCTGGTGTGGTTAACACAGTCTTGCAAATAGATGTAACTTTTATTGAATAATTTTTTTCTGATCATAAAAATAAAGCATGCTTATTATTAAAAAAATAGAAACATATTGAAGAGTATAAAAGAAAGAATTGAAAGATACAATCCCACTACACTATGATAATCTCTATCAACATTTTGGTGTATTTCCTTTATGTCATTTTCTACACCCACATGCATGCACGCAGGCATGCATGCACACGTGCACATATAGGTCTCATTGAGGTCATACTGTATATAGTTTTATCTCCTGCTTATTCACTTAACATTACACTGAGAATATTTTTACCTCTTTGAACATTCTTCATAAACCAGCCTATGTGATGCTCACATGATATTTCACTGTATGGATGTACTGTACTGTATTTAAACAATCCCCTGTTATTGGATATTTAGGCCATTTCTGATTTTTCACTACTATAAATTTTTATCTCTGTATCTGATTGTTTTATTAGGATAAATTCCTAGAAATAGGTGTACAAGAAGTAATACTCTTAAGGCTCCTAACACATATTACAATAAATGTTATGTTGATACATATCACTGTAAATATTGTATCAATTCACACTATCATCAGCAGTGTGCGATGTGTCCTTCTCACCTCTGCCGACACTAAGCATTATGTATTTTAAAACGTGTGCCAGATTGAAAGGGCAAAAATGGCAGCTTCTTCCAATTTGCATTTTTGATTACTAGTGAGGTTGATTATTTTTTCATATTCTTTTCAACTATTTTTATTCCTTCTGCAAAGTCTCTGTCGTGTTCTTTGCCCATCTTCCTTTTTTGGATGGTAGTGTTTATTAATCATCTAGAAGAACATTATATTTTAAAGTTTTTTGAATTTTTACCCAATTGCCATATTTATTTCAAATAATTTTTTCTTGGTTTGCAGTCAGCCTTTTAATTTTATGTACAGTATTGTTTGATAAAAAGAAGTGCGAAGTGTAATGTTTAACAGTCTAGAAGACTGGCTTTCCTCTCTGGCCTTCTTTCATGCCCTAATGGGTCAAATAGGGAGGGTCTATGGAACTGACCTTGGCTCCCTATGCTCTCCAAAACCTTCACTGATATTTGACAAGAACTTCTGAGGATATACCATGGATCAGTCTTTAACTGAAAACCTTCCCATGCCTCCCTCCCTACCCCCCAAAAAAACCCAAACCAGTTGCCATCGAGTCAATTCCAACTCATGGTAACTCCATGAGTGTCAGAGTAGAACTGTGCTCCAGAGGGTTTTCAATGGCTGTGATATTTCAGAAGTTGATTGCCAGGTCTTTCCTCAAAGGTGCCTCTGAATTGCCAACCTTTGGATTAGTAGGCAAGCACACTAACCATTTGCACCACCCAGGGGCTCCTTTCCCCCCTTCCCTCCTAAAGAGCAACAAACCCCAAAACACACACAACAAAGTAACCTGCCTCCTCAAGGGGGCGCTAACACTATCCGCATCTAGGCTTTCAAGCTGTTCCCAACCAAGAGCTTGGGGAGAGAAATTGTGATCGGTTCCAACTGATTGTTTATGCACATTCACAACGCCAATGAGACACTCTTGACTGCTCTGCTATTTCCCTATTGATTCAACAGGGAATTCCGGAGACCAGTTCCTCCCACCCCTTTTTGTTGCTACAATTGTATTTTCAGGTCACATTCTTCTAAAACTACCCCCTCCCACCTACACATTCACTTACACCTTCCAGTCATACAAACGTAAGCTGCTGGGGGTTTAGAGTTGGGAGCGGGGTGGAGATTCTTATCTGGTCCTTTGACTAACGGGTTGCTAAGTCATCAGAGACCTTGTCAACGATCATGATCCTCTCTTTACAAACCAATTCTAGTTTGTTTCTAGGGGCAACCTCCCCTCCTCTCCCCAAATGTAGCAACTATGCATCAATTAACAGGCGCTAGGGCTCCAGGAGACAGTGAGGACAGACTCTGCGGACAAAGGGGTAATGGAGGTGTGGCGTCGTTAGGTCTTTCAGCAGGGACCTCCCGTAGGACCATCTTATATGCTTTTGACTCTTCTTCCCTCCCCTCCCCTTTTAAAATATCTTGGAGATTATTCCTTATTAGTACCTACACAGCCACCTCATTCTTTGTAATGGTTTTGCACAGTATTCAATTACATGCCACTATATTAATTTATTTAAGCAGTTCTCTATTTCTAAGCATTTACGCTGTTTCCAGGGAGCCCTGGTGGTACAATGTTAAGCACTCCACTGCCACCCAAAAGAGTGTCTGTTTGAAACCACCCAGTGGCTTCTCCGGACAAAGACCTGGTGATCTGCTTCCGTAAAGCTGACAGCCTAGAAAACCCTATGGGGCAGTTGTACTCTATCACATGGGGTCGCTATGAGTTGGAATCGACTCAATGGCACCTAACAACAAGAAGTTGCTTCTAGGCTTCTGCTATTGCAAGTAGCACTGCAAAAAATATACTTGGGTATAGGTCTCTTTGCACACATACAAATAGATACTTAACACTTCTGGAGGAGAAATTCCTAGAAGTAGAATTGCTGAGTCAAATGGTATGCACATGGCCAATGTTCATATCTCCTGCCAGATTACCGTTCCTGGAGGATGTACCTGTTTACTCCCCCACCAGTAGCATGGGGTAATACCTTTCCCCACACCATCGCCAGCACAATTAGAAAAAGACAAAACTCCCAACATGGCCGACAAAGCCCTGTGTGGCCCCAGCCTCCCTCTTGGTCTTCTCAGGGGGTCACTCTCCCCTCCGTCCTTCCTGCTGTCCACAGCCTTTGCATATGACATTCTCTTGCCTGGAACGTTCTTCTCTACCTTCTCCCCCTACTTAACCTTCAGCTATCAACCCATGCACTGCTTTTTCAGAGGCCCCTTCCCTGAACTCCCAGGCCAGCCTTCAGCCTCTTGGCCAAGATCTTAGAGTACAGTGGCCTTCCACACTGCAGCTTTACAGTGGTGTGTGGGGTCATTTAAGAAAGGTCTGTCTAAGCTCCCAGCTCCATGCAGGCAAGAAGCATGTCTGTTTCTGATCACCATGGTATTTCCAAGAGCAGGTCACAGTACCTGGCCTAGAGAAGCCTCGGCATATTTATTGAATGACTGAACAAAAGGTTAAAACAAACTCATCACTTCTCTCCTTCGCATTTCTCCTCTTTTGCTTATGTTCTTGGTGAAAGGTATCAATGTCCTTCTAGTACCTTGGCAAGAAACCTGAAAATTCTCTTTAGCTCCTTCTTTTTCTTTTCCCTCTGCACCCAGACATTGTCAAATCACTGAACACTATAAGAGAAACCCCTCTTCCACCTCTGGATCTCTGTTTAAGTTTCCTCACTTGCAGTGCCCTCTCCCTCCTTACTTTGTCTGATGATGTCCTATTCATCCTTTACGACATATTCCATCTTTCCTAAGAAACTCTCAGCGCTCCCAGTCCAATTAAACCTCTTCCTCTACCACAGTTCCATAACACTTTGTATTTCTGAAGTGCCTTTTCCTTGACTGAATATTGGAGTTGTCTATGGATTTTTCTGACCCTCCCCCAACCCCCTCCCACACTAGATGTGAAGTGTTGGAGAACAGGGCGCTATTCTTGACCATCTCCGTATCTCCTTTAGCCCCGAGCATGGCACTCTGTACGCAGTAGTCACTGTTGTTAGCTGCCATTGAGTTGACCCCCAACTCATGGCGACCCCATGCTGCCTGGTCCTGTGCCATCTTCATGATGAGCTGCACATCAAACTGTTGTGATCCACAGAGTTTTCACTGGCTGATTTTCGGAAGTAGATCACCAGGTCTTTCTTCCCAGTCCGACTCAGTATGGAAGCTTCGCTGAAACCTTCTCAGCATCACAGCAACATGAAAGTCTCCATTGACAGATGGGTGGTGGCTATGCATGAGGTGCAGTGGCTGAGAATTGAACCCAGGTCTCTTGTATGGAAGGTGAGAATTTTACCACTGACCCACCACTGCCCTCCGTACACAGTAGGTGTTCAGTAAACTTTGGATAGACAAAAACCAAATGACGCTCAAGCGAAACGGGCCTGTCTTAGTTATCTAGTGTCGCTATAACAGAAATACTACAAGTGGCTAGCTTTCACAAACAAACATTTATTTTCTCACAGTTTAGGAGGCTGAATTCAGGGTGCCGACTGTAGGGGAAGGGTTTCTCTCTCTGTCAGCTCTGGAGGAAGGTCCTTGCCTCTTGTGAGTGTCTGCTGCTGGGCGATCTTCATGTGGCTTGGCATCTCTCATCCCCATCTCTACTTTTCACATGCTTGTTTAATCCCTTTTATTTCTCAAGACGCACCCTACACTAATCCTGCCTCATTAACATAGCAAACACAACCTATTCTCAAGCGCAGCCATAGAGATTGGAATTTACAACACGTATTTTTTGGGGACACAATTCCATTCATAATAGCCCGTCTCTCGGCTTCTTACACTTTTGGAGAGATTTCTCTAGATACAGGTTCTGTGGGGCCAGCAAGGCCAAAGCAAGCCCCTTCTCTCCTTCATCCTTCTTGCTGGCACAGACATGCCAAATCCAGTGGCCTGCCAACTTTCAAACTGCATCATCCCTATCCCAGAACCCAGGCAATAGCATCAGGCAAGTCAGAAGTTTCTCATCAGCATGGAAGGGTCTATTTTCATTTTCCACAACAGCATCATGCTATCAATCTCTTCTCGGCCTGCTTCCTACTCCGGCCTCCTACTCCCACCCACAACACACCAGTAGCCCCTACTGCAGATCAGTTCCTGGGTTCCAGATACAAAAGTAGTTTTCCTTGACAAATGAAGTTGCCCTTCTAGGAGGTAATAAAGAGATCAATAGTGGTTACACTGGAATGTTCAGGAGTGAAGGGCCAGTGCTATCCCTGTGTCCTGCTGCCAAGACCAGACCGCACAGCCCTCCCGATCCATTTGTCCCCTCCCTCCTGCCACACCTTCTGGGCACTTGGGCACTGCCGAGGCCTTGTGTGCCCAGGAACAAGCCAGCCTGTCTCTCCTGGCTGAGGAGTCATCAGTCACTGTCAGGCAGTCACCTGGGCAGAGCCCTCTGCCCAGGGCCCAGAGGGGTGGCCTGAAGCGTGGGTGAGGAGGCTACAAAGAGGTGGTACAGGACGGTGCTGATGGAAGAGCTTGGGTGGGATAAGGGGCAGATAGCAGGTCTGGGTTTGAGTCCCAGTTCTGCCCCCCACTGGCTGTGTGACCTTGGGCAAGTCACTTTCCATCTCAGGGCCAAAGATTCTGTCCCCGTAAATCAAGGAGGTTAGACTAGATAAGGGCTTCAGGGGACCCATGTATCCCCGAGATTGTCTTCAAATTCTGTACATATATATGTTTTTTTTTTCTGGGTAAAGAGTTTGTGCTCTTCCCCATCCCATCTTTATATCATATTCGTAAGGAGACCTTTGACTCTAGATGATAAAATCAGCCCTAGCATTCTTTGGCCCCAAACAGGAGATAGGCATTCTTGCAGTGCTGCTGACACTGCTGGGGACACTTAGCAGACACTCCAGAAAACTCAAGGTGCTTTTGGAGTAATAATTAAGGAACAGAGGCAGGTGGGTAAATCTGGGAAGACTTCCTGGAAGAGGTATATTTTGACAAGAAAGCAACGTTCTCAGGCAAGAAAGGAGCTTAAAGAGGAAAAGTGAAGGGGCACTGAGGAATAATAGGGTGCTCTCTCCTCTCTCCCATGCTAAAAAATGGGGTGCTTTGTGAGGGAGGATCCCCAATTAGCTGAGGCAGCTCACAATCTTCCACCAAGAACAAGAAATCAAAAAGTCAAACTCCAGCTCATTAAATGCTTGGAACTGGCTAGCTATTAAAAGAATTTCCATTTCAGAACAGGGTGACTACCAGGGAATGCCAGACCTAAATATAAGCCAGCCCCTCTCTGCCAGGAGACTTTACCGCCATTAGGCAGGCAGGCGGGAGGGCTTCGTGGAGATGTGTTATTACTTTTAACATCCAAATATAACCCGCCCCAGGGGGTCAGGGACTAAAGCTGCTCCTCCCAGCTGCCTCCTGCCAGAGCAAGGGGAGGGTGCCCGCCCGGGTGGGCAGGAGCAGGCTCCTGCAGAGCTCAGAGGTTTGGGCTGCAAGTAGCCCCCCAGCAACCCTTCCTCTTCCCCAAATGCCAAGGTCTGCAGGGAGGACCACTGAGGTCTGTTGACTACATCAGATCTGGCTGCTGGGGTACTGCAGGGGTTTCGGGATGTCTGGGGACTCTCTGGGTGAGGGAGGGGTTGCTTTAGATATTTCTGATTCCCTTTCCTGCACACTTCTCTGGGATAGGGGGGAAAGGGGCCAAAGGGAAGAAAAGTTTGCTTACTTTTATGTATACATATATATAATCATATTCTCCTGTGGAGCTGCTGGGTGGGTTTGAACCACCAATGTTTTGGTTAGCAGCTGAGCACTTAACCATTGTGCCACCAGGGCTCTTATATGCCATGGTTAAGCGCCCAGTCGCTAACTGAAAGGTTGGTGGTTCAAACCCACCCAGTGGCTCTGAGGGAGAAAGACCTGGCAATCTGCTTCCATAAAGACTACAGCCAAGAAAACCCCATGGGGAAGTTCTGCTCTGTCCCATGGGGTCGTTATGAGTTGAAATGGACTCAACTCATGTAACAACAACAATATAGATGGAGAGATAGATAGATGGACGATAGGTAGATAGACAGATGGATGATAGATGGATGATAGTTAGATAGATGGATGATAGATGGATGATAGGTAGATAGATGGATGATAGATGGATAGATAGATGGATGATAGGTAGATAGATAGATGATAGATGGATAGATGGATGATAGATGGATGATAGGTAGATAGATGGATGATAGGTAGATAGACAGATGGATGATGGATGATAGACGGATGATAGGTAGATAGACAGATGATAGATGATAGATGGATGATAGATGATAGATAGATGGATGATAGGTAGATAGATGATAGATGATGGATGGATGATAGGTAGATACATGATAGACAGATAAACAGATACCTCCCATTCACAGAACTTCATTCCCTTCCTTCAGAACATGTTCTCCATTCATCTCATGTCTGCCTTCTCTGTAGACTGTAAGCACCCTGAGAGCAAGGGCCGTGTTTCTGCTCACTTTTCTATCTGCAGCATCTAGCCCAGTGTCCAGCTGTACTAGCCCTCGGTGAGTGAATTAACAGATGAAATGACCATCATGCCAATACCCCCTGGGGATGGATTGAATTGTGTTCCCTAAAAAGACGTGAAGTCCTAATCACCCGTATCTGTGAATGTGGCCTTGTTTGGAAATAGGGTCTTTGAAGATGTTATCAGCTAAATTAACATGAGGTCTTACCGGAACAGGATTGGTCTTAATCCTATGTGAGTGGTGTCCTTAGAAAAGAGAAGAGACACAGAGACAGACAGAAACAGCGAAGACAGCCATGTGAAGATAGAGGCAGAGATTGGAGTGATACATCTAGAAGCCAAGGAATGCCAAGGATGGCTGGCAACCACCAAAAGCTGGAAGAGGCAAGGAAGGACCCTCCCCTAGAGCCCTCAGAGAGAGCATGGACCTGCTGAAACCTTGACTTTCAGCCTCCAGAACTGTGAGAGAATAAATTTCTGTTTTTTTAAGCCACCCACTCTGTGGTACTTTGCTGTGGCAGCCCAGGAAGCTAGTACACCTCTCATGCTGGGAAAGTACTTTACACAACTGTTCTCAACCTGGCCGCCCAATGGAATCACCTGGATGGCTGGATTCTGATTTAATTGGTCTGGGGTGCGGCCTGGGCATCCAGAGTTTTCCAAGCTCCCCAGGTGATTCTAATGTGAAGCCACATTATCTAATCAAAACACTAAGTTCTCTCAGTTGATTCTTCTTTTTGCCTTCTTCTTCCTCACTTCCCCTCCTCCGCTTCCTTTAATCCCCTGTTGTTGATTCTTAAGATCACACAGGTGGTGCAAATATTTTGCGCTTGACTACTAACCAAAAGGTTGGCAGATCATAGCCACCCAGGAATGCTGTGGAAGAAAGACCTGGCCATCTGCTTTCTTAAGATCACAGCCATTGAAAACCCTATGGAGTGCAGTTCTATTCTGACACACATGGGGTCGCCATGAGTTGGAATTGACTTGAGGGCAATGAATTTGTTTTGTTTTTGGTTTGTTGACTCTTAAAACAACCTCTTGAAGTAGGCAGGGCAAGGATCATTACCCCTGTGGGATTTAAGAAATTAAGTCACTTGCCCAAGGTCCGGCAAGTAATCTACATTGGACCTGGGACACTGGCCTGGGCTCAACCCAGTCTGATTTCCCTGCCTACAAGTGGAAATCACGTGGAAGGCTCTTGACATACAGGGAACTTGACCTGCAACAGAGAGGGACTCATTTCTTGGGGTGGGCAGAGGAGAAGCAAGGTGCCCAAGGAGAAGCCAGGGTCACCACTCAAGGTCAGCTCAGCACGGGTGCTGCTTCTGCAGGGCATCTGGCCCAGGGCTGAGTGAGGCTGGAGGCAAACTCAGGGCAAGGGAATGGCTGGGAGGCTGGCAGACAAACTGAGGGCGCTGTTTGTGATCAGATAATTATGCACAGAAAAAGTCAGTAGAGAATCTGTAGCAGAATTGGCCTCCTCAGGTTGCCTTTGGTTCACCTGTGCTCTGAAAACAACAGATCTGGAATGAAGGTCTGTTGATCTTGGGAGGGTCACTTAAATCCCTGGTGGTCTGCTTTTTCATCTGGAGAATGAGGATAATAGTTATTGTAATCACTGGGCTGCTGGGATGGTGAAATGTGAGCACAGATGTGACAATGACGTTTAAAACAGAAAGAAAATACTGTAGAGTTTGATTGCCCTCCAACCTGGCAAGAGTGTTGGCCTCTGCTTCCTTCCCCTGCACCCCAAGCCTCCATATCACACCCCAAGGTGTGACACTCACCTGCCAGGGAGCCAGCTTTGGCAGCAAATCCTACTGTAACCCTCACTGCACGAACCTGTGACCAGCATGAGTTTGCTTTCTGAAAGCTGGGGAAGATTTCATGGAAGATGTGCATGAAGGGGAGCTACCGGGTTAATTCCAACTCGTAGTGACCCTATAGGACACAGTAGAACTGCCCCATAGGGATTTCCAAGGCTGTAAATCTTTACGGAAGCAGACACACATCTTTCTCCCGAGGAGTAGCTGGTGGGTTCGAACTGCTGACCTTTTGGTTAGCAGCCATATGCTTAACCACTGCACCACCAGGGGGATTTCCAGTGACCTGGGCCTGCTGATCCTCAAGGCCAGTGTTAGGGAGGTGAGGGTGGGTCCCTCACCCTTTGGGTGTTCTGCTCATCAGCTGTCCTCTACTCTCACTGGGACAATAGGGCTGGCCAGGTGGTACAGAAGAAAGTTCTTCTGTGCACTGGACCTAATGAAACTCAGAACAGGGGGATAAAAAGGCAGCATCCCCTTCCCAGGAAGAAAATCCTCACCGATGCAGTTTCCCATATCTGACTAGGACAGGTTAACAAGCAGCTGTTGCTAAAGTGGCCCCACCAATGACCCTTGGGTCATTGGTCAGTGGTCATTTGGTGAGTGTTACTCCCATGACCAGGGATGGGAGTAGTGTGAAGAGCCCTAGAAGAACTTGCTGGAAAGCTCGTGCTCGCTTGGACACAATCACCATTTTCACCTAATCAAAAAAAAAAAAAAAAAAAAAAAACCAAACCCATTGTCATCTAGTCAACTCTAACTCATAGAAGTATCCCTGAAATTGTCCCACTGCTGGGCTTAATGGCCGGAGCCCATTCAGGGTGTCAAACATGGCAACCCCGCAATGAACAGAATCACAAAGAAGGAAGGGACATTGAGGTCATCATCAATCCAATTGGTCATTCAATGTTTGGATCTCATTTGCAAGTGGCCTTACTAGTATCTACTTACATGCCTCTAGTGATGGAGGTCTCACTGTCTCCCAAGGTTTTCATTTAAATGGACTCCTCATTGTCTAACCAGATTGAGGCGTGGTTCGGCACGCTCAACAAGTCTGGAAAGTCACTATGCCCACAGCGTGAGAGAGAGACGGAGCTGAGGTAACTGATCCTGCTGCTGCAGCTGACCCAGGGGCTCAGGAAGGTGGCCACAGTTGGTGGTCCAAGAATTACAGCAATCTCTGGCTGGTCTCAGCCCATTTTTCAGAGGAGGAAACATTCCTCACATCCTCATCAGGAAGGCTGCACTGATACTGGCATATGTAGTTTGTTCCTTTTCATTGTTGTATAGTATTTCATCGTATGGATATACCACAGCTTGTTGACCCATTGTATTGATGATGGATATTTGAGTTTGTTCTAGTTTTGAATGAATAAATCTCACACAAATGAATGTCACAAGCATAAAGTTGGTCAAAGAAGCCAGACCCAAAAGAGTACACTTGTAATATTTGATTTTATACTTTTTTTGGAACAAGAACATAGTGGGGGCTTCTAGGATGCTAGTAATGTTCTATTTCTGGATCTAGGTGATGATTATATTTGCTTCATGAAAAATCACCAAGCTATAATTTGTGTCCTTTGAGACATGTATGTTATACGTCATTAAAACATTTATTTAAAAAATTATAGCCTGTCATGGATTGAACTGTGTCCCCAAAAAGTGTGTCAACTTGGTTAGGCCATGATTCCCAGTATTGTGTGGTTGTCCTCCATTTTGTGATTCTAATTTTATGTTAAAGAGGATTAGGGTGAGATTGTAACACCCTTACTAAGGTCACATCCCTGATCCAGTGTAAAGGGAGTCTCCCTGGAGTGTGGCCTGCACCACATTTTATCTTATAAGAGACAAAAGGAAAGGGAAGCAAGCACAGGGTGGGGACCTCATACCACCAAGAAAGCAGTGCTGGGAGCAGAGTGTGTCCTTTGGACCCAGGGTTCCTGCGCTGGGAAGCTTCTAGTCCAGGAGAAGACTGATGACAAGGACCTTCCTCCAGAGTTGACAGAGACAGAAAGCATTTCCCTGGAGCCGATGCCCTGAATTTGGACTTCTAACCTACTAGACTGTGAGAAAATAAATTTCTCTTTTTCAAAGCCATCCACTTGTGGTATTTCTATTGGAACAGCACTAGATAACTAAGACATAGCCCTATCATGATTGAGCTGGAAACAATAACACCATACTGAATAGTGTTATGGGACTTTACAATTTCTTACTAAGGTGCAACAGATGGAGGAAACTTTAAGGGAAATACTGATATTTCAAGGAATTACAGTGAAAAGTCTAGCAATAATAAGGTATCATTATTCACCAAAATTCATTGACTATTATTATATGTTAGATACTGTTTCAAATGTTTTCTGTCCATTAATTCACTGAATCCTCACTACACTAGGAGGTCAGTACTATCAGTGTTCCCATTGTGCAGAGGAGGAAACTGAGGCCCAGAGAAGTTATGTAGGCACTGAAAGGTCACACAGCTGCTAAGTGGTGAAGCTGGGGTTCTGGAGTCTGCTGTTGAGGACCCAAGGTACCTTCTGAATCCTAGGATCCCTCAACTAAATGCACCCCTGGGCCCTGTCTACAGAAAGCTGGACTGGGTTGGGAAGCAAGCTCTCAAGGCTCGGCCACTGGCCCGGTTGTTTCTGGCCAATTGGTAGGAAACCTACCCCCTGTAGTGTGGATGTTGTCATATTTTTAAAAAGAAGTAAATAACCCTCCTTATTTGCATGATATTTCACGCTGACTTTGCCTCTCAAACTGTTATTCCATCTACACATGGCACTGTGGGATGCCTGCGATATTTTATAAAGTTAATAACTTTCTCTTAATTGGATGAGTTTATAGAATAGTCTGCACAATTAACAATAATTATGCCAAAGACACTTCGATTCCAAGGATGCTCCACAAACATCGGCATATTAAGCCATTTAGAAAAAAACAACAACTTGCAACACACAGCCACAAAATAACACACAGGCACACACACACAAGGCACACACACACAGGCACACACACACATGCACACACACACAGGCACATATGCACACACACAGGCACACGCACACATACAGACACACACAGGCACACAGACACATGCACACACACACAGGCACACACAGGCACACGCACAGGCACACGCACACACACACACAGGCACACGCACACACACGCACAGGCACACGCACACACAGGCACAGACGGACACACACAGGCACACACGCACACACGCACACACACACATAGACACACACAGGCACACGCACACACAGGCACACACATAGGCACGCACACAGGCACACGCACACAGGCACACACACAGGCGCACACACACACACACACAGGCACGCAGTCACACACTCGCTGCAGAAGTCTCTGCAGGCCTGTGAGCCAGGACGAGTCCCCAGTTCCAGGTCCCAGGATGGTGGGGCTTCTCAAAAGTGCTAGAAAATGGCACACCTCAGCGCACTCCTGTACCCCTCCTCCCACCTGGCTGAGCTCGGAGGAGGGGTTGGCAGGGTCTGGTCCTGCTGGCACTTGTTGAAGGACACACTGTCTGTCTGTGCCCAGGTAACCATGCAGGTCAATGCCCCCTGAGTGGTTGGCAGGGACTCTTAATAAACTGGGTCTCTAATCGCCTCTCTCTCTCTCTCAACTCTGCTACCTTTGATCTCCACAATACCTTTTTCAGGATGACTTCTCATTCATAAAGGACAATTGCCTAGGAACATGGAATTCAGAGTTACTTGAATCAAATTTTTGAGCTATTCAATACAGCTCCTTTCATAAAATTTCATAGGCATGCAGAGTTGGAAAGGGCCTTGACCTCATTCTATGCTTGAATGGCTCCTGTGACATGCTGCCAGGTGGTTGTTCAGTCATTGCTTGAACACCTCCATTGATGGGGAGCTTGCTACCTTCTAAAGGCTTCTACTCCATTTTAAGATAGCTTTAATTATGAGAAAACTCTTCCATATACTAGTGCTTAAACTTTACACCCCTGGAACTTCCACCCACTGGTTCTACTCTTTGGAGAAGCAGTCAGCTCCCTCTTTCATGCGACATACGACAGCTCTTCAGGTTTGCAACATCTGACCAGGCTCCCCCAAACACTCCAAGTCTTCTTTCCCAGACTGATGAGCCCCAGCTCTTGTGACCTTTTCTAATCAGACCAACCTCAGCCAGCTTCAGAAATCCATCCA
This sequence comes from Trichechus manatus latirostris, assembly GCF_000243295.1. Taxonomy (NCBI): domain Eukaryota; kingdom Metazoa; phylum Chordata; class Mammalia; order Sirenia; family Trichechidae; genus Trichechus; species Trichechus manatus. Next base: position 4,114,950 of record NW_004444079.1, on the reverse strand, counting down.
TCTGAATAGTACCACAAGTGAATTGTAGCCCTGAAACAAGATAAGATAGGCTCCTAGTCTAAATAGTCCATGTGACCTTCATCATCTCTTTCTAGTGCTTTTAAGTCTGGTTTGCAAAAAAAAAGAAGAAAAAATAAAATCTGTCTTTGCAGGCAAGTGGATGCTTGTATTTGAGGCTGGGGAAGATGAGAAGCAGAGATGGGGGAGGGACATATCAATGGGGCAAAGACAGAAGGGGATTGAGAAACGGGGCCTCTTGTATCTAAGGCTGTGTTAGGCAGCCTGAGGCCTGTGTCTGCAGGCTGAAAGGCCTTGCTAGGAGAAGCTACAGGTCCCTCGGCCTCCTTGGGGATAGCCTAAGTGCCACCACCACTCTCTGTGGGGAGAGGTTCTCTGGGGGAGTGAGGCCTTTCATGCAGGGCTGCTGAATAATGCAACAGCTGTGCTCCTTTGTCCCAACAATCCCAGCACCAAACGTGCCCCAAATCACCTTTCCCCAGCCTAGCTCAGTGAGCCAGTTCTGGACCTGTCTCCTTTGCCTCTCTCTCCGTTCCCTCCCCAGCACCACTTTCGCCTTTATGGTTCTAGCTCAGGGTGCCTGTGCCCAGCCCATCTGTTTAGTCCCATATGCTTCCCGCAAGGACTGCCAAGTCGGGGCCTGGTGCTCAGTGACTCACCCCCAGCCCTGGGCGGGTGGCTGGTCTGAGGCTTTCTCTGCCCAACCTTGTCGCTAGGAGACAGCCTGGCTGCTGCGTCAGGGCCAGGCCTCGGACGCGGTGGGATGCGGCAGAGGCATGGTTGTTGGCCTGGGGCACCTGATGGGCACTGAGGCCAGCCTGCCACAGGACCGCCACTGGGCCAGGAGACTCAGATGAACAAGACCCTTGCAGGCAGGAGTGTCCCCCTCATTGTGAATCTGTAGACCATGGTGTGGAGGCATATTCTAGAAAATTAAAGATTTGGGGAAAATGGAAAACATGTTTAATCTTTTTTTGTGCCCTTTGCAAATCTGTAGTTTCTTTTTAGCTAAAGAACTTAAGAGTGGATTATGGATAACTTATTTTGCTTTCAAAACATTCATGTTGGTATACTCAACGGGGTATAAATAAAGACTTGGAAAAAAAAAAAGAAAAACCACTACATTTTGTAAAATACAAGGTTTCCCTTATATTATCTTACCTTTTTTGTTAGTGGAGAAGCAGATTCAGATACATTTCTATATGCTTTCACACATCCACTGCAGGTCCAAACCAAAAACTAAACCCACTGCCGTCGAGTCGATTCCAACTCATAGCACCCCTGTAAGACAGAGTAGAACTGCCCCACAGGGTTTCCAAGGCTGTAAATCTTTATGGAAGCAGACTGCCACATCTTTCTCCTGAGGAGCGGCTGGTGGGTTCAAGCTGTTGACCTTTCGGTTAGCAGCTGAGCACTTAACCACTGCGCCACCAGGGCTCCTTCCATAGCAGGTCAGAAGGTACCTAATTCTCTTGCCCCTTTCCTCAGCAAATTCTTTGGCAGGGTGCTAAGAGGCTCGATGCAGGGGGAAATAATGAGGACTGTGGAGTTAAAAAACCTGGGTTTACATTCTGACCCTCCTATTTATTAGCTTTGTGCTTGTGGGCAAATGCTCGGAGCCTCAGTTTCCTAATCTGTAAAGCGGGGGTAATAATGTCACATTCATAGATTTGGTGAGGGAATTAGTGAAAACAAACTTGGTAAAATACTTAACACAATGCCTGGCACACTAGACACAGTAAGTCATTGCTGGGTGAAGACTAGCCTGGCCAATGACAGCCTTGTGACTCTGAGGTCCCAAATGTGCACAGTCCCAAAGCAGTGCCCCCGCTTCCCCAGAACACAGACAAAGCCCGGGTAAGGCTTTCAAAGTAGATGAGGAAGCAGCTCACACCAGCAGACGTGGGACATCATCCAGCTTCTCTGCACAAACCAGAACTAGGTCTGAATTTCATCAGCCACCAACGGTGGAGAGTAACAAATTGCTCTCTTTGCCCCACTGGTACCTGTAAACATTGCCAGCTCCCCCTCCTTGACCCACCTCTCCCCCTACCACACACACCGTCCTCTAGGATTAGATTGGATTCTGGTTTTATAAGGCCATTGTGACACCTAGAGCCAACCAACTGCTAGGCTTCATAGGAAAGACACTGTGATTGAAATTAACCCCAGAGGGGGAGATTTCCAAGCCATTGCTCAGGCAGGCTTGCCTGCTTGCCACCAGTTTGGACTAGGGGCCCCCACCTGGCCACGCCTCCTCCCTAGGCCACCTTCTCCTCCCCCACGTCATAGAGGAAACACTCTTGTCCTTGTAAACCCATCTTAGGCCCAGACAGGCAGGGTGGTGCAGTACCTCTGCACCAGTATACTGACTTCACCGTGGAGATGCACACCCTCTTTGGTGGGGGATGAGGAAGCCGAGGCACCGCCATCCGTAAGATGTGAATTTTGATTTGTCTTCCAGGAGCAGGGACAGGTTGTACAAAGCCGCCCTCCCTCATTTACCCTTATGATTGATGGTGCGCAGTTAGGAGGCAGTTGGCTGGCAGTGGTGGTGGCGCCTGTAAAGCTAACAGCCCATATGTAGATCAGACACACACAGTCTGGGTCTCGGAGAACACTGTCCTAACCAACTGAGCTGACTGTTCCCAACATTCTCACGTGGAGTATTTGTCACATGTGCAATCTGGGGCTCTCACTCTATTGCAATCTCCTGGACGAGGCAGCTCATGTCTGGTTTCTCCCACTATATTCAGTTCTGAATGACCAGAACCCTAATCCACTAGAGCAGAGGGAGGCCCGGGACTCAGGGCCTTTAGCAAAGCTGTGAAGCAGGTCAGGTTCTACTTAACTACACACATTTTGATGTTCCTTGCTCTCCCACTCCCCACCAAGGCACCCAGCATGCAGGGCATTTCCTGAGCTGCACTTCTTCAGAATTCTGTGGGTAGCAGATTCAGGAAGGAAATGCTATTTACTGAGCCCACACTATGGAGCAGACACTGCGAGTGCACACACAACTTGCCATTGTGAGTGCTGACTGTAGAGCAGGTGAGTGGGAGTTCAAATCCTGGCTCTACCACTTACTAGCTATGTGGCCTTAGGCATGTTATTTAATATCTTTAAGCCCTGCTCCAATCTGTCTTCCCTAACGTCTGCACACACTCTCATTGGCCATGAAAACCCTAGGTTTTCATCAACTCATGTCAATTGAAAATCCCTACGATGTTAAAGGGCATCTGCTTGTTGAAAATGCTAAACTCTTTCAGGCAGAAGTCCCCTTATCATGGTACCTGGGGTCAATTAGTCTTAGCTCCATCACTCATCGATTGTGGAAACGTAGGAAAGTTAAATAACCTGAGAGTCAGTTTGCTCACCTCTAAAATGCGGACTAATATTAATACTTACTGCACTGCTGTGAAGATTAAGTAAGACAGTGCATCTAAAATACTTAGTACAGCACCTTACATATGGAAAATGTTCAGTAAATCTTGCCTATGATCTCAGGGAACACCTACCTCAATTGGCATGACATAGTTTATAAAGAAAATGTTCTACATTCTACTTTGGTGAGTAGCATCTGGGGTCTTAAAAGCTTGTGAGCGGCCATCTAAGATACTCCACTGGTCTCACCCCATCTGGAGCAAGGGAGAATGAAGAAAACCAAAGACACAAGGGAAAGATTAATCCAAAGGACTAATGGACCACAACTACCAGAGCCTCCACCAGACTGAGTCCAGCACATCTAGATGGTGCCTGACTACCACCACTGTCTGCTCTGATAGGGATCACAATAGAGGGTCCTGGACAGAGCTGGGGAAAAATGTACAACAAAATTCTAACTCACAAAAAAAAAAAAAAAAAAACAGACGACCAGACTTGCTGGTCTGACAGAGACTGGAGAAACCCGGAGAGTATGGCCCATGGACACCCATATAGCTCAGTAATGAAGTCACTCCTGAGGTTCACCCTTCATCCAAAGATTAGACAGGCCCATAAAACAAAGTGAGACTACATAGGCACACCAGCCTGGGGCAAGGATGAGAAGGAAGGAGGGGACAGGAAAGCTGGTAAAAGGGAACCCAAGGTCGAGAAGGGGAGAGTGTTGACATGTCGTGGGGTTGGCAACCAATGTCACAAAACAATATGTGTATTGTTTAATGAGAAACTTGTTTGCTCTGTAAACTTGCATCTAAAGTACAATTAAAAAAAAAAAAAACTTGCCTATGAGTCCCTGGGTGTGCAAATGTTTACTGTGCTTGGCTGCTAACTGAAAGGTGGGACTTTGAATCCGCCCAGAGGTGCCTTGAGAGAAAGGCCTGGTGATCCACTTCTGAAAAATCAGCCTTTGGAAACCCTGTGGAGCACTGTTCCACCCTGATACACATAGGGTCACCATGAGTTGGAGTTGAGTCAATGGCAATTTTTAAAAAATTTTTAATTGTTGCTAACCAAACTTCACAGCAGACGAGGAAGCAGAGGCTCATGCAGTTAAGTAACCTGCCCAGAATGACACAGCTGGGATTTGTGAGTGGCCATCTAAAATACTCCAGTGGTCTCATCCCGTCTGGAGCAAGGGAGAAAGGGATTTGGACCCAGGCTTTCTGATACCTTACAGGATGCTGACTAATCTGAATAATGTATGCTAAGACACTATTAGGGGATAAGGGCTTGCTGTTCGCCTGTATAAAAACAGTTACAATTTTTATTGGAGCTGTCAAAGCTTTCCTCCAAAGAGAATAATGGTGGGCATTCAGGCACCATACAAGACAGGTGGGAGAGGGAGCTTTCTGTTCAGGAGGAACAGTGAAGAAATAGAACAACTTACCTTCATTAAATGATTAACTCTCTTTTCACCATTTGTTGGTTTCAAATTAAAATAAGTCTAGCCAAGTTGCAAAGCCACCCACCAGCTTCAACTTGATTGAAATTAGCTGACTCGGAGTGACAGCATCACAGGGCGCTCACATAGAAGGGTGAGAAGACTCAGGAGGAGAGGCTTATTTCAGCAACAAGACTGGGGAGGCCTGGACACAGGAGGGCCTATTCTTTAGCCCATAAAGAATGATAGAGTCATTTTTGGCCTGTGGCTCTTGACAGAATAAGGAGTGAAAAGGCAATATTAACCTGCAAATAGAAGGAGATTTGACTGCTCAAAACCCATCTGTAAACTGGCTCTGAGTTGCCACCCAGTTGATCCCAACTCATGGTGACCCCACGTGCGTCAGAGTAGCACTGTGCTCCATAGGGTTTTAAATGATGGTGCAGTGGTTAAGCGTTCGGTTGATAACCAAAAGGTTGGCAGTTCAAATCCACCAGCTGCTCCTTGGAAACCGTATAGGGTAGTTTTACTCTGTCCTCTATGATCACTATGAGTAGGAATTGACTCAATGGCAGTGGGTTTGTTTCTTTTTTGATAGATCACCGGGTCTTTCTTTTGAGGTGGCTCCACACGTTGTGATTTAATTGATCTGGAGTGTGGCATGGGCTTGTAAGTTTTAAAAGGTCTCCAGGTGTTTCCAATGTGCTGTCAAGTTTGGGAATCACTGGTCTAGGATCTTTCAAAGAAGGAGTCGCATTTCACACCTGGCCTCCACCTCGCCCACCTCTAATGCACGCATTCTCTGCGGGAGGAATAGATTACTGGGGAGACTCCAGTTCAGCACAACTGCTTTAAAGTGCAGACAGCTGCCTGAATAAAGGGACTTTGGGGCCCTGGGAAAGTGCTGTCCGGCCTTCAAAACATCTCTCCTCCCTGCTTCCTAACACCTGCATCTCCTTTCTCTGGGACCAAGCTCTTTATTCCACAGTGAGAGACAAGGCTGAAAACAGCAATGTCCTTGGGAGAAGAGAGAGACTGACTCCAACTCCTGCTAAGCTCCAAATGACTGATGAGGAGGGAGAGCGATAGCTTAGCCACATCAGCTGCCTGGCATGGGGAGGGTGCGACAATGCTAACGCTAGAGTGGATCCCCTCATTTTAGAGAGGAGGAAACGGGATACCCGAGGTGTGACATGAGCTGGTCAAGGTCACTGTTCAATAAGTCAGCAGTAGAGTCTGGGGCAGAGAGGACACTCTTCACATTTGATACAACTTGGTGCAGTGCTGGCTTTGACTGCAAAGAATGGAGATGTGTCCTGGAGGTGTCCATGGGATCTCTTCATCAGACATTGGACTGCCCCAAGAAAGCAATCAGAAATATGTCAGGGGTATATTTTGATTATTAACAATGCCTTTGTTGGACCCCTGGTGGTGCAGTGGTTAAGAGCTCTGTTGCTAACCCAAAGGTTGGCAGTTCCAATCCACCAGCTACTTGGAGATCCTATAGGGCAATCCTACTCTGTCCTATAGGGTTGCTATGAGTTGGAAGCAACTTGACCTTAGCGGGTTTTTATTAGCATTTAGTGGGCAGAGGCTAAGGGCACAAAACTTCCTGCGTTATGGGTTCATTTGTGTCTCTCAAAAAGATGTGTTGAAGACCTAATCCCTGGTACTTGTGAATGTGACCTTGTTTGGAAATAGCGTCTTTGAAGATATTATCAGTTAGGTTAACATGCAGTCATACTGGAGTAGGGTGGGCTTCTAAAATAGGAGAAGAGACACAGAGACAGAGAGACAGACAAAGGCTGTTATGTGACGCTGCAGCTGCAAACGAAGGAACACCTAGGGTGACCAAAAGTGGAGAGAGAGGCATCGAACAGATTCTCGCTCAAAGCCTCGGAAGGAATAAACGTGACTGACACCCTGCTCTCAGACTCCCAGCCTCCAGACCGTGACACGAGTTTTTGTTCTTATAAGCCACCCAGGTTGTGGTGTTTGTGAGGGCAGCCGTGGGACACTGAGACATTCTGCAGTGTGTGGGACAGTCCTGCCAAAGGAAGAATTAACCCCCCAAATGCATTAGCCTCTCCTTTGAGAAAGACTGTTAATCACTGGGTTGCAGTAACTTATGAGGCACAACAAACCCATCTTTCCCCAAGGCCCAGAGTAGGAGCGCTGGTCTCATGCTTGCAGGCTTGGTGATGGAGTGGGCAGAGGAAGCAACTTCCCCGGGTAGGCCCTACAGGCCAGTTCCTGGGCAGCTGGGTTTCCCAAAGGCCTCTGGGATACTGCCTCGTTATGCCCTAAGGAACGAAGCCCTGGGTCCATGGGAGGCTGGAGACCCGATACTATCTTCAGGTCAAAGGGTAAAAGTGTCCCCTGGGTAGCATTTGGCATAGCGCCCTCTTCCTGGGACCCTCCCCTCTTCCGGCATCAGACCTGGGCAAGGAGTAAGCCCAAGTGACCATCTGCCCCTACTTGGCCCAGAGTGGTCCTGGTCCCCTGTGGATGCTACACAAAGGAAAGGGCTTCCCAGGGAGGGCTGCTTTTTCTCGAGTAGAGTGAACACCGTCCCATGAGCCAGGCCCCTAAGGAGTGAATTTGGGTACTCGGGCTGCTGACTGGTTGCTTTTGGGGTGCCATCTCCTCTTAATCCAAGCATATTTACACTTTGCTGATTTGATAGTGGGGCAAGGCTAGATTGAGTCTATTATTACATAGTTTAAGAGCCTAGGTGATTTTAGTCACTAGATCAAGCATTTGCCCTCCCTGAGCCTTAGTTTCCTCATCCATAAAGTAGGATGATAATATCGTTTGCCTTATCGTGATGAGGCCCAAATGATGCAAAACCAAAAAACAAAATCAAAAACCAAAACAAACCCATTGCTATTGAAGCAATTCCGACGCATAGCGACCATATAGGACAGAGTAGAAATGCCCCATAGAGTTTCCAAGGAGTGCCTGGTGGATTCAAACTGCTGACCTTCTGGTCAGCTCTTACCCATTGTGCAACCGGGGTTTCCAAATGAGGCAAAGTATGTATAAAATGTGTGGCAAACTATAAAGCTTACACAAACAAAACTCTCTGCTACACAGGGGTTGCTTATTTTGCTCATCCTGATCTCAGGCACCCAATGCCCCTCTGCCTCCAGAGCCACAGCTGCACACCTCAGCCAGGTGGGGCCTGGTTTCCCTGGCCTGCTGCCTCTGAGGACCACCCCTCACATCTTTCCACCTGAGGGACGACCCAGAGGGCCTGGCAAGGGGCAGCAGTTATGCAGTGACATATCTCATGATATACCCCATGGTGCCTGTTACTTCTATGCCCCGTCTGTCAGTATGTCACACTTGCATGTGGCTGTGACGCTGGAAGCTATGCCATTGGTATTTCAAATACCAGCAGAGTCACCCAAGCTTTCAGTGGAGCTTCCAGACTAAGACAGACTAGGAAGAAAGTCCTGGTGATCTACTTCCAAATATTAGTTAATGAAAACCCTATAGACTGCAACAGAATATTGTCCCTCTAGGTTGGAAGGCACTCAAAATACACTGTGGTCTCAATAACGGCTTGAGCATACCAATGATTGTGAAGATGGCGCAGGACTGGGCAATGTTTTATTCTGTTGTACATGGAGTCACCATGAGTGGGAACAGATTCCACAGCAAATAACAACAACAGCCTGTTTCTTACTTGCCCACTACCAGCACCTTAATTCACTAGGAAGAAAGGAGGAAAAGAAAATTACAAAAGAAATCAGCCAGGCCTGTTGGCAGTGGTTACTATGAGACTTTACATTCCGGAAGCTGAGCTGACATTTATGGTGGGAAGTTTTATTTCTGTGGTAAATAACCTCTAATGGGGTAGGTCATTACACTAATTACAGCAGATAATTAATTTTCTAATTCTTTTTTAGGTGGTCACACATTACAAGAGAAACATAATTTATTCCTTTTCTTCCTGGGCAGATACGCTTTGAGCTCATCCCCTGTTATCCGGCCCTGCCAGCACCTGCTAGCAGGGGAAGTTTTCTTCCTCAGTGCCCTGGTTCACCAAGATAATCCTGGAGGTTACAAGTAACACCCCAAGCCCTCCTCTCCCTCTTAGACGTTGTTCTCATTCAAAAGCGCTTTCCCTCCCACCATCTCGGGTGATTTTCACTAGATCTGCCCAGTTTCCCTTCAGCCTCAGGTGCCTGAGCTGGTGCTGGTTCTCAAGGCTCTCACTGAAGGCCCATCCCATCTCCATCATGGGCGGGTTACCCGAGAGGACAGGTAAGCACGGTGCTTACCTTGTTCACCAGATCATCTGCAGTGAACAGTTTCACACGGATTTCACCACATGATATGAAATTGTTCACTACAGATTAGTAAGTAGGCACAAGTAGGCCTGTGCTTACCTTGCTTACTAGGTCATCTGCTCCTGTCCAAAACCCACTGCTGTCGAGTTGATTCTGACTCATAGTGACCCCGTAGGGTTTCCAGGGCTGTAAATCTCCACGGAAGCAGACTGCCACATCTTTCTCCCTTGGAGCCGCTGGTGGTTTCCAACTGTCGACCTTTCGATTAGCAGTTGATCACTTTAACCACTGCACCACCAGGGCTCCTCTGCCCTGTCAGGGGTTGTAAGCTTGGAAAGAGGCTTGGATTCTGTAGGAAGGTGCCTTGGGATTGGGAGAGAGACAGATGCCAGCCATACCTAGAAGCAGAGTCTTTGATGTGGTGAAAAAATGTGAAATTGTTCACTACAGATGATCTGGTAAGCGAGGTAAGCACCGTGCTTACCTTGCCTATTGGATAATCCGTCTCTGGGTGGAGCCCTTGGTAAAGCTGTCCCGTCCCTCACAGCCCCATATCACCACCCTGACTCCCACCTCTGGGCCATTGAAATCATAGTTCCCCCCCACCTGGAGGGCCCCCTTCTATATAAGCCCTGTTTGTCATCCATGGCTTGGCTCAGATTTCAGCTCAACCACCATAAATCTTGGGAACTCCTGCCTGCACCAGGCACTTGCACATATTAACTCATTTAATCTTTGAAGGAGATTTCATTATCCTCATTTTGGAGCTGAGAAAACTGAGGCTCAAAGCGGGGAAGTGCTTTGTCTTTAACCCCTTCCTTGTCCGAGGATGGGCGTCTGGCCCAAAGCCCATGAATTTCCTCCTGCCCCCCTCCCATTTCCCACGTTCCTGTATTTTTATCAGCCATCAGCCTCTTCAGAAGGTCTCTGGCAGGCACACAGTTTGTGCTCGACTACTAACCTAAAGGTTGGCAGTTCAAACCCACCCATTGGTGCTGTGGAAGAAAGGCCTGGTGATCTACTTCCATAAAGATCACAGCCAAGAAAACTCTATGAAGCAGTTCTACTCTGTAACACATGGGGTCGCCATGAGTCAGAATAGACTCAAGGGCAACGGGTTTGGGTTTATTTTGGTTACCTCCTCAAATCCCCTCTGGATTTCATGATTGTTCAGTTTTCCAAACTCAGAGTGCCAATGAAAATGAGGGAAACCTTCCATGAGATGGACTGACATAATAGGCACAACAATGGACTCAAACACACCAATGATCATGGGATGACACAGGACAGGGCAACGTTTCCCTCTGTTGTATGTAAGGTTGCCATGGGTCAGAGGTGACTCAGTGGCAGCTAACAACAACAACAACTTCATATGGGGGGGTCAGGGAAGGCTTCTGTTATAAGGTGATGCTTGAGCATAGGCCTGCAGGACAGGATGGAGTCAGCCATGTGGATGGCTGGGAGAAAAGTGTTCCTGACAGGAACAGCAAGTGCAAGGGGCCTGGGGCAGGAGGCCAGTGTGGCTAAAGCAGAATGAGGCAGGGTGAGATGGGGTAGGGCCAGATCATGGAGGGCTTGTAGGCTGGACTTGACATTTCATTAGAGTGATGTCCTTGTTGTGTTTCATGGAGCCATCGTTTTTCCTGTCAACTGGGTTTAAAACCTTGGGCTCATCTTTGGTACCATGATTAAAACCTTGGGCTCCGAAGTCAGACTGCCTGGATTCATACCCTGACCCCCATCCTAGCAGTGTAGCTTGGGTCAGATACTGACCATCTCAGGCCTCATTTTTTCTCCTCTAGAAAATGGGGGATAATAATGCCTTTATCCTGCAGCTAAGTACTCAAGTGTCGGTTTTTATTGTTTTGGCTTTCTTTGGCTTTCGCCTCTTGCTTGCCCTTGGCAACTGATCTATGCTAAATCCTATTAAATTCATGTTGGTGAGACCCAGACAGGTTCCTCCCATAGCCATGTCCACCTCTCTGGCACGTGGGACACACTCCTGATGGACAGCTAGCTTCCTGAGCAGTAGACCTCACCTATGCCCTGAAGTGACCTCCTCTACCCCCTTCTTTCCTTGCTTGACCATTGGCTCCTCTTTCTCTGATTCTCCTCTTGGATCTGATGCCTGCTGCTGCCTCCCAGACGGGACTGGAGCTTTGCCTGCCCACCCTGGCATCCCGGATCTCCTTGGGCAGCACAGAGGTCTTGGCCCACCTCCCACCAGGGCACTGCCCTTGCAGGAGTTCTCCCTCCCTACACACTCTGGCCTCTCTAGGACTCCCACCTCCCAGAAGTCTCCCCTGTCCACCTCCCTTGGCTTTTCTCCTCCTACCTCCCTAGTTCAGCCCATCTTCTCCATGCCCAGACCACCAGCATGACCTCCAAACAGCCTTATGCCTCTGCTTCCCTTCCGTTTGATGTGTACCACCTGTGGCGCCCACATCAGCCCTGATCGTGTCTCCACCTGCAAAAGTCATTCTGAGCCTCTGTTGGCATCCAGCTCCCTCAACAATGTGGGCCCAGCCTGCCCTATTGTCTTTATTTGTCCTTCTCTCTCTCTCTCCACATTAAGCTACCCTAAGTCCTGCTCCTAGAATAGGTCTTGCATTTTGTTTTTAGGTGCTGTTAGATGCCTCTGAAATGAGTCAGTGGGCTTAGGTTCTAAACTAGATCTGACATAGCCTGTGACCTTAGGCAGGTCATTGTGCCTGTCTGGGTCTCAGTTTTCTCATCTGTCAAATGAGGGAGTTGGAAAAGATGATGGCAAAAACATCTTCTAGCCCAACTTTATTCCAATTTTATGGTTCCTCTCATAAAATTCCATCTCAAGAATAGGTTTGACACACTGAACACTAATGATGGAAGACCAGATGAGTCGTGGGATGACATCGAGAAACTCATAACGAAGAAAGCAAAAGATCATTCAAAAGACAGTGGGAAAAAAAAAAGATCAAAATAGATGTCAGAAGGGTATCTGAAACTTGCTCTTGAACATAGGGTAGCTAAGACAAAAGGAAGAAATGATGAAGTAAAAGAGCTGAACAGAAGATTTCAAAGGGCAGCTCGAGACAACAAAGGAAAGTATTATAATGAAATGTGCAAAGACCTGGAGTTAGAAAACCAAAAGGGAAGAACATCCTAGGCATTTCTCAAGCTAAAAGAACAGAAGAAACAATTCAAGCCTTGAATTGTAATACTGAAGGATTCTACAGGCAAAAAATTGAAAGATGCAGGAAGTATCAAAAGAAGATAGAAGGAATACACAGAGATACTGTATCGAAAAGAACTGGTCAATGTTCAACCATTTCAGGAGGTAGCATATGATTAAGAACTGGTGTTACTGAAAGAAGTCCAAGCTGAACTGAAGGCACTGGTGAAAAAGAAGCCTCCAAGAATTGACAGAATACCAACTGAGATGTTTCAACAAACGGATGCAATGCTGGAAGCACTCACTCGTCTATGTCAAGAAATTTGAAAGATAGCTACCAGGCCAACTGACAGGAAGAGAACCATATTTGTGCCCGTTCCAAAGAAAGATGATTCAATGGAATGCAGAAATTATTGAACAATATCATTAATATTACATGCAAGTACAATTATGCTGAGGATAATTAAAAAATCGTTGCAGAAGAACATCGACAGGGAACTGCCAGAAATTCAAACCAGATTCAGAAGAGGACGTGGAACGAGAAATATCATTGCTGACATCAGATCTATCTCGGCTGAAATCAGAGAATACCAGAAAGATGTTTACCTATGTTTTATTGACTATGCAAACGCATTCAACTGTGTGGATCATAACAAATTATGGATAACATCGTGAAGAATGGGAACTCCAGAACACTTAATTGTGCTCATGTGGAACCTGTATATAGACCAAGAGGCAGTTGTTGAAACAGAACAAGGGGATACTGCATGGTTTAAAATCAGGAAAAGTGTGCATCAGGGTTGCATCCTTTCACCATCCTTATTCAATCTGTATGCTGAGCAAATAATCCGAGAAGCTGGAATATATGAAGAAGAATGCGGCATTAGGATTGGAGGAAGACTCACTAACAACCTGTGATACGCAGATAAAACAACCTCGCTTGCTGAAAGTGAAGAGGACTTGAAGCACTTAGTGATGAAGATCAAACACTACAACCTTCAATATGGATTACACCTTAATATAAAAAAAACAAAAAATCCTCACAACTGGACCGATAAGCAACATCATGATAAACGGAGAAAATATTGCAGTTGTCAAGGATTTCATTTTACTTGGATCCAGAATCAACACCCATGGAAACAGCAGTCAAGAAATCAAATGACATATTGCATTGGGCAAATCTGCTGCAAAAGACCTCTTTAAAGTGTTCAAAAGCAAAGATGTCACCTTGAGGACTAGGGTGTGCCTGACCCAAGCCATGGTCTTTTCAGTTGCCTCATATGCATTCAAAAGCTGAACAGTGAATAAGGAAGACCTAAGAAGAACTGATGTCTTTGAATTATGGTGGTGGTGAAGAATATTGAATATATCATGGACTGCCAAAAGAACTAATAAATCTATTTTGGATGAAGTGCAGCCAGAATGCTCCTCAGAAGCAAGGAAGCAAGACTTTGTCTCATGTACTTTGGACATGTTATCAGGAGGTACTAGTCCCGGGAGAAGGACATCATGCTTGGTAAAGCAGAGGATCAATGAAACAGAGAAAGACCCTCAACGAGATGGACTGACACAATGGCTGCAAAGATGAGCTCAAACATAGCGACAACTATGAGGATGGCACAGGACTGGGCAGTGTTTTGTTCTGTTGTACATAGTGGTGAGAGGACCAAATGTTATGAGTCAGAACTGACTCGACGGAACCTAACGACAACAATAGCTCATAGAATTCCTGTTCATTCTTCAAGGCCATTTCAATGTCATGTCTTCCTTGAAGTATTTCCTGTCCTTCCTCTTTTGACTTGTACTCCCTAGCCCATACATAGCACTTGCTTTTTTTAAAAATGGCATTCACCGATCACACTCTGACTTATATTACTGTTAAGGGTATATTTGGTACACAGACCTTTGGAATTGAAAGCTCCTTGGGAAAGGAGCAATTATTTGTGGGCTGATATCCTCTTTGCACTAAAGTTGGCAGTTGGAACCCACCCAGTGGTATCGAGGAAAAAAGGCCTGGTGATCCGTTTCCAAAAATATTACAACCGAGAAAATTCTATGGAGCAGTTCTGCTTTGTAACACATAGGATTGCCATGAGTCGAGTTGACTTGACAGTAATGGGGCTTGTTTGTTTTTTATGTTTTTCTATACCCCTATCTAGAACCATCCATTCAGCACTGGGAGTCATTTCTCTTGGAAACCAAATGGTCCAACACTCCTATTTGAAAGGTGAGGAAAGTGAGGCCCAGAGAGATAAAACATCTTGTCCAAGGTGTCAGAGCTAAACCTAGACTCCAGGCCCCTGGCTCCTAGTCCAGTGCTTGTCTCCCTCCAGCCTGCTGCTGGCTAGAGGAGTCTGCCCCACCCCTGTTCCAGTCTTTCTTGTGGGAAGCCAAGGATGTAGTGGGTGGGACTGTTGTCAGAGTTAGCAGGTCCTGAGCACGGCTAAGCTGAGGGGAGCACATACTTCCCAAATTTGGGTGGGGATTAGAAATGGCAGACTGATGGGTGTTGAGGCTTTTTGAAAAAAGAAAACAGATCCATGGATTAAAAAAAAAAAGATGAAGAAAAATTGGCTCTACCTTAAGCATAAACCTGGTCAACAGCAGGCGACCTGGTTATTTTCAATAGCATGGGTCAGCCTCTGGAGGTGGTGTGTGTGTGCAGGGAACACATCGGGTGTGAGGTCTGGTTTGGGAGGCTCAGCTGTGCTGACAGGCAAGTGCCTTTGGCAAGGCTGCATCCCTGGTGCCGAGACTCCAGTGGCCCCAGTCACCTCGTGGCATTCTCTAAGAGGTCTGCCTCCCTGCGGGGTTGACTGGGAGGACAGGAGAGCTCCAGGCTCGCCCCTTCCAGAGCCAGGAGCCGTGGAAGCTGATGGCTGTCAGCGCTGAGCACTGGGCTGGGCATGCAGGGCAGGTGAGTGGTGAGAGGACCAAACGCGGGCATCAAGGGGAGCCCTGGGAACAAAGGACACTGCTCTCCTGCCCCAGAGGCAGGAGAGAGGGGCCTGACGAGGCTGGGCAGGAGGTGATGAAGGACTCCTGGTAAGACAGTCAGGTAGAGAGAGCAAGACAGAAACTGCAAGTGACAGATCCAGACAGTGGGAGAGATGGACAGAGACGAGGAGACGGTCAGAGAGAAACAGAGACTCAGGGCAACTTGAAAATGTGGGGGACGGCAAAGGGAGGGACTTAAAAGAGAGGTGTGCCAGATGAAACCACACAGGAACCTGAGGGACAGCAAATGGAGGCAGTATGACAGCAGACCACAGACCACAGACTTGGAGTTCCTGTGGAGACCACCCCCAGCCCACATGGCACTTGAAACGCTCCCACTCCGGAGCCCCCTTGGCTTTCTTTCCACAGTCCCTAACCTGCTGGAAGGAGGAGTCGGGGGAGGGGAGGACAGCCAGACAGGTGCAAGTGGGCCCAACCATGTTGCCGAAACGGGTCATTGAGTGCGCTTACTGTGCCTGCTTGCTGCTAATTGGCCTAACAAACAAAACACACATCTTCTCAGCCCAGTGGCCTTGGAGACATTCAGATTTCCACGCCAAAGCCTGCAGCGGGTCCTGCCATTCCAGGGAAAGGTGCTGGTTCCTAGCTCCCAGAATGCTCTGGGGTATGGATTAGGGGAGAAGACGAGGAGGCAGACAGGCCACCCTGCCACACAGGCCCCTCCCTGTGGGCACCAGAGAGGGCCTGGTAGTCTGCCTGTCTACCACCATCAACTCCTGCTGAGTGCACACTCGGAAGATTGGCAGGAGCTTGAAGGCCCTACTGCACTGAGGCTCACAGCAGCTCTACCAGGTAAAGCTGGTGTAGCCCCCATTTTACAGGTGTGGAAACTGAGGTACAAAGTGGCAAAATAAACTGCCCAAGGTTACATGGCTGACAGAGGCGGGGCCAGGATCTGAAAACAGCGCCCCTATTTGACCACTTCAGTGTGGTGACTGAGAACACAGATGAAGAGTGCCTGGGTTCAAATCCCACCTCTGACATTCTCCAAGACACCTGACATGGGCACCCAGGACCTTGGGAAGGCCACCTGACCTCTCTGTGCCTTGGTTTCCTCACCTACAAACTGGGATAACAGCATTTATGGCAAGGGGTTGTGGAGATGGAATGAGATAGGGCATATAAAGCACTCAGAATGGTACCTGGCACATAGCAGGAAATGCTGGTTATTTATAGTGAGGAGAGCATCAGTGCCAGAGGTGGAGAAGGGGTAGGTGTAAGGGAAGAAAGAGGCCCTCAGGAAAGACAAAGGGATCTTCAGAGAAGCAACTCCACCCACTCATAGTCCTAGGGCCAGAGGTCCTACCTGCCTGGATGCTGCAATCCCAGAGAAGCCCCAAACTGAGGTCCCTGGGGATTCCCGCTGCTCCTCAGGCCAAGCAGTATTATCCCAGCTCAGCAGAGAAAAGAGGCTTTTCTAGCCCACCAGACAGCCTCTCCTGCAGACACCTGACCTGGGAAGAGGGAGAGAGGGAGGCTGAACCAGGGTTTTTGGAACCACAGCCTCACCTGTTTCTACATCCACTGTTCCCTAAAAAGCCCCAAAGGAGACCTGTGGGCTGCACAATGTTCCCCTTTTTAACCAACGTTCCCAAACAATGTTCTTAGCGTCCTCTTTCCACCGGATTCCAGAACTCTCAGCTGGCTGGATCTCAGAGGAGATCAGAGAAATTAGTTCAGTTCAGCCTACTGGGCAGTCTCCTTAAGGGTATTTGCATTTTGAAAGAAGCCCAAAGGGAAAAAAACAACATTTATCACAAAAGAATACATTAGAATATCAGACATTGAGGGAAGGCATCTATTTCAGTTAGCTTGTGTGTGTTTGCCTGTGTGCATGTGTGTGCATGCACGTGTGTGGCTATGCATGTGAACATATGTGTGCATTTATGTGAGCATGTGTGTGCATGCGTGTGTGCATGCGTGTGTGCATGTTTACACATGCACGTGTGTATATGTGTGTGAGCATATGTGCCTGTGTGCATGTGTCCGTGATGGTGTGTATGCATGCGTGCATGCATGGGAGCATGTATGCACCCATGCATGTGAGCCTGTGTGCCAGTGTGTACATGCATGTGTGAAGGTGTGTGTGAGCATGTCTAACATGCATGTGTGCCTGTGTGTGTGTATGGGTGTCCCATTACTTAAATCAATCATATACCCATCTAACCACCAAATCATCCCCATTTTTGAGTCCTTCTCTGGGCCAGGCCCTGAGATAAGCTCTGAGGTGACAGAGGACAGCAACCTGATCCCTGTCCCTGAGAAGCCCTCTAAGCAAAGGAGGAAAAGTCTATCAACAGGAGCCCTCCTGGCTGAGTCACAAGCTCCTACCAGGGCAGAACAGGAGGGGAACTTAAGGAGGGGCAAAGCATCTGGCTTGCAGATGAGAATATGGCAGCCCAGAGAGGGAATTAGCTAGCTGATCACCACAGACTGTCAGAATTAGGGGGCATTATGAGTAAACTGGAGACCTGGTGGCTCAGTGGTTAAGCGTTTGGCTGCTAATCAAAAGGTCAGCAGTTCGAACCCACCAGCTGTTCCTTGGAAACCCTATGGGGCAGTTCTACTCTGTCCTATAGGGTCGCTGTGAGTCAGAATCGACTTGACGGCGACAGGTTTGGTTTTTGGTTATGTGTAAACTACAGAAGCCCTGGTGGCACAATAATTAAGTGCTTGGCTGCTAACCTAAAGGTTTGAACCCACCAGACACTCAGAGGGAGAAGGATGTGACAGTCTTCTTCCGTAAAGACTTACAACCTTGGCAAAGGAAGACGCTGAAAGGTACACAAGATTAAAGGGCAACTATAACATACGCAATCCTGCAACAGTAACAGCAAACAATAATTTACGAGTGCATACATAGGTAGATATGTATGCTAAATAGGTGTGGGAGGTCATACAGCAGTACACCACCTGCATATATAGGTTTGGCTGTGGATATTTCTACATACATATTTGTATGTGCTGCATGTATGTTCATATATATAATAGAGCACATAGGGGCACAGTTATGGAAACTTCTCAAACATAATTAAACACCTTGAGGGACTGAGTTACTGGGCTGGAAGGCTAAGGACCATAGTCTCGGGGGACATCCAGGTCAACAGGCATAACATAGTTCTTAAAGATAATGTTCTACATTCTACTTTGGAGAGTAGCGTCTGGGGTCTTAAAAGCTTGCCAGCGGCCATCGAAGATACAACTATAGGCCTCCTCCTGTCTGGAGCAAAGGAGAGTGAAGAAAACCAAAAACTCAAGGAAGCACTTAGTCCAAAGGGCTAATGGCCCACATGAGCCACAGCCTCCTCCAGCCTGAGACCAGAAGAACTAGACGATGCCTGGCTACCACTACCGACTGCTCTGACTAGGAACACAATAGGAGGTCTCGGTTAGAGTGGGAGAAAAATGTAGAACAAAATTCAAACTCATAAAAAAAAAGACCAGACTTACTGGTCTAATAGAGGCTGGAGGACTGCTCCCCACCCCACCCTGCCCCGAGACTATGGCCCTAAGATACCCTTCTAACTCAGAACTGAAGCCACTCCCAGAGATCACCTTTCAGCCAAATAATAGATGGGCCTATAAAATAACCGATAACACTCGTGAGGAACGTGCTCCTTATAACAATCAACTGTAGGAGACCAAATGGGCAACATTTTCCCAAAAGCAAAGATGAGAAGTCAGGAAGGTGCAGGGAAACTGAACTAATGGAAACGGGGAACCCAAGGTGGAAATGGGAGAGTGCTGACACATCGCGGGGATTGCAATCATTGACACAGAAGAATTTGTGTACGAATGATTGAATGGGAAACTAATTTGCCGTGTAAACTTTCACCTAAGTCTTGGAAACCCTATGGGGCATTCTACTCTGTCCTATAAGGTCGCTATGAGTTGGAATCAACTCGATGGCAATGGGTTTGGTTTTTGGGTTTTTATGAGTAAGCTGTTGGAAGCCCCTATCCCAGAAAGGAATGCCTTCTACAGCCTCTGTATCAGAGGCCATCCACATGTTCTCTTAGATGCGCCCAGGGATGGGAAACGCACCACCCTGCAGAGGGGCCACTTGATTTCCAGGCAGCTCTGGCTATTGGGTTATAGTAAATAAGGATCAATTTTCTCCAACTCTCATCCCTTGGCACTAATTCTGCTTTCTCCTAGGCCTTTAGCAGCTGAAGGTGGGGGCTGTGTTTTTTCGAAGACTTCTCTTCTAAGCTTTCCTTATCTGGTGAGCTTCCAGCCCCACACCAGGTTAGCCCTCACATACTGGGGTGGAGCAGACTGTCAAGGGGATAAGTTCTGGAGCTGGGATGTCACTAGCCAATCTGGTCAAAAATACTAGTGCTTATAAGGAGCTCAGGAGTGTGGCCAAGTCTTGCACTGAATTTTATGGTAGAGCCCCAGCGTTTGTTCAGGTCTCAAAGGGGGTTTTGTTGAGGAGAACGAGTCCAGAAATTTTCCCTATTCAAAAAATTCAGGCTTCTGTGGGTCACTTTTCCTTGAAGGACTTTAATTTCTCCACATCTAATGGTAGTAATGGAGCCCTGGTGGCACAGTGGTTAAGAGCTTGGCTGCTAACCAAAAGGCCAGCAGTTCGAATCTACCAGCCATTCCTTGGAAACGCTATGGGGCAGTTCTATTCTGTCCTATAGGGTCACTATGAGTTAGAATTGACTCGACGGCAAGGGTTTTATTTATTTATTTATTTAATGGTAGTAATAACCCATTCATTATAATCACAACTACTCTTTATTAAGCCATTATTATGTGCCAGGCAGAGTCCCCGGTGGTATAAACAGTAATGCACTCAGCTACTAACAGAAAGGTTGGAGGTTCAAGTCTACCCAGAGGTGCCTTGGAAGAAAGTCCTGGTGATCTACTTCCAAAAAATCAGCCTTTGAAAACCCTGTGGAGCACAGTTAACTCTGACACACATGGGGTCACCAAGAGTCAGAGTTGACTCAATGGTAACTTTTTTTTTCCTGGTATGAAAAGGGCTCTACCTGTAATATCTCATTTAATTCTCCCAAGAAAGCATGAGGTGAACGTTATTCATTAAAGAAAAGAAAACAGGCTTACAGGAGTTAGCTTGCCTAAATTTACACGAATAGATGGTGGTGATGCCAAAGCTGAAGTCCTAACCAGTAGGCAACACAGCCACTCAAGAAAGAGGGTCAGGCCAGGTGAGCTCTAAGTGTCCTTTCCACCCTAGGACAATGTCATCTTGTCCTTCAGACTTCTGACCAGGAAAGACAACACAAAACAAACTCTATCTTCTGGAACTTGGGGTGACGACTCTCCACCACACACTGGCGTGGGGGGGGGCAGCTGGGGCAGCGTGTGTCTATTTTGGCCTGTGGGAAGACAGAGGTTGTGCCTTCCTGTCCAGCTATACCTTGGCCAGCCTGGGCTCTTTTCCCCTTTCAGCGAAGGAGATTCTTCCCCTCCTATTAAAAACACGTCCCTCAGCTGAGAGGGCCGAGGGGTAGGGAGGACGTGACTAAATCCGGCCCTTGCTCCCTGCCGGCGCAGAAGGAGGGCTCTGAGTGCTTTAAAAACTAGGTTACAAATGGCTTGGCTGTACCTATCTTATCTGCTTTACACTGAAAGCCTTCGGTGCATGGCAGGTTTTCACGCAGAATTTTCCTTGCTAATCCCCCTTTGTTAGCTCTGATACCGACATTGCAATACCAACCTCGTCTGGGCGATTTGAGAGGGATTACAGGCCCTCAATCCTTCAGCATGTGGGAGAAGAATGTTTTCTCAAATCAAATTTTACACAAACCTGTTTTCAAAAATAATCAAAGTGCAAATCCCTCCTCGGGCTTTACGGGTGGGGGAAAGACACTCGTCTCTTCACAATTCAATACGGCAGACGGGCTCCTCCTCTTGGAGGGGGAGGGGGAGGGGGAGGGCGGAGCTGCCCGCTCATCAAAGGCACCAGTGCTTCCGGTCCTCCAGACGTCTACGATTGCTATATGGGGCCCCATGGTAAAAGGGAGGCTCAGACACTATGGCACTGGTAGATACTGACCGTGACCCTGTTTTCTGGAGCGGCACCATGGGAATAAGCAGGGAAGGGAAGCAACGGGGCAGATTCAGACTCAACATCAACAACAACAAAACAACCCAGTTGCTGTTGAGTCAACTCTGACTCATGGTGACCCCATGTATGTCGGAATAGAACTGCTCCATAGGGTTTTCAATGGCTGTGGTCTTTCGGAAGCAGATCACCAGGCCTTTTTTCTGAGGCACCTCTAGGTGGACTCGAACCACGAGCAGAGCACTTTACTGTTTGCACCACCCAGGCAGCTTCAATGTCAACGAATGTGTATTAATAACCTATTCTGTGCTAGGCACTGCAAGGGGTATAATGGTGAATAAAGCTTTACACTTGCCTTGAAGAGATCACAGTCTATTAGGGAGGCAGCTACATACCCAGAGAATCCTGATACAGGGCAGATTGGAACAAAGGCGATCACAGAGGCAACAAGTGCCAGGGAAAATTATTAGCTCTCTTGGGAGGCTTCATGGAGAAGTAGGAGAACATGGCTGGCGCTGGGCTTCTTGGGGGTTGGAACCTTGGATGTTCAAATGTTATTCTGTGCTGAGCAGAAAGAGGGCCAATAGGAATCAGGGAGACCTGGGCTCTGGGCTGGACCCTGTCACTAGCTGTGTGACCTTTGGTGTATCACTACACCCTTCTGAGCCTCCGCTCATAGTGTGGCATTAAACTGCAGCTGTCCTCCTCTTGTGCCTGGCTGGGTCAAACAGGCCATCTTTAAAGCCCCTTCCAGCTTCTATACGAGGCTTTAGAAGGTCAGGAAAAGGCAACAAATGGCAAGATGTTGTGGGCCTGTGGATTTAATTCAAGTTGCTCAGGGCCCTCCTGTAAGCCTGGAGTCGGTGCTGCCTGGAATTTGCATTAGTGATTTCTCCTTAATGCTCTGGTGGCAGCAGCTGATCAGTAGGATCCCAAAGCTACATCCACTTGCAAATCCCTGGTGCTCCTGCTATCACCCCCACCCCACGCCAACACACCCATGAATCTGGGCCCCATGCTGCAAGGGGGCCCACCTGCCACACTTCAGGCTGCCTTCATGGAGGTGGATACAGACTGGAGCTTGGTCAGTGCCCAGCCCCATCTTGGCACAGACTAGGGCTTCTCTTCTCCCGGTCCCAGGGGGAGTTAACTCTGCTGCCTCTCAAGAGCCAAGGCCTCTGGCAATAAATGGACCTCGAAATCGGATTTCGTCCCTCTTGCTGTGCTGTGGACTAGGCACAGGGAGTGAGTGTGGCCAAGCCATAAACCCTCTCCTCCCTCGGTTGGCACTGCCATGTCTGCTGCCCACCGAGTCTGTGTTATGCTGTTCAACAGTAAGCAAATCGTCCTTTTGGGGGCTGATTAAAGATGGATGCACAGCCCCCAAGGTTACGGGAAGCTGAGGCTGCAGTTAAATGCATAACACCAATATTTTCTTCCTAAGCAATTCTCTGCAGCGGCACACAATCACATTCGGTTTGATGCACAGAATGGGGAGGACGAGGGGAGGAGGAGGAGGCAGGCAGGGTGAGAAAAGGCCCAGCTCTGTTCACCCATTCTTTCCAGGCAAACTCAGTGCCACCATTTCATCCCTGGCTGGTCAGGAATTCAGCAAACTGTGAGCTGTCTTGCCCAGCGCCAGAGTCACGGAGAGCCAAGGGATGTGGTGCAAGTGGTTGGGTTTTATGACTTTCAATTCAGAACTTCCTAGTGTTTTTTTTTTTTTAAGTTCTGTGACTCTTGTCAATTCTCCAGTTTCCAGGATGCACTGGGGGCCCAGGGGAGGAAGGCAGATGAGCCTCAGAATCATTTTTGTGGGGAAGAGAGAGAGAGAGGAAGAGAATGAGGAAAGCAGAAGGGAAAGGGGAGAACAAAGGGGCAAAAAAGAAGAGATGGGAAGCTGTGCTTTATAGGGTTTTAAATGGCTGATTTTTCAGAACTAGATCGCTAGATCTTTCTTCCAAGGCACCTCTGGGTGGACTTGAACTGCCAAGCTTTCTTTAGCAGCTGAGCATGGTGGGGCCATGCTTTCTCTTGTTCCTGGCCTTTGCACATGCTGTTCCCTGACTAAGAACACAAATTTCACCCCCACATCCCTACCTACCTACTTTGCCAGGCTGAGTGTGTTAACCGTTTGCACCACCCAGAGACTCCATAACTTAAATGACTTATCCAGTGATTAAAAAATAGCCCTTACAAATAGTTAGTACCCTTCTAGACTGCATTCAGATGGGGAAGGTAAAGAGCACCCCACCAGACTGCATTCAGATGAGGAGTCGTGGAAATTTCTCTTCTTTGCATGACCAAATCACAACGAGTCACCCTGACAACCCCACCCTGCTCCCTGAAGCCAAGGAACTTGCCCTAGCAGGTGAGAGGAGATTAGAGATGGGCAAGGTTAATGTGACAATGATGTGAGCACTGTATGTGAATGATGAAAAGCTGAGCCCTTCATCTGCCTTACGGCTCCAGTGAATAAAATGACATCCGTGTTTCCCCCAGCTTGAACATTTGGGGAATAGGTGGGTATTTTCAAGCATCCTTTTAAAGAGTGGAGCAGAAAGTTTCATTATCATATTTTAATTAAAAGGAAAAAATCCTATTAAACAGTTCCCAATGTATTGGGATTAGCAAAACCAGCACCTGGGACCCAGTAACTCAGCATGTTCAAACATACTAACAAGACTTATTTTTCTTAGAAATTGTCCCTACACCTGCCTCCCACTGCAGCTAAGTAGCTGCTTCCTGTGGCTCCGTCCTAAGCAGGCCAGAATGAGAGGCCCGTGTCCTGGCAGCCGCCACTACCCTCACTCCCTGTGGGAGAGAGACAGAGGAGGAAGCCACATCTCCCCCAGATGGGTTGGAACTCCCCAAACTCCCTACTCAAAGCACTGCTGGCAAGAAATCTGACTTTGGAATCAGGAAGAGCCCTGGTAGTGCAGCGGTTAAGTGTTTGTCTGCTAACCAAAAGGTTGGCTGTTCAAATCCACCAGCTTCTCCTTGGAAACCCTATGGGGTAGTTGTACTCTGTCCTACAGGGTCGCTATGAGTCAGAATCGACTTGACGGCAATGGGTTTCATTTGTTTTTTTTTTAGGCCTGGGCTTAACACCCAGGTTCACTAGCTATTAGCTATGTGACCCTAGGCAATTCCTTGATTCCTCTGAGTTTCAACTTCCTAATTTGTAGAATATAAAGTTTATATCTTTGTAGGGTTGTCGTAAGGAAAGAACCCAGCATAGTACCTAATACCAAAAACAAACAAACAACAGCTGCTGTCGAGTCATGGAGACCCTGTGTGTTTCCGAGTAGAACTGTGTTCCATGGGGTTTGCATGGTTGCGACCTTGCACAGGCAGATCACCAGGCCTTTCTTTCTCCAGGTGGGTTCAAACCACCAACCTTTTTGTTAGTAGCCCAGTGCTTAACTGTTTGCGCCAACCAGGGACTCCTAGTACCTAAATAACAACAACAAAAACGACTCATTGCTGTGGAGTCGATTCCGACTCATAGCAACCCTATAGGACAGAGTGGAACTGCCCCATAGGGTGTCCAAGGAGCGGCTGGTGGATTCCAACTGCAGACCTTTTGGTTAGCAGCCGAATGCTCCACCAGGGCTCCAGTACCTAAATAGTAGACAGTAAATAAATGGAAGCTATTGTTATTGATTATTATTATTATTTTATTTGTAGACAAGACGAAGAAACTACTTCCAGAAGCCACAGATAAAATGCACCATGTTCCACTGGCACATTAAAACCCAAAACCCAAACCTGTTGCTGTTGAGTCGATTCCGACTCATAGCGACTCTATAGGACAGAATAAAACTGCCCTATTAACAATAACAATAAACCAGTAACAGGGTTACCAAAGCTGTAAGTCTTTATGGAAGCAGACTGCCACATCTTTCTCCCGCAGAGTGGCTGGTGGGTTTGAATCGCCGACCTTTTGGTTAGCAGCCGAGCGCTTTAACCACCACACTACCAGGGCTCCTCATGAGCACATTATTCCATGCTTATTTCTCCAATTAACTGTGTCAGAGCTGGTGGGGCCATGCTTTCTCTTGTTCCTGGCCTTTGTACATGCTGTTCCCTGACTAGGAGCCTGATTCCTGCCCTCCCTCCCCCCACCCCACATCCCTACCTACTTACTTTGCAGGGCTAACTCTTATTCACCCATCAACACTCGGCTCGGAAGTCACTTCTCTGTGCTCACTGCAATTACAGCATTTATCTCAGAGCATCATAACCCCCTGTAAAAGGGGCTGGAACCCTCCCTTGAAACTGGGAGCTCCAAAGAGCAAGGACCAGGCCTTGTACACAATGGTATCTCCCGTGTCACTGCACACAGTAGGTGCTCAATATGTATTTTTAAAATAAATGAATGAACCAGAGAGAAAATGAGATACAAGCAGGCAGGTTTCAAAATGGGTAGGGAAAGTGGCAATGGAAGTGATAATTCACATGTGAACAGCTGAGGGTCTTCGTAGGACCACAGCTGAGATATGGCTTCCCACAAAAAGCCAGTGCAGTGTGGTTGCACTGATGGGGAAATACTCTTCACACGGAGTTGGTGATGGCTCTTCTCCCCCTGCACAGGTGAACCACAGCGGGAGGCTGGATTCTGTTCCAGGCCTCTTGCAAATGCCCTCCGACAAAGCAGAGCCCTTTCTGTGGAGACCCCCAGAATGGTGAGGGGATTCACTCCTTGCACCCCAAGGTATGGCTTGAGGGGCAGAGGACATTAGCTCAGCAGTGATGAAGCAGGCCTCTCCCAATGCCTCTCTTCAAATGTCTGCTGGGCTGCCCCAAGGAGTGGGTGGGACGGATGTGCTCTGGATGGATCCAAGGGGAGATCCCAAACAAGCCGGTAAATACTATGGGGAGGCAGATTTGGGTTCTACATAGAGTGACCAGCCTCACCACAGAAGGGACGTCAGCAGGCCAGGAATGTTCTCTCATGGAGAAGTGAGCAGACTTGTCAGGGTGCTCTGATTTGGGTGGGTGAGGGTGTCGAATGGCATTCTAGAGGTTGGGGCTGTCCAGAGGCTTCAAATACAGTGGTCACATCTCATTTGCTGTCAGGGTCCTCCAACATGCAGCCAGACCACTGCTTGGTCCTCAGTGCCTGGGTTGTGGACGTGGCTCTCTCCTTCCTGATGTCTTCCTCATTCTGCTTCCCACTCACACATGTAAACCCCCATTCCAGCCTTCTGAGTATTTATACCTATTTCCTGGGATCCTAGAATTCTGGTGTGGCAAGTGGCCATGGAGGCCATCTCGCCTTACCCTCCATCCCATGCACAAAACCAGTAAAGACTGCGTGGTCTCCTGCGTGGGCTTAAATACCATCTGGATGAAGAGCTCCTTCCCTCCAAGGCAGCCCATTCGATTGGTGGGCAACTTGATGCTATTATGGTTACCATGATACCAACATGTTGGTAGAGAGCCCTGACATACATTATCTTGTTTAATTTAGGAGAAACTCGGAAAGGAGGTAGGAGAGGGATTATTGCTCTTATTTATCTTAAATTTGTTTGAATGACTTGCTCTAACCATACTGGGGCAAGCACCATAGTCAGAACTCAAAGTCAGCCTCTGGGTTCTATTCCATTCATACACTTTCCTGTCGCTCAGGCCAAAAACCTGGGCACCATCCTTGACTTCATACCTTTTAGTTATCATTACCCAGTTCCTCCATTCCCCCAAGCTCTAGGCAACCACTAATCTACTTTCTATCGCTACAGATTTGCCTAGATATTTCATATAAATAGAATCTCGCTGCTTCATCTAATCTATCAGAAAATCCTGTTGGTTCTAGCTTCAAAATATACTTTTAATTGGACCACTTCTCGTCACCTCCTCCATGGCTCAGGCTGCCACCATGTCTCACATGGATGACTACAAACATCTGTTTCCTGTGTCTACCCTCTGCCCCTCACTGGCCTCCTCACTGCTCCCCACACCAGCTGGGCTTCCTCCTGCTCTTTCCTTTGCAGAACCTATGTTTTATGTTTCTTCTCCATCCTCAACTTCCCCTAGCACAGTGCCAGGTACAGAGCTTCAACTCACTGGGATGTGTCAGGGAACAGAAACAAGATGAGATTTTTTCCTACTGTGTATGTGTGTATGCATCCATGAGCACATACATATGTACTATGGCTTCAGACAAAATAACACAAAAACCAGGCACATGGCCACAACGCTTGTCAAAAGCTCATCTATTCTACCTCTTCCCCTCCACTTTTTTTGTTTTTACAGAGGGCAATACACACATTGCATTTTGTTGCAGACCAGGTTAGAACCACTCCAATGCATGTCTCCAATAGGGGCAAAAATGCATCTCAATTCCCCTGCTATCCTGCCAAGTACTCTAGGTTTGATCTGATGCCAGGACTGGGGACTAGTTGACCCTAGGTTTCCAGATAGGGATCCCTGGCAAC